>NW_012140963.1:0-856 GCF_000956105.1 Propithecus coquereli | reverse complement strand
ATTTAAATTTAAAGTATTTAAAATTAGTTTATGCCATTGTTATGGACTGAATTTTGTGTCCTCCCCGAAAATCAGATGTTGAAGTCTTAATCTCCAATGTGACTGTATTTTGAGATAGGGCCTATAAAAAGGTAATAAAGGTTAAATAAGGTCAAAAGGATGAGTACTTAATCCAACAGGACCGATGTCCTCAGAAAAAGAGGAGGAGACACCAGAGATATCTCCCTCTCTGAGTGTGCACAGAGGAAAAGCCATGTGGAGATACAGTGAGAAGTTAGCCTTCTACAAGTCAAAAGGAGAGTGCTTATCAGAATCCACATTTTCTGGCACCTTGGTCTTAGACTTTTAGTCTCTAAAACTGTGAGAAAATAAATTTCTGTTGTTTAAGCCACCCAGTCTGCAGTATTTTGTTACGGCAGTCCAAGTAAACTAATACAGCCACTTTAAGGGATATTTCACTTGGGAAGTTCTGGGTCTCTGTCTGCTCTAAACCAGTGCCTGCTGGATGCAGTCAGTTTTTGCATGCTTCTTTCAAAAACTTGCTCCTCTTTTTAGTTTTCCCTTAATATGTGAATTTTCCAAGATATCCTTTTTCAAGATTATGATCATGTGGAAAACAGATTTTGTTCCCAAACTTCTAGGGCTTACTTTAGTTAGAAATGTTCTGCAGGCCTGATTCTTTTGATATTCTCAACTCTGAGTGTGGGTTGACAGTTTGAACATTTCAACACATTTCTAGAAATTTAGTCCAAAAGCAAAATAATGAAAAGCATTTCTTTTTTTTTTTTTCCTACTGTGTTGTTACAATTAGGAAAAACTGCAAATTCCTTTATTACTGGTAGATGGCAGCCCTGTG
>NW_012140962.1:9348-10348 GCF_000956105.1 Propithecus coquereli | reverse complement strand
CTAGTAATTCACAACCATATGTGACTAGTGGCTACATTATTGGACAGCCCAGGTCCACACCCTAGCTACTCAAAAGGGTGGTTCTTGGATCAGTAATATTAAAATTACTTATCCCAATATATCCAAAACATCATCTATTTGACATGTAATCATTAAAAAAGATTTTTATTGAAATATTTTACAAGCTTTGTTCACATACTAAACTTTCAAAATCTGCTGTTTTAGACTTACAGCATATCTCTATTCTGAATAGTCACATTTCTAGTAATTCACAACCATATGTGACTAGTGGCTACATTATTGGACAGCCCAGGTCCACACCCTAGCTACTCAAAAGGGTGGTTCTTGGATCAGTAGCATCGGCATCAGCTGAGAGTTTGTAAGAAATACAGAATCTCAGCCCTGACCTCAAACTTACTGAATTTTAAAAAGATATTCAGGTGATTCATATGGACATTAAAGGTGAGAAGTACTTTTCTAAAAGAGGTCATGTAAGGAATGCCTCAGGAATTCTTATCAGGGAGAGTTGGCAATCACTGCTCTAGTCAGCTGGACACACAAAGCCTCAATTTGCAATTCAAGGAAATGAATTTAACATAATGAAGCATAAGGAAATAAGTAAACCAAAGCTAAAAAGTAGTCTCAAAGATGTTTACAGGTATTTTCCAAACAAATATCTCTGAAAATTCTGTGAAGCGTCTTGACATCATTCCATAATGAGTTACTTTGTGGTTATGTGTGTGTGTGTCCACACATGTGCATTTATTTTGTTTCTTCCATTTTTTTTTTAAATTTTTTTATTTTATGAAATTATGGGGGTACAAACATTTTGGTTACATGTTATGACTTTGCCACATCCCAACCATGATTTGAGACATGCCCTTCCCCCCCTACAATGCTCACCACATCCATTAGTTGTGAGTTTACCCACCCCCAACCCCCCTGCCCCCAAAGAATATTACTACTGTGTGAGCACCTTAGTGTTGATCAGTCAGTGCCA
>NW_012140962.1:0-853 GCF_000956105.1 Propithecus coquereli | reverse complement strand
ATATTTTCCCTTTATATTATTAAACATAAAAGGAGATATTTATCTAAATATTTATGTACAAACTTGAATTTTTTTATTCATTCAGTAGGTATAATATAATGTACAAACCTTGCCACCTTTTTACAACCTCTCCTTCAGACTCAACAGATTTCCTTTAGGACTCTACATCTGCTACTACAATATGTATATATGTGTGAAGTAAATGGAAATTCAAAATTAAATGATCTTCTAAAGAAAGTTTTTCTTGATCCTTGAAGATTCCCTTCGTCATAGTAAGATTAGACCTATTTTGCCCATTGAATTATTAGTATCTTTGTTTTTAAATTAATCCAAAATTAACTAATAGATCTTTAGGAAAAGTAGCATGGTTCAATGATCTCTTTGAAAACATGATTTTTTTTTTAAATGCAATGATCTCTTTTAAACCACAAATTAGCAACATTATCTGGTCCTCTTGAAATTCCTTGCTCAAGAATGTTACTTGTGGTTTTTATGTCCATGAGGTTGACATGTTCTTGCACTCATCAACTCTTATGATATGAACTTTTTTTTCTTACTAGCTTGTCTATTTCCCACAATTTGGATTTTACCTTAATTCAAACAGAGAAGGGGAACTACTGCAAAGGGACCATGTCATATTCTGTTAATCACCAATAGGACAGACTGTTGTTCTTTTGCAGGCTTCCCAACAACGTCTATATGGAGCTTGTGTCTTATGAAAACAGGGGAAAAAATGTTTTGGATCCAGTTTGACCACGAGTATACCATCCAGTTTCAGAATAGAGATCCCTAGGTTCATGTCTTTTTGCTGGAAGACAAAAAGTTTGAACCTCTTACACTTTTAAAGTGCCTC
>NW_012140961.1:1786-3183 GCF_000956105.1 Propithecus coquereli | reverse complement strand
CTTCTGGAAATGAAGAATTTATTCAAGAAATTACAAAACTCCGTGGAAAGCCTCAAGAACAGGGTAGATCAAACAGAAGAAAGAATCTCAGGGATTGAAGATAACACCTTTCAATTAAACAAGTCTGTCATAGAGATAGAGTAGAGAAATAAGAGAAAAGAGCAAAGCCTACAAGAAATGTGAGATTATGTGAAGAGGCCTAACATGAGAATTATAGGCATCCCTGAGGGTGAAGAATAAAATATACAAGAGTTGGATAAACTATTTGAGGATATAATGGAGGAAATATAATATAATGGCCTTGCTAGAAATCTAGATATCCAGGTACAAGAAGCTCAAAGGACTCCTGGGAGATTCATTGCAAACAGGAAGATACCACAACATGTAGTCATCACAGTGGCCAAAATAAACACCAAAGAGGCCCTCTTATGAGCTATAAGACAAAAGAAGCAGATAATCTACAAAGGAAAACCCATGAGACTAACTGCAGTCTTCTCAACTGAGACTGTACAAGCCAGAAGAGACTGGGGCCACATTCTCACTCTTCTCAAACAGAATAATGTCCAGCCTAGAATCTTGGATCATGCAAAATTAAGTTTCTTAAATGAAGCAGAAATAAAGACATTCTCAGACAAGCAAAGACTGAGGGAATTCATCAAGACAAGACCTGTCCTCCAGGAAGTACTCAGAACAACGTTACGCACAGACCAGCACAATAAACACTCACCAATGTAAAATCATCCAGAAGCTGAAGGTCAAAGGCCAGATACCACAATGGCTCAAGAGAGAAAACAAAGCAACAAAGTACAACTCAACAGGATGAACAGAAATCTGCCCCACTTATCAATTCTTTCAATAAATGTGAGTGGCTTCAACTGCCCATTAAAGAGACATAGGCTGATTGAATGGATAAATATACACAAGCCAAGTATCTGCTGTCTTCAGGAAACACATCTAACCCACAAGGATGCATTCAGACTCAAGATAAAGGGATAGAAAACAATATTCCATTTAAATGGAAGCCAAAAGAAAGCTGGCATAGCAGTTCTGGTTTCAGACAAGTCTTCAAATCAACAAAAGTAATGAAAGACAAAGAGGGTCACTATATCATGGTGGAGGGTACAATTCAACAAGAAGACATAAAATTCTAAATATTTATGTACCTAACTCAGGTGCACCCAGATTCATAAAGTAAATCCTACTTGATCTAAACAAAATGATAAATAGCAGCACTGTAATAGCTGGGGAATCCAATGCCCCTCTGACAGAACAGGACAGATCCTCCAAACAGAAGATAAAAGAAACAATGGACTTAAACATAATGCTAGAAAAAATGGACCTGACTGACATTAGAACATTTTACCCCAAAACTACTGCATATACATTTTTCTCATCAG
>NW_012140961.1:0-347 GCF_000956105.1 Propithecus coquereli | reverse complement strand
GAGATGCAGGGATGGTTCAACATATGCAAATCTATAAATGTAATTCACCACATAAATAGAAGTAAAAACAAACACCATATGATCCTCTCAATAGATGTAAAAAAAGCATTCGACAAAATTCAGCACTCTTTTATGATAAGGACACTTAAAAAAATAGGCATAGATGGGACTTACCTGAAAATGATAACAGCCATAAATGACAAACCCACAGCCACCATCATACTGAACATCTACAGAAACAACTATGAAACATTGAGGAAGGAAATAGCAGAAGACATAAACAGGCAGAAAAATCATACCATGCTCATGGGTCTGCAGAATCAAAATTGTTAAAATGTCTATACTAC
>NW_012140960.1:1551-3099 GCF_000956105.1 Propithecus coquereli | reverse complement strand
CTACCTTATAGTCTGTTTCCCCCAAGTTGTTTTGTTGTTGTTGTTGTTGTTGTCATCGTTGTCATCTTTCTCTTTGTTTTGGTTTCTTCCACAGTAGAGACTTGCCCCAAGGACTGGTAATTCTTATTTAAGAATGGAGTACTAAAACTAATTGGGACTTTTTTCATTTGTGGGCCATTGAAATGCTTCATTATAGAGTGACCCGACTGGGCCTGTTAGTTTGAGAACTCCACCACGTTGGCATCTTTGGGTATTTTCCTTTGGGATGGTCAGATTCCCCAGAGAATAATTTTCCTGTTTCTTGCCTGATGGTGAAGGTCTAGTTGCTAGAATTCTGGGAGCTAAGAGAGGGAAGAAAGCCTCAGGTTCTCTACTTTCAGTATACAGACTTTTCCTTAATCCCCCTGATTTAGTATGATACCCCTGTTTCTGTTCTGTCTTAACCTCTTCGGAGAATACCCCTCTGGTTGTCTGCTGGGGATGAGAAGGGGCAGTTGCCCAACTGTACACAGTAGGGGATGGTGTCTGGAAGACTTTTATTTTTTAAAATGCCTTTTTGAAATTTAGTTATTACTTAAATACATTAAAGTGCACAAATCTTGAGCATACGTGGCTAATGAATTTTTGCACATGTATATACCCAGATAACACCATCCAGATCAACATGTAGAATATTTCCAGCACCCAAGAAGGCTCCCTCCTGCCCCTTCCCAGTCAAAGAGTTCCCTCAAGTAAACACTATTCTGACTTCTTTCACCATAGATTAGCTTTCCTGCTCTTGAACTTGATTGAAATGGAATCATACTACTATACTTTTTTGTGTCTGGCTTTTTTCTCAACATTATGTCTGTGAGATTTGTTCATGTTGTTTGAAGTTAGCTGTAGTTCATTCTTTTTCATTTCTGTGCAGTATGCCATTGTATGAATATACTATAATTTATTTATCCACCCTACTGTTTTTGGACATTTGAGTCATTTCTAGTTTGAGGCTATTATAAGTATTCCCTCCATGAACATTCTTGAACATGTCTTTTGGTGCACATGTGCATACATTTCTGTTAGGTACATACCCAGGAGTGGACTTGCTGAGTCTTATGATATATATTTATTTTTAGCTTTAATCAATACAGCCAAGAGGTTTCCAGTATGCCTGTACTGATTTATTTTCCCATGAGTAGTGTATGAGAGTTCCAGTTACTTCACAATCTAGGCAAAACTTCTAATTTTAGCCATTCTCGTGGGGGTGTAGTGGTATCTCATTGTAACTTAATTTGCATGTCCTTGATAACTAAAAATATTAAACATCATTGTATATGCTCTATCCCCTTGGCTATCCTCTTTTGTGAAGTGCCTGCTTGAGTCTTTTATCCATTTGGGCTGCACGTCTTTTTCTTATTAATTTGAAGAAGTTCTTTATAAATTTTAGGTAGGAGTCCTTTATAAAATATGTGTTTTGCAAATATCTTTTTCTAGTTTGTGGCTTGCCTTTTCTCTCTTTTAATGATGTCTTTCAATGAACAGAAGTTCTCAATTTTTTTTTTTTTTTTT
>NW_012140960.1:0-328 GCF_000956105.1 Propithecus coquereli | reverse complement strand
TTTTGGTTTCTTCCACAGTAGAGACTTGCCCCAAGGACTGGTAATTCTTATTTAAGAATGGAGTACTAAAACTAATTGGGACTTTTTTCATTTGTAGGCCATTGAAATGCTTCATTATAGAGTGACCCGACTGGGCCTGTTAGTTTGAGAACCCCCCCACGTTGGCATCTTTGGGTATTTTCCTTTGGGATGGTCAGATTCCCCAGAGAATAATTTTCCTGTTTCTTGCCTGTTGGTGAAGGTCTAGTTGCTAGAATTCTGGGAGCTAAGAGAGGGAAGAAAGCCTCAGGTTCTCTACTTTCAGTATACAGACTTTTCCTTAATCCCC
>NW_012140959.1:2336-3090 GCF_000956105.1 Propithecus coquereli | reverse complement strand
CAAAAAGAACAAAGTTGGAGGCATCATACTACCTGATTTCAAAACATACCGAAAAGCTATATTAACCAAAAGAGTATAGTACTGGTATAAAAACAGACACATAGACCGATAGAATAGAATACAGAGCCTAGAAATAAATCTGTGTATTTATGATCAATTGATTTTCAACAAACATACCAAGAACACAAAATGGAGAATGGATAGTCTCTTCAATAAATGGTGTTGGGATAAGTGTATATCCACATGCAGAAAATGAAACTAGACCCCTATCATCATATACAAATGTGAATATAACATTGATTAAAGAAACTATAAAATTAATGGAAGAAACATAGGGGAAAAGCTCCATGGAATCAGTCTGGGCAATGATTTTTTGGATATGAACCCCAAAACACAGGCAACAAAAGCAGAAATAGATAAATAGGATTACATCAAATTAAAAAGCTTCTTCATAGGCAGAGAAACAACAGAGTGAAGAGACAACCTATGGAATGAGAAAAAGTATTTGCAAACCATATATCTGATAAAGGGTTAATATCTAAAATCCATAAGGAACTCAAACAACTCAATAGAAAGAAAATAAATTATTAAAAATAGGCAAAAAGTATGAGTAGACATTTCTCAAAAGAAGACATACAAGTGATCAAAAGGTATATGAAAAATGCTCAACATCACTATCATCGGAGAAATACAAATGAAAATCATTATGAGGTATCACTTCACAGCTGGTAGAATGACTATTATCAAAAAGATG
>NW_012140959.1:0-400 GCF_000956105.1 Propithecus coquereli | reverse complement strand
GTTACTGTTTTCTAGGTGCCCTAAATATAAAATCACATTAAATATTATTATTTCCAGTTTACAGATGGGGAAACTGAGGCTCAGATTAAGTTAATTAGTTTGCTCAAAATGCCACAACCTACACCAGCTCCATTTTGAGTGCAGGCCTTTTAAGCCCAGTAACTGTGCTTTCCCTAAGAGGCCCTAAGTGCAGAGGGCAGAACCTAGAGTGACTGGATTGGAATTCTCCCACTCTTGTAGTCCTAATTGGTTGACTGGTGTAGATGACTCAACCTCTCTTTTTCTTAAGTTTCTTAATAACACTCTCTCTCCAAGGAGAGCTTAAGATAATTAAATGAGCTCTTTCAAGTAAATTGCTTGGAACAGCAACCAGCACATAAGTGCTCAAAGGGCATTAGCC
>NW_012140958.1:34451-34765 GCF_000956105.1 Propithecus coquereli | reverse complement strand
TCCAAATCTGATATTACCTTGTTTTGATAAGATTGTGAAACATAATACTTATACATTGATGATAGAAGTTAAATTAGTGTAACCACTTTAAAAAGAAAGTAATTTGAAAATGTGCCTCTTCTATATTCAAAAAATCCATTCATAAACAAATACCATATAAATCCTTTCTCAGGAAGACAAGATTAAAAATGTTTATAACACCCTTGTTTGTAATTAAAGACATATATAATGTAATAACCCATAGTGAATAAAGTAATAGTGATATATTCATATAATGGAATATTAAATAGCAGTTAAAATGAATGCTCTAGGCA
>NW_012140958.1:23578-23996 GCF_000956105.1 Propithecus coquereli | reverse complement strand
GAGCTCTCTGAAAGCTTATACTTCTGGAGAAATCTATGTGGACTTCTTGGGAAATAGTTTTCAGTCTTTTATTAGCAATTCCTTGTTGAGCCCAGACTCCTAGGTCAAAGCCTTTCAATTTTATAGCCCAGAGACTCTGTTCATGTACTTATTTAGGAAAGAGGTAGCCACTCAAATATACCTTGTTCTCTTCTCCCAACACTTATCACCCTCACTTCCCCAGTACATGGCCAGATTTCTCTCTAAACTTGAGAAAAAAGAATTTTCTTCATCTCCATTCTCAGAAGACAATATCTTTCTAGTAACTGTTCTACCAATAAACATACAGAAATAAAATGATAAGTCTATATAGAGTAAAAGATTTATTTTCCACAGAAGAGGGTTATGCACTGTCTGACACAGAGGGTCTTGAATGAGA
>NW_012140958.1:22297-23528 GCF_000956105.1 Propithecus coquereli | reverse complement strand
GTACATGACGGACTTTAAAAAGAAATCAGCTCTTTTTAACAAAGTGCTCCTAGCAACACTTACTCAGATTATATTGATGTTAATTTTTTCTTCCCACTAAGAGAGCTCTCTGAAAGCTTATACTTCTGGAGAAATCTATGTGGACTTCTTGGGAAATAGTTTTCAGTCTTTTATTAGCAATTCCTTGTTGAGCCCAGCCTCCTAGGTCAAAGCCTTTCAATTTTATAGCCCAGAGACTCTGTTCATGTACTTATTTAGGAAAGAGGTAGCCACTCAAATATACCTTGTTTTCTTCTCCCAACACTTATCACCCTCACTTCCCCAGTACATGGCCAGATTTCTCTCTAAACTTTAGAAAAAAGAATTTTCTTTATCTCCATTCTCAGAAGACAATATCTTTCTAGTAACTGTTCTACCAATAAACATACAGAAATAAAATGATAAGTCTATATAAAGTAAAAGATTTATTTTCCACAGAAGAGGGTTATGCACTGTCTGACACAGAGGGTCTTGAATGAGAGTTTTATTGTGGTTATTTGTAGAGAGTTAGATCTCATCAGTAGATTTAATGTCCCAGAAGAATGTTTTTGCCAATGAAAGTGAAGCTATCTGTATAAAGTGTGATGTTTTATTAAAAGTACATAAGTATTCCAAGTGGCAAAAATTATTGTTATATTCGTGCCAGATCCGTCTTTTGAAACACCACGTACGTATTTTTTATATATTATTTTTTCCATTTGAGCTCCTCTTCACTACATTTCCGGGACACATTTGTTTATTTAATAATGAACTAATGGGCTTAAAGATGAGCAATGATGTATGTTAATTTTGACTGTCATTTTATCTCCAGTAAAATTCAACATATTTCTTTTTCATCCTAGTTGTCCACTCATGTAAAGAGCAAAATACATGAGCGATTGTTATAGAAAGAGCAAGACAAACACAGATTTCATAGGTTGAGATAGTTCTAATAAATTGGAGAAAATCTAAATTCCTATTAAATTAATATTAGGTACAATTTCTATCTTTATTAATGAGATAATTTTATTCTAATGTATTAATAAAGTACTATGAACTACAAAAGTGGATACATTTTGAGAAAAAGACCATCTTTTTTTCTTATTCAGCTATATCAAACCTATGTTGCTTATTTCACAAGCTGTCTATAGCTTTCCATCTGCGTCTTCCTGAATTGGAGAATAGTGCTACATTCAAAATGGCCTGACCACAC
>NW_012140958.1:11664-12007 GCF_000956105.1 Propithecus coquereli | reverse complement strand
TCACTGCAAAATAAAAT
This sequence comes from Propithecus coquereli, assembly GCF_000956105.1. NCBI lineage: Eukaryota > Metazoa > Chordata > Mammalia > Primates > Indriidae > Propithecus > Propithecus coquereli. The sequence continues at coordinate 11,990 of NW_012140958.1, read as the reverse complement.
AGGTGATCTCTTTTTGCACAATCTTTGTGGCTTGATCATAGACTGATAAAATGCTACTATTTTCATTGAAAAAGAGATGAGTTTGAAAATAGTTAATTTAATTGTATAGCCTGAAACTCACCCTAAAAATGTGGGTATATAATCCATAATTATAAAAACACATTTCATAAAGAAAATACATAATACATTTTTGTTAAATGATATGTTATTGTTGACTGTCTTTATTCTTTTGTCAGTTTATGCACTTTAAGTGGTGACTAACAAAAATAGGATCTCTTTATAAGATTCAATTTTAAAAAATGAAGAGATTCTGTGCTTCTTAATCC
>NW_012140958.1:10314-10697 GCF_000956105.1 Propithecus coquereli | reverse complement strand
AGTAATTTTAATTTTTTAATATTCAAGTTTATTTTGCTGGCCATGTTTTTTTAAGTTTACATTAAAAATTTTACAAATATATTAATTAAAACAATACCTCTTCTCTGAAGATGGTACATCATACTTCATGGATGAAGAACTATGTAAGCTTGAGATATATATGTATTAATATGTGCACACATTATATATCCACACTATATATATGTGCACACTATATACGTACCCCCATATACATTATGTATAATATATATTGTGTATTTACACACACTATATATATATATGTCCACACAATATCTTAATATATATACACATCTGCACAGACCGTGTGTGTGTGTGTGTGTGTGTGTGTGTGTGTGTGTATGCAATCTGTTCCTGAAACACAG
>NW_012140958.1:7393-7864 GCF_000956105.1 Propithecus coquereli | reverse complement strand
ATGTATCATCCAGATTTTTTAAATCATTAGTATTTCTCAGTAGAACATAATTCCTATAAGTGAATATTTTTTTCTGTTTTACTAATACCTATATTTCCAATGTCTAGGACAGAGCCTGATTCATTGTAAGTGCTTAATTAATAAGCATTGTGTGAGTAAATGACCCACAATATAGGTTTTGCTGAAAGCCATAATGAATGTTAGAAATAGGTATAAGGTTGCCAGATAAAATACAAGACAACAAATTACATTCGAATTTGAGCTAAAACAGGAATACATTTTTTTAGCATAAGTATGTCCCAATTATTGCACAAGACATATTTACATTAATATTGAAAACTTTATTTGAAATTCAGATTTAACTGAATGACTTGTATTTTAGTTTTCTAAATATGGTAACCCCAAATATGTATAACTGGTGAAATGAGTAGCTTGTTTTTCTGCATTACGATTCTTATGGGTGAATTGGTA
>NW_012140958.1:3946-4308 GCF_000956105.1 Propithecus coquereli | reverse complement strand
AGCTACTTGGGAGGCTGAGGCAGAAGGATCGCTTGAGCCCAGGAGTCTGAGGTTGCTGTGAGCTAGGCTGATGCCACGGCACTCTAGCCCGGGAAACAGAGTGAGACTCTGTCTCAAAAAAAAAAAAAATGAATTATGAATCTAGACAAATGAAACTAAAAGGATATCAATATAAAAAGGTCAGATTGAATTTATCAAAGTATAAATAGGACTCATAATTAATTAGGTATCAAGAACATGCTAATTTAACCAGTTACATTAAAAAGTAGCTAGTAAAATAAAGAAAAACAATATATTACAAACAGAAATGTCATAATGGAAAAAAGATGACATTGAATCTGTCCTTAGGAAATGCTAATTTT
>NW_012140958.1:1718-2195 GCF_000956105.1 Propithecus coquereli | reverse complement strand
ATTAAGTGGAAGTGGATCATCATAAAGGTCATCATATCCTTATCATATTCACATTGAGTAGGCTAAGGAGGAGGAAGAGAAGTAGTTGACCTTGTGTCCCAAAGGTGGCAGAGATAGAAGAAAAGCCATGTATAAACAAACCTGCACAGTTCAAACTCATGTTGTTCAAAAGTCAGCTGTAACTTCAATGAGTTTATATCTTGCTGTACAAACTAAAACCATGAAATTACTTAAGACCACACACACTCTCTCTCTCTTAATGTCTCTCTCTCTCTCTCTCTCTCATATGTATATATATTCACAAAGTACATTTTCAGTGGGGACATAAATTGAAACAATCATTCAAAAAACATTTGTCATGAGATTGAAACAAAGTTATGTGATTTGACCTGTACGTTTTCCTTCTATTCAAAGCCACATTTGTAGCAAAAATGTATGAACAAAAATATTTATCACAGCCTTGTTTAATAAAGCAAA
>NW_012140958.1:0-259 GCF_000956105.1 Propithecus coquereli | reverse complement strand
ACTCATTCTAAATGCCCAACAGACATAAGAAAAAAAATGGTTTTGAAAGCTAATGAGTCTTCTTTAGAGGATATATTTTAAATTGCACCAGAAGGAAGTGAGATATACTCTTTGCGGGATAAAAAAACAGCAACACGTAGATGGGGAAAAAATCTGTGTGAAATGTGGTAGAAAAACTAATATAGAAAGCTGTTTAACATAGGAGTTTGAAGTTATTTATCTTTGTTGGCAATTTTTGCAAAAGACCATTCTGAACTAC
>NW_012140957.1:2983-4078 GCF_000956105.1 Propithecus coquereli | reverse complement strand
AAGTAAAGACTGGATCAAAATAATCACATGCAAAGTAGACTGTGAAAAATTTGATTTAGCTTTATTCTTTGGGGCAACTTGAGATAAAAACATTGCTTAAGTACCGACAATATCCCTTGGTATCTGAATCAACATGAATAACTGAAGTTTTTAACCTAAAATGGTTCTTTGGGATTATCTGGTTTCAGTCCCTCATTTTGCATGTTAGGAAACTGAGAAGTAGAGTTCTTCATCCTCATAAGTTACTTAGTAGCAGAGCCAGGATAAAAATACAGATCTCCTAATTAATATGATTATTACAACTGATAGTTACCATATACTAATTAGGTGCCGAGTAAATGTCTTATGTTATCTTCATGACAGCCTAGTCCGGTGCTCTTGAGTCCTCCAAAAACAGATTTTTCTTTGTGGTATTTTTATGTGTCATATATTTTAAATGAATCTGAATTACTTCCAGCATAAATTTTAGAATGGAGTCACCATGCTTTAATTTGAACGTAAAGACCCTCCATAATCTGACCAAATCCTGCCTATCCAACATACATCCATTCACATTCACAATTTTCTAGTGCAATCGTATTCATTAGTAGTAATCTTGGTATAATACTTTGTTTTTGTGAGCTTGGAATCATCTTGTTCTTTTATAAAATAATCCACAGTAAATAAAAAGGAATAAAAATTTCAGTAATTTTGTGTCCATACTCATAGATTTAACAATTCCAATCTCAATTTCTTATTATAGTACTACTGTATGTGGTGTTTCTCTATTTCCTTTCAGTTTAGTATTGATAATACTTGATATTTAAGCTTCTTTTGCTTTGCTTTCACATTTTTTCTGTTGTTAAATGATTTTTTCATATTGAAAAGTACATGTACTTATTTTTAATTATATACAATTTTCTGTTCTTTATATGTCTAAGTGAATTGGTATATATCTCTAATTAAAAGATGGCATCTTTTCAAGTGTTCTAAATCCTATTTGATTGTAATCCACTAATGGGTAGGACTTTGACTTCCATTTTTATATGAATCTCTTCTCTCATTAGTAGCATTTCTTTGCTGTTAGGTACTCAAGAGAAATTGATTACAGCTACA
>NW_012140957.1:0-908 GCF_000956105.1 Propithecus coquereli | reverse complement strand
AAAAGGATGGATAACTAACAATTACAGTGTTTGACATACTCACTGGCTGAGGATAGAAGATGAAAATAAAATGGAATTACTTTAAATATTGGAGAATTAGTCCCTTCTTTTTTGATACCATGTTCTAGTTTGATGCCTCTTGGCTCTCCTCCTATATCTTTAATTGCTGTACATCAGTCTCTATTAGCTGTTTCTTTGCTGCCAAGTCCTTAAATTTTGGTTCTTCAAGGTTCTGTTCTTGGCTCCCTTCTTGATTTTTACTCTCTCACTAGAAAGAGCCACATGTTTCCGTGACTTTAGCTACTATACTTAGGCTGGCAATTCCCAAACACATAATAGGTACTCAATAAATGGTAGATATTACCATTATCTTTATTTCTGGTTCTTACTAATTTCTCAAGCTTTAGTCATGTTTTCTCAATTGCCAACTATAAATATCAACAAGGATGACCCCCAATCCTTGGGAGCTTTAATTTCTCAATATTAAATCAATATTTTTGCATCAGTCCTTCCTCCCCTTTCCTTTCCAATCTGCTATTTCTCCAGGACTCTCTGTTGCTCTAGATACCCAGTAGTTCAGCCAAGAAACCTCAGGGTCATTCTCGATATCTCATTGTTTTTCATTACTTATTTATCCAAAATGCTTAAATCCAATTATAAAAAAGAAAATTGTAGACCAATATCTCTTACGGACATAGATGTAAAAATCCGTGGGCACCACTTCACCCCTATTAGGATGGCTATGATCAAAAAACAAAATAACAAACATTGGTGAGATTGGGGAGAAATTGGAACCCTTATGTATTGCCGGGGGGAATGTAAAATAGTACAGCTGCTGTGCAAAACAGTGTAAGAGTTCCTGAAAAAATTAAACAGAACTACCATATGATCCAGCAATTCCATTTCTG
>NW_012140956.1:2781-5566 GCF_000956105.1 Propithecus coquereli | reverse complement strand
AAAAAAAAAAAAAAAAAGAATATCGCATGATGGACAGAGTGTCAAAAATGATTAAAATTAATGATAAATCAATCTCACATGAAATTTAAATTCTTCATTGAGTTCCACAATCTGACAACGTTTTGTTTTCCAGGCACCATAACTTTTGGTATTTGGCAAAAAAGGCAAGTGTTTAAAGATCGCCTACTGATTAAGCTGCTTTAAAGCTCCCTTGGCAGATCTACTGATTTGACACTTAAATTGTCTCAATTCTAAACTCTGACATTGTCACTGGCAGCTTGGCAATACAATTTTATCTTGTCTGTATGTGACAATTGACATTAATTTATTTTCCATATTTTTATAGTAGTAAGCTATTTATATTTATCAATTAATATTAATATATTATTAGCTAATCAATTAATAATTTAATTTAAAATTTTGTACATTTTAAGTTTTTAGTTTTAAATACTTCTATAAAAGATAAATGTATTTCTTTGATTTGCTCCTACATAACTTTTTCAGATACCTTTCGGAAAAGAAAATAAGGTATTTATATATTCTTTCCTGGCGGTTATTGTAGCAAGGACATTGTTGATGGTGCATCCCTGGGCTCTCCATAAGGTTTCATTATTTACAGATTCATTATTTACAGAATCTGTAAATAATGAAACCTATAGAATTAGTGCTGCTCTTCTTGATATCCGCAGGTCTTTTTCAGAGTTTCCAAAATATATGTCATGTAAATTGAATTCTAGGTGGAGATCTGGTAAAATTTTTCAGAAAACCTGATATAATTCAAGTTTCCAAAAATTGATGTAATGAGTGGAATGCTGCTTAGTTCTCTTATTAGGCTTTATTGATATATTTAGAAATACTCTGATAGAAATACTTGGCCTCCATTGATTCAATTTTTAATATTTTACTCAGTAATTATTATTGTGACTAGAGCCCTGATATAATAATATTGGGAATTATATTTTTTGAAGATATAATAAAACAGAAATAGCATTTAAAAAGCTATTGCAATTTTTAAAAGCCTTGTAATTTTCATCAGTTTATGATTATTTATTGAATTAGAAACATACTCTCAAAAATCCCACTAATATATTTTATCAAAGAACAAGGAGGATTTCCTAAAATTTCATAATTTTTTACATTACATCTTTTATTTTTCATAGAGATGGGACAGGAGGAAGGCCATGGGGTTGTCGGACAGATGGGAGAGCTGTCAAGATTATTGGCCTTTAAATATTATCTTTCCTGAGGCTGAGTTCAACTTTTAGGAAAAATCCACTGTCTATCTATCTATGTATTTGTGTGTGTGCATATATACATATTTATATACATATATATATGCAAAGTCCATCTTCATTATTTACAGATTCTGTATTTGTAATATTGCCTACTGACAAAAAAGTATTTGTAACCCCAAAATCAATAACTGGGGTACTTCCATGGTCATTCACAGACATGAACAGAGTGGCAAAAAATTTTAGTCCTGTGCAACACGTTCCTGGCTAAGGTCAAACAAGGTGACGCTCTGCCATTTGTTTCAGCTTTCGTACTACAAAAATATGTCCTTTTCATGGTCTATTTATTGCCAAGTTTTGGGGGGTTTTATGGCTTTTTTTTTTTGATGATTTCACTGCTAAAAATGTTCCCTAATCATTATTCTGTCTGGTGTTCTTACTTGCAAGAAGGTTGTGATGTCCCTTATAGAGAAAAAACCTGTTAGATAAGCATCCTTTTAGGAATGAATTATAGGGCTGTTGGCCAAGAGTTCAATATTAATGAATCGATAATGTGGTAAGAAGAAATTCAAATGTACATGAGGCCACTGTGGAAAGTGCTAAAGCATAACAGCATCTATAGTACATGACGAAGCTATGGTAAAGATGAGAAAACAGCTAAATTTGTAGACTCAGGAGATTGCAACCGATTTAAAAAAACTTGTTGAACAGCATTGTGGTGAGATTGAAAGCCAAAGAAATATCTGATCACGTTACTCAAAGTCAGAAATACGTTAAACCTTTCACAACTAGTGATTTTATTATAAATAAATACTGCTTATAATTATTTTTAAAATATACATATAATTAAATAGGGTGGCTTTAAATAGAAACACACATAAAACAAGGTTATGTATTGATAGGCTGACAAAAATGTTGTGACCAGAGGTTCTCAGGAATTTAATTCTGAATTTTCCCAATGAGTAATGGTTCAGCATTCATTAATTCAGTTTTCATGGTGATTTTATAAGGCATAATTACTGTGAATAATGAGAATTGACCATATATAATAAATATCTTTACTCAGAGGGTCAATTTTATAGAGTTTTTCGAGAGTTCAACATGTCCCTTGAAAAGAAGTAATGATAACTGATATTTGCATAATGTTACACATGTTAAGAACTTAAAGTGTTTCCATGTATATTAGATTCAGACAACCAGACTTTTGTTGATTTTAAAATGTTGTTCCAAGACCAATAACACTGTTATATGTATATTGAATACCAATTTTGAGTTCATAGTATATTTTGACTATAATCATGACTCTTAAATATTTATACATTTTAATCGTATCCCAAATTTTGGAATGTTCTCATTGCTTCTTCCAATAACAACAAAAACACTACCAGCAATCATAACAACGACAAAAAGTAAAGTTCACTGTTGCTCTTCAAGAATATCGCATGATGGGCCAGGCGTGGTGGCTCACGCCTGTAATCCTAGCACTCTGGGAGGCCGAGGCGGGCAGATCGTTTGAGCTCAGGAGTTCGAGACCAGCCTGAGCAAGAGCGAGA
>NW_012140956.1:0-1636 GCF_000956105.1 Propithecus coquereli | reverse complement strand
AATACTTGGCCTCCATTGATTCAATTTTTAATATTTTACTCAGTAATTATTATTGTGACTAGAGCCCTGATATAATAATATTGGGAATTATATTTATTTATATATTGTCAAAAGAAGTTATTTTACCTCTATACACTTTCCAATTCAGGTTGTACTAACATTCTATGAAAAATTTGGTGAACAAAATTAACTATCAAGTGCTGCAAATATCTACAAAATATCAACTATCTCGTGCTTCTTTAAAGTTTGTGTTTTTTCAGGGAGTTAAAAACGCAGAATATTTAGTCATCAGAAATCATTGAGTTTAATTTCTAAGAAAATCATATGGTCAAAATGTGATAGTTCATCAGTTCAAAGACACATATGTTTTCAATATTTTCCATCTCTGAAACTGAGATGTTTAATTATAGATGATAAATTTTAGTTTAATTGGTGAAGTTTCTTCTCCTTAGGGATACATAAAATAATGGTATGTCTTATAATTGATGGTTTATTGGTTTTGATGAAATAAACTTCATTTCTGACATATTTTTGATAGGGAAGGAAACGTTTCTTAGTTGATTTGAGAATTTCCTATTGTGATTGTGTTTGTCATCTGGTCATTCAAATTTCTCAAGGTCTTGCTTCTTCAAAGGGAGTTGTGTAATTAAGCTTTTGGACAAAACCAAGAATGGGTGATTTCCTCATGATGATTCAAACTCTGGTATCAAAGACTTAAGAATATATTCTATAGCAGTTACGATTTAGTTTTACAATTGCCTTATATAGTGGTATTGGGCTCTCTCTCATTTCTGTTTAACTTATCAGCATACACTTGTTTGAGAAAAGCAGAAGAAGAGAAAATTGTGGACTAATGTTATTAAGTGACAAAATTACTAGCTGACCTTAGAGTTATAGTGTAACACTGAATTATATATGAATAATATGTCCTCTGCGTTTACTAGATGCCAGGCATATGTGAAGACCTTTAATACAAATTATCTCATTCGATACTTATGACAATTCTGAGCAGTAGGCACTATTATTCCCATTTTGCAGACGGGGAACATAAAATCAGAGAGATTACTTAATTTGCCAGAGTCACACAGGTAAGAAGCAGTGCAGCTGGGATTCAAACCGTGCAATCTACCTCTGGCACCAGTGTGCTCTACCACCTTCTCATCTTCTGGAATTCGAAACCACCTTTATGAAAGCAGAGAACTAATCGCTGTGGAATCTACTCTATCCTATCTCCAAACTTCTCCCATATCAACCAAAGAAGATTCTAAGATTTCCTGGTGGATTTTCTGATATCCAGACAGTGTCCAGTCCTTACAAGCCTACTTCTCAATCTCAGTTGTGATGCAGATTATATTTTTCAAAAATGGCCCATCAATATCTCCAATCCCATATGTTCTTCTTATAATCAGATTTTAACACTCTTGCTGCTCCGAGATGGGACCCAAGTTTCCCCTCTTTAGCTCTGGGAGGGTTTGTTGCTGCAAGACTTCTAGGGGCAGGTCATACACGACCATACAGCTTCCACGGGACTCTCTTGGGACACTCACCATTGTAACTCACCCTGTGCTGTGAGGAAGCACACATGCTCTGCGAAGAGACCTGTGAGGAGAGGCTCAGATGGAAAGAAACTGAGACC
>NW_012140955.1:5960-7834 GCF_000956105.1 Propithecus coquereli | reverse complement strand
AGCAGGTAATTGTTCCAAGGATGACATCTTTGAGCCTGTGCTTTTCAGCACCGTGTTGTAGAGCCCTTTAGGGACGGGATATATGTATGACATTTGAGGTCCTGGCATTCTGGGTCAGAAGAGAAAACAACTTTGGTTTCCTTCATAAAACCTCTGTAATTAACTCTCTTAGAAAAGAAGAGTTTTGATCCTAGCGGGTTACAAATGCTGCCTTCTGTTCTTTGGCTAGATGATTGCTGCCAATGTCCTTTCCAAAGAAGAATTTCCAGACTTTGATGAAGAGACTGGCATTCTCCCTAAGGTGGATGATGAAGAAGGTAACTAGCCACTTGGATTGAGCAGGATAATGGATCGGAAGGATAATTGGCAGTTGAGCCACTGGACTGGGTGCTTTGTTTGTAGTTTAGCCCAGTGGCTCTTAATCATTTATTCCTTGGGTCTTACCAGTCATCTCTCAAAGAACAAGGGCCTCTCCGTGATGAAAGGAAGAAGTTAATTTTTCTGACAAGCATTTATATATTATTATACTTGTTGCTTATAATAAATTTTCAGGATATAAGGCTGGGCATGGTGGCTCATGCCTGTAATCCCAGCACTTTGGGAGGCTGAGATGGAAGGATTGCTTGAGGCCAGGAGTTTGAGACCAGCCTGGGAAGCACAGTGAGACCCTTCTCTACAAAAAATAAAAAAAATCAGCCAAATGTGTTGGGACATGCCTGTAGTCCCTGCTATTCAGGAGGCCGAGGCAGGAATATTGAGCCCAGGAGTTGGAGGTTGCAGTGAGCTATAATGATGCCACTGCACTTTACCCAGGTGACAGAGGAAGACTCTGTCTCAACAAAAACAAACCAGGCAACTGAACACTCCTTACAATCCCCTACCCCTTCATATTTAAAAACAAAGACAAAACAAACAAAAACAACATCACATTTTTCCACAGGCATAACTTCTTTTGAAAGTAGCTCTGATCAGTTCTTAGGCTGGAGCACAAATGCTCTAGAAATGGCTGGGATGGGGGTGGGAGGTGGCAGAATCATCACTTGGGTTAGAGTTTTACTTGCATGGCTTTCCTTTTGACCTTGGAAGCTGTTTTTGATAAAGATTTCTGGTACCCATGGAAATTGCTTTAGTGAAAATGACTGGTCTTTCTCTCTTTTGTTTATGAGTAATTCTTCTTTTTGGGGAACTTTTAGATGAGGACCTGGAGATCGAACTGGTTGAGGAAGAGCCTCCATTCCTGAGAGGGCACACCAAGCAAAGCATGGACATGAGCCCCATTAAAATTGTTAAGGTGAGAAATCCTGGGACTTTCACCTGGAAATGTCAGGTGGACTTCTTTTCCTAAAGTAATAGGTCAAGTTATTAGATCTGTGTAAGCAGAACTCAGGCCACAGAAAGCAGTCTTGGCTTTTAACCAGGGTCTAGAATATTTTTATTTTAAATGGAGATTGGCTTGGCTTTGTTGCTTTTGCTTTTTCACTCTTGTGCTCATTTAGTGTGTTTTGGGAGGAAGCAGAGATAAGTAGGAGTGCTTGATCTACCTACCATCATTGCCTTTGCCCAGGTTCCTTAGGGCTTGAGTCACTGTCTTACAGATTCAAAGGCAATTGTGAAGAGTTTACATGAACGCCATAGAAGGCTATAGCACTGGGTGTTGTGGAGGGTAGAGCTGTGAGGAGAATTCAAACCAGAACCCACAGAACAGTTGTAAAATTTTAGGTATGGAAAAGGATATCTTAAAGTCTTTCAGCCCAGCCACCCATAGAATGTTTATAATCTACCCATGTAATTCTGCAGCGTTCTTCCCATGTGGTCACCTCACAGCTGCATGACATTGTTAGTGACAGGGAATTCACCAACCCTTAAGGAGAGAC
>NW_012140955.1:0-456 GCF_000956105.1 Propithecus coquereli | reverse complement strand
ACCCAGTACCTGGCGGAGGCAGGCTACACTTCCAGGGGCAAGATTGGATGTACCCAGCCCAGAAGAGTGGCAGCCATGTCAGTGGCCAAAAGAGTATCAGAAGAGTTTGGTTGTTGCTTAGGCCAAGAGGTAAGTAGATAATGAAGCTGCTCTGAAAATGCCAGAAGAAAAGTATAGAGGCCCAGACCTCTACATCTATAAAATGGAAATAATGCTACCTTTTTTCAGGTTTCTCCTAAGAGAGGGTTGTCATGGTTTAGGGTCAAGTCCAAGGCATACCTTCCTATGAGGAAATCACTGTACGTCTTGGTCAAATTCTTTTTTTCTTTTTTTTGAGACAAAGTCTTGCTCTCTTACCCAGGCTAGAGTGCAGTGGTCTCATCGTAGCTCACTATACAAATTCCTAGGCTCAAGTGATCCTCCTGCCTCATCCTCCCAAGTAGCTGGGACTACAGG
>NW_012140954.1:2407-3466 GCF_000956105.1 Propithecus coquereli | reverse complement strand
CATTCTTCATTGCCTGGTGCTATTCCTATGTATGCTATGTTACAGGGTGAAGAAGTTTTGCAGATGTAATTAAGGTTATATCTTAACATGATTATACTGGATTATCTGGTGATCCCCGTGTAATCACATGGGTTTATAAAAGTGGAAGAAGAAAGCAGCAGTATGCTTTCAGAGTACCAAAAATATGAGTATCAGAAGACATACGAGGAGGGGAATGAACATGGCGGACTGGAAGTAGCCTGCACACGCTAATCTCATGGAGAAGATGCAGAGTGGTGAGTAGATATTCACCTCAGGATGGATTATCTAAGAGAGAGCATTGGGAATCAACAGACGAGAGGCTCCCAATGTGAAGGAAAGGGAAATAGGGCGACCAGCTCAGCAGGATGGGAGGTACACAAGGAAGGTGCCCACACCTTCCCCTAGCCACACGTGGGAAGGGACAGAGGAGAGAACCACAGGTCTCCACACTTCCCCCATGGGCATTGCAATCAGAGCTATGGGAGGGCCCCCCATTGCAATCAGAGCTGGCTAGTGAGAGTATAAGCCTGTACAAGCCAATTGTGCACATATTTTATTAACTAGGAGCTCAGTGACATCATGTTGATAGCTTGAAATCAATCATTATGAAAGTATTTAAACCACAGAAATCAATAGATACCATAAACCAGAGCCTCCCATTCCTGCTCCCAGCTATGTTATAAGTATACCAAGGGTAAGGGAGTTCATTTTATTAAATTTCACTCAATTTAATGTATAATATTTTCAGTTAATAAGGAATCTGAACTCATAAGAAAAGTGTTATCCAATTTCTGAAACTTTTTCTTGCTTATAGCAGTGATATTTTTATTAAGGTTTGAATATATATCATGGTTTCTTTTTGTTGAAGGAAGAATTCACTAAGTTTGATTCTGTAGTTATGGATAGGGTTAACGAAATAACTAAATTACACATCAAAGCTCAAGGTTTTGATTTGTTTGTAGGAAAAACACAATTCAAGGTCAAAGCAGTATGCTATAGTATTAATAGAATTATTGAATAATTCCCAGAATATGTGAA
>NW_012140954.1:0-847 GCF_000956105.1 Propithecus coquereli | reverse complement strand
TCTCAAAAAATTGAAGGTCACTGTATTAGTATTCTATTGCTGCTGTAACAAATTACAAATTACCAACATTTAGCATCTTAAACCTCATTTATCAATCATCTCATAGATTCAGTGAGTCAGAAGTACAGAGGCTTTAGCTAGATGCTCTGCTTAGAGTGCCACCAGGTTGAAATCAAAGTGTCAGCAGAGCTGTGTTCCTTTCTGAAGGCTCTAGGGAAGAATCTTTGTCTTGCTCATTCAGACTGTTGGCGAAATTAAGCTCCTTCCAATTGAAGGACTGAGGTAACCATTTCCTTGTTGGCTGTCACCTGTGGGCCATTCTCCACTCCTAGAGGTCACCCACATTCCTTATGCTATGGTCCTTCCTCCATTTTCTAAGCCAATAATGGCAGATTGAGACCCTGTTATGCAGGAAAACTTTACCACAAATAGAGGACTGTGTTTTAAAGGAGAACTTAAATTAGTAATGTCATATTCTGCTCTGTCAGTTTTAGTTTTGAGGTACGATTGATTAATAAAATTGGGGTTCTCAACAGGATCTCTCTAATAAATCTTATCAAGGTACTGAAACTTCCCTGACAAAGATAAGAGAGAATGAGGTGAATTTCTCTTTATCTTTCAAACTTTAGTTCCTGAGTCAACTCCACCCATAAGATTTTCTGAATACCTCCAAATAAAATGAATCACTCTTTAATACAGCCATCGTATTTTACATATGCTTACAGTGCTTTAGTTTTCACTATGAAGTTGCATCTGTGTTTCCTACTGTATTGTGAGCCCCTTGAGGACAGGGACGGGTAGATTGTTCAATGAGTAGTTATCGAATTACTATAGAATTAGGATAGTA
>NW_012140953.1:1071-1825 GCF_000956105.1 Propithecus coquereli | reverse complement strand
ATGGAACTCATAGAAGTAGAAAGAAGGTTGGTTTCTAGGAGAGGGAAGATAGTGAAAATGGGCAGATGTTGGTCAATGGGTACAAACTTTCAGTTATAAGATGATAAAATTCTCTTCAATGTACACAATGTATATATAGAGATAAAGAGGTATTACATATACTCATAAGCTTAGTTATTCAGAGGGGAAAAATGTTTTTGCGTTTATATGCATATCATGAATATTCCTCCTGTCACTAAATATTTTTATGTGATTTTACTTGTAATTATTGCACAGCACTCCATTTGAAGGAGGTACCATATTCAAGCACATGTTTTTGATTATTTCTATTACTATTAATATTTGGCTATAATATATTCATATAATTGTGCAATAAATATTCTTGATGCTAAAACTGAACAAAGTTGTAATTACATATTTTAAATGCCTCCCACAATTTTTAATATCTAATAGAATGTTTTTGAATATTTTGTGTTGATTGTGGTATTGTTAGGACAAACTAAGATTTTTCTCTATGTAAAAAATATTTATTTTTGTTTTTTTGTTTCTTTTTCTTTCCAACACTGTTTCCCCTAGCACAGTTACTTTTTATCTAAATTAGAGACAATGGTATGTTTCATAGGATTTTAGAAAGTTTCAAAAAGATAACATTTGAGAACAGCTATTTAATACATTGCTTACCAAAAAATATGTTATAAATGAATATAAGCTATGGTTGAAAATACAACAATCTCATATCTCATTTAAAATACAA
>NW_012140953.1:0-1021 GCF_000956105.1 Propithecus coquereli | reverse complement strand
CAAAAATCAATGAAATTAAAGAAAGGGACTCAATGGAGGAAATCAATAAAACAAAAAACTAGTCCTTTGAAAAATTCAAAAAAATTGATCAAATTCTATCTCATAATACAAAGATAAAAAGAGAGAAGAATCAAGTCACCAATATTATGAACAAAAGGGGTATCACCACAGATCTTGCAGCCATTCTGAGGATAATAAGGGAATGATACAAAAAAAATGATATTCACAAATTTGACAACAGAGGAGAAATGAATTAATTCCTTAAAATGAAAAACTATAAAAATTCAGCCAAGGGGGGGCAAGGGCAACATACATAACCTAAACATCTGTGCCCCCATAATATGTTAAAATAAAAAAAAAAATTCAGCCAAGATGAAATAGATAATATGAATAAAATTATAACCAACGAAGAATTGGAATTCTTTATTTAAAACCTCACCAATACTAGGCTCTAGATGGTTTAACTGAGGAATTCTGTCAAACATTCTAGAAAACATTAATACCAACTTTACACAATCTCTTCCAAAAAATAGAAAATAAGTGAACAATTTAAGGAGCTAAAATTACGCTGATATCAAATCCAAACAAAGATAGTACAAAAAGGGAAAACTACAGATTAAGTTACCTCATGAAGTTAGATACATCTCTCAATAAAATGTAGCAAATTGAATCTAACAGTATACACAATTGCACACATGGTTAAATGGAGTTTTCTCAGGTATGTAAAGCTGTTTAAACACTTGAAAATTAATCAATATAATCTTCCATATCAACAGGCTACAGAATAAAAATGATATGATTTGGCGTGGAAAATGCACTTTCAAAATTTCACATTTAGTAATGATAAGAACATGACTATCTCGAGTTGATAAAAAATATCTAGGCCGGGCCCGGTGGCTCACGCCTGTAATCCTAGCATTGTGGGAGGCCGAGGCAGGTGGATTATTTGAGCTCAGGAGTTCGAAACCAGCCTGAGCAAGAGCGAGACCCCGTGTCTACTAAAAATAGAAAGAAATTAATC
>NW_012140952.1:12227-12950 GCF_000956105.1 Propithecus coquereli | reverse complement strand
AAAACTTAAACTATCATTGGAACCACAGTACCCAAAAGTAATAGCACAGGAATTGTATGCTAAAGTTAAAGAGTGTCACTTTCTATTAAAATATTGCAGTATAGTAGGACTCAGTCTCAAAGAATATTTACTAAAAGTATATCTGATAATAACTGGTGTCCAAAATAGAAAAGGAAATCTTAAAACACAACGAGGGAAAAATTCTTAAAAATGGACAAAAGATCTGAACTGACATCTCAACAAAGAAAACAAATATATAGAATAGCATATAAGCATATGAAAAGGAGATCAACATTACATTGTTAGGAAATTAGAAATTAAAAAAAAAAAAGTCAATGAGATGCCACTACACATCTACTAGATTGATTAAAATCCAAAACACTAAAAACACCAAATGCTGGTGAAGATGTAGAGCAAGAGGAATGTAAATTCATTGCTGGTTGGGATGAAAAATGGTACAGCCACTTTGGAAAACAATTCGTCGGTTTGTACCAAACTAAACGTGCTATTACCATATGATCCAGCAATTGAATTTCTTTGTATTCATCCAAAGGAGTTAAAAACATGTCTATAAAAAAACATGAATGGGCCAGGTGCAGTGGCTCACGCCTGTAATCCTAGCACTCTGGGAGGCCAAGGCGGCCAATGCGAGCTCAGGAGTTCGAAATCAGCCTGAGCAAGAGTAAGACCCCGTCTCTACTAAAAATAGAAAGAAATTAATCG
>NW_012140952.1:0-366 GCF_000956105.1 Propithecus coquereli | reverse complement strand
AGTATCGTATGGTTTTTGCTTTTGCTTCTGTTTATGTAGTGAATTACATTTATCGATTTGCGTATGTTGAACCATCCCTGTCTCTGGAATGAAGCCCACTTGGTCATGATGGATTATTTTCTTAATAAGCACCTGAATTCGGTTAGCTAGAATTTTATTGAGAATTTTTGCATCTATAATCATAAGGGATATTGGTCTGTAGCTTTCTTTTTTTGATGTGTCCTTTCCTTGTTTTGGTATTAGAGTTATGTTGGCTTCATAAAACGTGTTGGGGAGAAGTCCATCCTTATCGATGTTGTGGAATAATTTCTGCAGCATAGGCACCAGTTCTTCTTTGTAGGTGTGGTAAAATTTGGGTGTGAAACC
>NW_012140951.1:1957-2632 GCF_000956105.1 Propithecus coquereli | reverse complement strand
ATGTTGAGATTTGCTTAATATGCTAAGATATGGGATTATTTTTAAAATATTCCAAGTATTCATTATATAAATGTATAATCTTTGCATATTGGGCATAGAGTTCTATGTATTGCTTGAAGGCATTGGGAAAAATATTTGAAAACCAATGTTGTATTTTTCCAGCCAATAGGAATGCATGTTCTGTCAATCAGAAGAGCTACTGACATTTATATCTTACTAGAGATGGCACCATAAATTAGCTCAGTACATATATATCTATTAGAAATAGCTAGTGAATTGTGTTGTTCAAGTCTTACATAGTTTCACTATTTTTTTAGGCTTAGCTTATAATTATACATAAGGGAATTAGGGCTAAAATCTCTCAATGTGATGTTGAGTTTGACAGTTTCTCACAATATATGTGCCAATTTTTGTTTTATATATTGTGAAGATATTTTAAAAATTTTATTTGTTTGAAATGATTATATTGTCCTGATAAATAGCATATTTTATCGATATTTGGCAATCTTCTTTATCCTGAATAATAATTTGTCTCTAAGTGTATATTTTCTGAATTTTTGCCTTTATATGTTTCATATTCTTCTTTAAAGTATTTTTATTGGTGTTACACATTTATTATTATTATACATCAAAATTTCATCAGATCCATACTTAAATTATAGAAAGTTAATATTC
>NW_012140951.1:0-310 GCF_000956105.1 Propithecus coquereli | reverse complement strand
TTTTTAAATATTGCCAATATGATGACTGTAGAAAATGTCTTATTGTGCTTTTATTTTCTAATTAAAATTTGGTTAAGCAAAATGACAAACATTTATTGACAACTGTGTGTCCTCATTTATGAAATGGTTGTTCGTGTCTTTTACTTATGTTATTCACTAGTTATTGAATTTTTATAATTGATTTAATAGAAGTTATTTATATATTCTGACCACTTTTCCTTGTTGGATATATGTATCCATTTATTTTTCTCTTAATTTGTGGTTTGCCATTTTCATCTGAATAGAAATTTATACATTTTTGTTTTCAAAT
>NW_012140950.1:8070-8983 GCF_000956105.1 Propithecus coquereli | reverse complement strand
TCGAACTCCTGAGCTCAAACAATCCGCCCGCCTCGGCCTCCCAGAGTGCTAGTATAATTATGTATTTTTGTCCCTTCTGCTCAGTAGAGTTTGTACTATTGGTGTGCAAGAAAGGGAACCTATCAAGTTATTCTCATCTTTGTGTCCTCAGCACCAAGGATAATGTCTGGAACATGAAAGAACCAAGGAAATATTGGATAGCTGATTCGTTGCATAATGCCAGCACAGTGGGAAATACAGAGTAGGCGCCCAGAAATGTTTTCAGAAAAGAACTTGAATGAGTTCCTTTGCTGGACTTTGATTGGAACATGTCGATTCATGTACAATCTCTATAATCATTTTGACTGTTTCATGAAAAAGTTTGCTTTGATTTATCTAGGGAATAGTAAACTGCCTGTCATGTTACATCGTAATGAGTCAAGAACACATTTTTTAAAGGGACATCCTTAAAATATTAATAAAAGAATGCACAACTAGTGAGATCAAGGGGAAAATGTAGAAGAGTCCATGTGTGCACACGCACCATGTATGATTAGTGGAAGGAAGTTAAAAAGTCAAGAAAGAAGAAAAAGAAATAGGAAACAGGTAGTAAAAATACAAACCAAATAGTAATTGTTGGAAGATACATGTGTGACATTAATATTAATACATTAAAAGTAATTGTTTAAATGCTCAATTGAAAGACAAAAGTTGCTAGTATTTATTAATAAAATAAACCCAACTAGGCACTGTTTACAATAGACATAAATACAAAAGTGTAAAATAAAAGAATCAAAGTAGGCATAAACAAAAATAAAACTGATTTGGTTAATAACTGTTATGATAGACTCTAAAGTAAGAAGCATTATCAGAGATTTTAAAAAGGGGGAATATTATATAGTAATAAAATAATCCATTCACTAAGAAAATATCA
>NW_012140950.1:0-355 GCF_000956105.1 Propithecus coquereli | reverse complement strand
AATAATAATTTTCATCACTGTATGTGAAACCAGAAGTTTCTTAAGAATGATTATCGGTTATGTAGTTTAAAACTAATGCAAAGGCATACATCCAATAAAAGTATTCTAGTAGCAGGAGACAAATATTTTGTACTTGCTTAAAATGGGCTTTTGCCACAGCTTGAAGCCCAAAAGCTCCCATGAGGAGATCCTACACCAACCTTTCAGACAGGTCTGGGAGACCTAAGCTGACACAGTTTATAATGAGGCCTCCTCCTTCTAAGCTTGGAATCAGAGAATACATTTTACCCTATAAATTGATTTGATGCCAACAGGTAAAATGTGACCTGTGAAACAATGTGAAATTTAATTATAT
>NW_012140949.1:11348-11969 GCF_000956105.1 Propithecus coquereli | reverse complement strand
CTGCAAATATAATGAGAAAAATGTTCTCTCAAACAAACCCTTACATTTCTCCAATCCAGTATGAAAAAATTTCATTTCATAAATTACTCAAAATAGTACAGCTAATTACATTAATTTTCTTATCCTTCTTTTAAATGATTTTACTCTATTATTTAATATTTTAATCGTCATGATTTTCAATACCATAATATCAAGCAAAAGAACACCTTACAGCCATTTCTAAGTTTGATTTTACACTTAAATCCCTGGAAAATGTACTGCTACACAAGGGAATAGTTCAACTGAGGCTTGGCATCTGTAAGTAAAAAAGTAATTTTCATTTGAGATTTACATATTATGTTGTCATTTTTATAGAAAGTAATTATACAAAAAAGTATGCTCTATTCCAACAGGTTTTACAAACAAACTCTGTTTTGTTTTGCTTGCCTCATAATCTAATGCATTTGAACAGTGGCTACAAAAATAAAACTCATGTCTTAAAGTATGGTAGATATGTGTTCTTGGCTGGTGTTGCTTGGAAGACTTATGGTATTAATTTGAGCTAAAGCTAGATGGGAAGCAACATGATTTGTTGCTAATGATTCAATACCACATTTCATTTACCATTCTAAATAGCAAATA
>NW_012140949.1:0-593 GCF_000956105.1 Propithecus coquereli | reverse complement strand
GTTGTAATTATGTACAGAGGACCAGGTTTGCCCAGGGTCGGGTGCTTGCTCTGTCTTCTGTCCTTTGGTTCTCCTTCCATAATGCTCCTGTACTCCGGTTTATTTAAGGTGACATGCACTGGAATAGGAAATGTCCCCTGTTTCTCTTCCCCCACTGTCCTCCTTCCTTCCCTTTTCTTCATCCACCTTGCTCTGCATTCTCAGGCCTCCCCTGCTTTGTCTCAGCAGGACCCCCACCTCTCACCTTGTTCCCTCCAACCTTCCAGCTCCCATCTGGGCAAAGTTTCTTCCCTTGAGCTCCAGGGGGTGGAACCCAATGTTTACATTCTCTTCTCTCTCTGCCCCACCCCGTGGGGCAGCGCTTCAAGGAACAAGGAAAGGGAAAAGAACCTGTTGTTGTACCTGGAAAAAAAAAAACGTATGCTTTGCAAGCATTTTCTCTCAGTCTGTAGTTTGTGTGTGTGTGTGTTTTTTTAAACTGTGCCTGTAAAACAGCAAAGGTTTTCAATTTCGATGAAATACAATTTATCATTTTTTTCTTTTTATGGTTTATTTTCCTTGCTTCTTATTGAAGAAATCTTTGCCTAATTGAA
>NW_012140948.1:2530-3236 GCF_000956105.1 Propithecus coquereli | reverse complement strand
ACGATAATTTAAACTCAAGAAAGTTATTCTAGAATTTTTTTTCACTATGCCTTCGTTGAAGGAGGAATTGGAAATTATAAAATGTTGCAGATTGCATGGAGACTTACTGGGCTTGGTTTATATGGCACAGGAGACAATAACAAATATTATTGAGGCATGAATGGCACAACATATTTGGATACAGTTAAATTTTCTCTGTCTTTTTTTTTTTTTTGGTAAAATTTCTCCCATGTATCTGGAAAGTTTGAAGTGCTGCAGAAAGGGTAGAGAGATGTTTTCTCCTCTCCAACCCCATCCCTCACACTTTACCAAATGTAATGAAATGTATCAAATAGATTGTAGGGCAGTGGGATGTCAAATACTATTGAAAAAATCACAAAAGTATAACATAGTTCCAGAATGCTGGGAAAATTATGCATCATCCAAGCAACAAAAGAGAACATATTAAGCCATCTGCAATATTGTGATTTATGGAAATATAAATATTGTGTGTGTGTGTCTTTGTCCTCATTTTCTTGTAAGGAGTTACAAAAACTTTTTCAAATTCCTAAGCAATAGAGGTGCTAGGAGAATCTTCCAATATTTGCTTTTTGATCCTGGTTCCTGACACGAGAGTTCCTAATCCCTAGAAATTTCCTGGGTCATAGGAGCACCTTACGTTCTAATGAGGTGACTCCTGGTGGGCTCCTGAGTGGGGACTAGTCAC
>NW_012140948.1:0-415 GCF_000956105.1 Propithecus coquereli | reverse complement strand
AATTTTTTAAAAGAGGTGACAGAGGGAGATCAAACACAAGATAAAACATCTCAAAAGGAGGAAAAAATAGGTAATGCCAAGTAACGGACAGGATGGAAGCCATACAACCCTTGGACACTGGGACCAGAAGCAGGCTGGATTTTGACAAATTAAAATGTTGCAAAAAGGAAAGTTAGAGAAACAGAGTCAAAGTCTCTCAGTGAAGCCAAAGACTAGGGCTAGGAAACCTACTTATAACATGAGGTAGGGGAATACATCAACATTCAATGCCTTGGTCTATAGCTAAGTGACAGAATGTGCAGAACTCCAAGCATAAACACGCAGTATGAAACCCTACACTAGTATTTTTGCTCACATGAGGTCTTGGGGAGCTAAGTCATGCTGCAACAAAATCGCTAAGCAAGGCGGGTAGGAA
>NW_012140947.1:49179-49992 GCF_000956105.1 Propithecus coquereli | reverse complement strand
GTGTTTCTGAGGTCCCATTCAAGTCTGAGCAGGGGACATGTGGAATCTGAAGGTTTATTAGTATAAATGGATAAATAATGCATGTCGAGCCTCAGAAACCTTGTGTTCCAGCTAGTTGGCTCCAATAATATGTCATAATATATTTTAAAAAATTCAACTAGGCAATACCATCATAAAGACAAATTGATCTAAACTCTAATTGGAAAGGCACAGAAAACATATTGTCATGTTCATTTCTTTACAATAAATAATTTGCATCTATGACTTCAACTGTGATTCATTTGTGAGTATATTGTAATCATCAAAATGGGTGACAGACTTTTTTGGAAACTCACTGTTAAATATGTTCGGAATTAAAACCTGTTAACTCCATAGATCTTGTCTGAACATTGTCTTAATATCTCCCTGCTATTCCCTTTCTGGACTCTGACCTTTTGCTTTCTACTGTAATATCATTTAAATGGAAAGATTCACCGCAAATGCATAGTGCTGCAAAACGACTTGAAGTGATCTTGAAAGTCAGAGGAAAATCTAACGTGACAAATGAAATTAAATCACACTTCCTGTTTTCAAAAGAAAACTTTCAATTTTGCAAGATAACAGCTTTCAAATTTCAGATTACTTGGATTATGGGACTATTGACCAATTGTCAAAATCATAGTAGATTTTAAAAATAAATATTAGGCATTCACTGGGAAAGATTACAAAGGATTCAGTTGTTTTCAAAATTTCTTTGTGCAAAACTAGGATTAGCAAAAGTGAACTCCCAGAAAATAAAACTTTGAATCGTTTATAGTCCTGAGACGCTGTTTT
>NW_012140947.1:44828-47029 GCF_000956105.1 Propithecus coquereli | reverse complement strand
AACCAATAATAATAACCACACTTATAATACTAAGAATAAAAATAAAATTTGCCCAATCACCGGAGGGAGTACACGAGAGGAATGTTGTTTTTGTCTTGGGACAAGTTTCCCCAACAAAGTGAATTTGAACTTGAACTTGGAAAGTAAAGAAGATAGGTATGGAAATGAGAGAGTAGAAGATAGACTGTCCAAGCAAATCACACAGTCTTGCAAAAATGTGGTGTGCTTGGGGAAACACAGATAATTTGCTGTTGCTAGAAAATAAGTTTGAGGAGGGGCCAACAAGAAACAGAAGAGGGGTGAAGAGGCTACGCAGGTGTATTGACATGACACCTGTCAGGTGTCACACAAAGACTGTGTGCTATACATGAAGCTTCACAGGAAAGGGTTAGAAAGTGTAAGGAGATGAGATCTCCATTTTAAAACATAACTCTCCTGAAAGCATGGATGATAAATTCAATGAGTAATAAATTAGACACAGGAGCCTATTTCCAGGAGAAAAAATGTGGAGCACTTGACCCAAGACCGTGTTAGTTAGTAGGGGAGGGGGAAAACAGAAAATGGACTTGCAAGTTATACAGGAAGACAAATTATTACAGGTTATTAAGTATGAAATGTCCCATTTCTTTAAGCTCTGACAGTTGATATCTCTGACATTTCACTTTGACACTTCTTGTTTTATTTTTATTGTGAACGCACATCAGTCTTTCAAACACATATTTTAGCTTGTGATTATCTTTCAAATTTTTTTTAGAGCGATTTTTGTTAAACCATGGCTAAGTCAAAAATTCATGTTATTTTCAAATATGAGTTCCATCGTGGAAACAATGCAGCACAGACATCTTGAAATATTAACAAAGTGTTTGGGAAGGATGTGGCTAATGAACGCATAGTATATCCACGGTTTGAGAAGTTCTGTTGTGGTGATTTTAATCTTGAAAATGAGCCATATGGATGACCTGAGACCAAGGTGGATAATGATGAGCTGAAAGCTGTAGTGGAGGTGAATCCATCTCAACTTCTGTGTGAATTAGCAGCAAGATTTGACATTACTATTCCAACAATATTGGACCATTTGAAACAAATAAGCAACATAAAGAAGCTGGATAGATGGGTTCTGCATGAATTAAACAAGTGTCAGCAGAGAGGTCTTCTGGAAGCTTGCCTTTCTTGGCTGTTATGGCGTAAATGTGATGTTCTACACCGTATTGTTATATTTGATGAAAAAGGGATTCTTTTTGATGATCACAAGTGTTCAACACAATAGTTGGATAAATACAAAGTGCCGAAACACAGGCCAAAACTGAACATTCATCAAAAGCTAGTAGTGTCTGTTTGGTGGTCCAGCACTGGTATTATCCACTACAGCTTCATGAAACCTGGTCAATTGCTCACAGCAGATGTCTACTGCAACCAATTAAACAAAATGATGAAGATGTTTGCAATCAAGCAGCTGAGATTCGTCAACAGAGACAGGTCAATCCTCTTATAAGACAACCCTCAACTACAGGTCACACAAACAACACTGCTCAAACTACAGAGGCTGAACTTGGAAATTCTCTGTCATCCACCGTATTCACCAGACCTTGCAACAACTGACTACCGCTTCTTCCAGGCTTTGGACCACTTTCTTGCAAGGAAAAATATTCAATTCTCAACAAGCTATGGAAAATGTCTTTCATAATTTCATTGTAATTTGCTCTCTAGGCTTCTTTGCTGTTGGCATAAATGAGTTACTATTAAGATGGCAAAACTGCATTGATAGTTTAGGTGCATACTTTGATTACTGCTTCTTGTTTGAGATATAATAAACTACACTTTTGATTTGAAATCAGACATTTCATGTTTAATGACCTATAGAAATATTGGGAGTAAGAATGACTCCCAGATTCCTGGCATGGTGATTTTTTAGTGGGGTCACAGATGTGTATAGCAAATACAGAAAGGAGAGGAGGTTTCGGCATGAACTGGAAGTGATAATTAGACTTTTGGACAGGTTGAGTCTAAATTTCCTGTGAAGCATCTAAACAGAGGTATATAGTAGGCAGTGAAAAATGCAAACACATAATATGTATTCAAAATATGTTTCCCTTGGTGCATTTCTCTCCCCTGAGATGCCAGTTGTTTGGGATGTATCCATCATGCAGAAATGCACAGGATCTGGCTGACTCTTTTCTGTGTGTGTCACTGTTCAATGCATA
>NW_012140947.1:42322-43022 GCF_000956105.1 Propithecus coquereli | reverse complement strand
AATGTGTTAAATACCATCTATATTCTAGCCCCCAAATTTATGCCTCCAGCCTTAATCTTTACCCCTGAATTCCAAACTCAGTTACCCAGGAGGAAGTCTAATAGGCAAATCAAACTTAATTTGTCCAAATCACATTTTTCCCACCGAATTGCCTCTACCTCAATCATTTCTATCTCAACAGTGGCACCATCATTCTTGTGGTCACTCAGGCCAAAATCCTAGGAGTCATCTTTAATTCCTCTTTGCTGCCTATCCTGCAAGCAATACAGCAGCAAGTACTGTCAACTCTACCTTCAGGATATACCCTGTAAACAACAATTTCTCACCCCTGCAGCACAACTCTCCTAGACCACCACCTTCATCTCTCACCAACTACCTGATTGTCTCCTATCAGGCCTCTGTCCTTCCACTCTCTCCCCTACCAAAGGCAGAGTGGCTCTCCTTAAAGCACAACTTAGAGCAGGTCACTCACCCATTCGTAAACCTTCAATGACTTTCTGTCACAAGCCAAATGAAATCCAAACATTTTTTCATGACTCTCTTTGTCCTCTGTCATCTGGCTCCTGTCTAACTCTCCAACAACTTTGTTCTTTTCCAGACACTCTGACATTGTTATGTCCAATACAGTAGCCACCAGCCACATGTGTTGATTGAGCACTTGAAATCTGGGTAGTGAGATTGAGGAAATGAATTTCTTATT
>NW_012140947.1:35403-37311 GCF_000956105.1 Propithecus coquereli | reverse complement strand
GTTCTACTGAAAAACCTTTGTTTTTCCAGTGCTTTGCTTTTTCTATGAGTGTTTGTTATATAGAAATTTGTGTGTTTATTTTAATCTATATATATGTATCTCCATAAACAACAAACATGTATTGGTTATATACTTAGTGCCATGTGATGAGTTAGAAGATGAACATAAAAAGATTAATAAAGAGCGACCTGCTCCCCCAAGGAGTTCTGCATCTCCCTGGATTCTCCTTAGAATCTTCCCATCACAGCATTGACTGAGTAGTTACCCCACGAAATCAGTTGTTAATTTGGGAGGACGGTTGAGTTAACTCTTTATCTATTAAATCTAACCTACACTCCTTTTCCTTCATGAATAACTTTCTAACCCAACACACCTCATCTTTCAACTTAAAATTTGGGGAACTACAGAAAGTAAAGTGGTTGTGTTAAACCATGCCAATTTTCATCAGATATAGACAAAATCAACTTGATGCTGCTGAAAAGAGATGCAGAATATGTGAAAATTGGAAAGTTTGGGGGAGTTTGTTTCAAGAAAAGAAAAGGAGGAAAGCACATTGAAAAAGAGTAGAAAACTGTTAAAATAAATGTGGTCCACCTAGTGGTGGAGCTGCCTAGAATCCAAAATGAAACAACTTAACAGGCAGAGATAAAATAGGTTAAAAGATTATAGGTTATAGCTTAATTCTCCCTCCCCTTGAGTGTGGGCTGGATTTAGTGACTCATTTTGTAAGAATAGAGCATTGAAAGGGGAAAAACAGAAAATTTACAGTGAAGAAATTTGGCAAACACTAACTTAACCAAGTGATTAAGTTTAACATCACCAGTAATAAATCATGTTGATATCATGCACTCCCTAATACTGTGTGATGAGAAGGACCCTTCACCTCCATGATATTTTCCCCTAAATTTCAATCCCATCTGATCATGAGAAAAATATCAGGTAAACTCAAATTAAGAGATGCTATGGACTAAATATTTGTGTCCCTACAAAACTTATGTGTTGAGATCCTTACCCGCAATGTGACAGTATTAGGTGGTGGGATCTTTGGGGATTCATTAGGTCAGTGGTTCCCAGCCTTTTTGGCACCAGGGACCGGTTTCATGGAAGACAATTTTTCCACA
This sequence comes from Propithecus coquereli, assembly GCF_000956105.1. Taxonomy (NCBI): domain Eukaryota; kingdom Metazoa; phylum Chordata; class Mammalia; order Primates; family Indriidae; genus Propithecus; species Propithecus coquereli. The sequence goes on along the minus strand of NW_012140947.1, from coordinate 36,190 downwards.
GACCAGGAACAGGGGGGTGGTTTCGGGATGATTCAAGTGCATTACATTTATTGTGCAGTCAAACCTCTCTGCTAATGATAATCTGTATTTGCAGCTGCTCCCCAGTGCTAGCATCAATATCTCAGCTCCACCTCAGATCATCAGGCATTAGATTCTCATAAGGACTGGGCAGCCTAGATCCTTCGCATACACACTTTATAGTAGGGTTCATGCTCCTGTGAGCATCTATTGCCAGGGCTGATCTGACAGGAGGCAGAGCTTACGTGGTGATGCGAGCGATGAGAAGCAGTTGTAAATACAGATGAAGCTTCGCTTGCCCACCTCCTGCTGTGTGGCCAGGTCCTAATAGGCCACAGGCAAGTACCAATCTGTGACCTGGGGATTGAGGACAGCAGCATTAGGTCATAAGGCCAGAGCCCTCATGAATGGGAGCCCTAATAAGAAGGGACACTAGAGAGATAATTTTTCTCTCAGCCATGTGAGGACATAAGGAGAAGACAGCCTCTAAACCAGAAAGCAAGCCCTTGCCAGACAATAAATCTGTTGACACCTTGATCTTGGACTTCCCAGCCTCCAGCACTGTGAGAAATAAATATTTGTTGTTTAAGTCACCCACTCTGTGATCTTCTATTATAGCAACTCAAACAGAGTAAGCAAGGGGCATTCTATAAAATACTTGGCCAGTGTTCTTCAGAACTGTCAAGATCATAAAAATTAAGAGAAGACTTCAAAACTGTCACAGGTTGACAGAGAACAGCTTTGTGATGATAGTGATGATGATTGAATG
>NW_012140947.1:28358-29639 GCF_000956105.1 Propithecus coquereli | reverse complement strand
TTGGCTTCTAGGTTAGTCCTCATTTCAAATATTGCATCCCATTATAGAACAAATCTACTGATTTTGTCACAGAAATTATTGTTCTTGCTGTCAAACAAAATGAAGTGAAAATGGAGAGAAGAGCAGACCTCAGGAAAACAGACTCGTCTTATTCCCAAATGCCAACCTTGTCCAATCAAAATATCCTCCAATCCCTCTTAAGGAATTTGAGCTAAAAAGACATTTTTTTTGGATGTTATTTTTTTGATCTATAGGAATATATTTTTTTTTTTTTTGCCTTCACTCTATGCAAAAAGTCAACACGTGTTGTTTGCTTTCAGAGGTCTCTTAGCTTCTTTCAGGAGGCCTGTTTCCTGAGCATTTCTGTACCTTTCAGAGTGCACAGTCTCGGGCTCTGGTTGGGGAAACTCTGCCTTCTCTCCTTGTTCCCACAGCGCTCATAGGCCTGAGCCTCTGCCCAGTCCCTGGCTCTCCACTCTTCACTGGTTCCTTCCCAAGGGAGAAGTAGTAGCTGATCTCCCTGTGTCAGACTGTGTACAGCTGAACCCCTCACTGGTGTTTGAGGCTACAGCTCCTCTCCTCTGCTTCCCGTCCACTTAGCACAAGCCCAATAGCACAGGGCCAGCCTCGCAACTTCTCTGCAATTCCACCATCTTCACTGGTGAATGAGTGGGTGAGGAAGGAGAAGCCACCAAGACAGACCTAGGTCCCAAAGTATAGATCAGACAGAAAGTAAATGGATGTTCCTTACCTATCAATTCTTTGTTTGCAGCCCCTTCCAATCAGTACCCTAAATAAGAGGGGGACTTCCTAAGCACCAAAATCTTGAACAACTCCATTGAGCTTACTTGTCTGAATCCCTACCTCTCACCTTGTTTCCCAATAGCTACTCATAACAAAATGCAGCAACACTCTAAGTGAGCAAGGTACCATTGTGGACCATAGATTCAATCCCATCCAATCTGTCCTCTGTCTTATGTGTGTACATTTACTTGCTGTCATAAGAATCAATTCAAATGTCTACATCATAATAGACATTATTTATCTAAGGGTCATATCCAGATGCTTACTTGTCCCCTAACATTGTCGCATCACGATCATATATTAGTTTTGAAAGATACTATACGTATTTCTGTGATGATACATTGAAATATATTCATCTAATCCATTTCCCACCCTGTTTTCTTCAGGTAAGACTGACATATGAAAACAAACAGCCTTTTATTTCTTTTAGATAGCAGGATTTCATAGCCATTTATGGATAAACTAACCACCCCCCCC
>NW_012140947.1:15270-16436 GCF_000956105.1 Propithecus coquereli | reverse complement strand
ATGAAAACTGTAAAGGAATATGCATGTTTTTTCATTTCGAACCTCTCAAAAAATCTCTTCTGAATGAATTGCAATTATGTATATCTTGAATTACATCTAACTGCAACTCGGCATTAAATTATAGGAAAAGATACAACACAAGTGAGTTGAAGTTTCCGTGGGGACTTCCATGTTAGCTTACAGACTTCAGGTCTGTCAGTTTGAAAATCTGGACAACTCAGATTTGAATGCTTTTGGACCTTTATGGTACTGCTCTTTGGACAAAATCGAGCACATGCATATTGGTCTGTGGAAACTCAGAAGTGTGTTCTCCCAGCAGGCCATGGGGCAGTTCTCCAGCTGTCACAATGTGACATGTCTGACAATCAGTGTCTGCCTGAAGCGGCAGCTCATGTCTGCTTTATCTACAATCCATCTCAGTATAAATGGATGTTCGCAGGGCCTTGAGACCATACGAATCACCTCAGGCAGAATAGTAATTATTCTTGTAGTAGCAGCTAAGCTATTTCATGGACATATTGGGTTGGCAGAAAAGCGAATCAATTTTAAAAAGAGTGTGTAGCATTAGATAAAGCCCCAGTCCCCATGGTCTTATCTGATGATTTAGTTTGTTTTTCAAAAGTGAGGTACCCGGTGGCATTGGAGCTCTATTTTAAGCAGAGCGAGAGTTTAATAGGAAGGTGCTGACAAGCAACTGAAAGGTCATCAGTAGACACTGCTGTGCAACTAACTGAATTGAAAGTTGGCATCATACAACTGCAGCTGGTGCAAATAGGGTTATTGCTTCAGAAGATTCTAGGACAGAACGGTCAGCTCTGCTTCCCTGAGGTTTTGCACCTATGGTAACCAAGAGGCTGACGTTTATCTAAATCTTTCTTATTATTTTTTTTCTCTTTTTGAGTTTCATAAAGCACTCACCTTTGGAACTGGACACTGAAAACGCCTAGCACAAACTGGAAGCAAAAGGAGAGACAGAGAAACTCTAAAGCCATATCGCGGTAATGGTCAGCAGCTATGGGAGTTGAGGCTTATAAATAAAACATCCAGAATCTATCTAGAACTCAAAAAAATCAACAAGAAAAAATCAAACAACCCCATCAACAAATGGGCAAGGGAAATGAACAGAAATTTTTCAAAAGAAGACAGAATAATGGCCAGCAAACATA
>NW_012140947.1:5526-5875 GCF_000956105.1 Propithecus coquereli | reverse complement strand
TCCAGCCTCCAGCCTCCAGCTTAAGCTTCCTCTTGAGTTGCATACTTTAGACAGGCCCTGTCTCCACTCTAGGTCACAGTGCTTTCCTCTGCCCAGCCCCCCAGAGTGTAAAACCTAATTAGGAAAAAGCAAAGTGGGGATTGTGTAATCCCATATCTTACCAATAACCACAACTTAGAAGCTCATATTTTTGTCAGTATAAGTGGTAGGTAATTTTCATTTAAGTATAAATATCAGATTTTGTCCCAGTCTAAATCAAACCCTGATAATTATACAGTTGCAAATTATTGTGTTAACAAAAAAGGTCTAAATTATCTCCTTCCAGCATTTAATGAATTCAGCCACTTAA
>NW_012140947.1:2809-3741 GCF_000956105.1 Propithecus coquereli | reverse complement strand
TACAAGCTAACCTCAAGAGGGTAAAAATATCCTTTTAATATCAATTTTTTCAAAAAATAATTGTGATAGAGGTCCCATGAGTTCACTGTTGCCCCTGATATCCAGAAAGGTGAAAGCACCTTTCACACAATAACTCCAATGCTCACCCCAAGTGGTGTCTGAGTGGGAATGACCTAAATCATAATTTACTATATTCGTCCCCAGTTTACTTAGGAGTGGATGCTAAATATGGAAAACAAAGAATGAAGTCCTTTGACAATGTTTGTCTCTAAGGTCCCTAGGGCCAGATGTCATCCCTGTATATAAAAATAACCTGACTCTGCATGAGCTCTATTAAAAAGACTTTAAACCTTATTTTCTCAGTTGTGGAACTTTGAAGCAAGGAGGTGGAGTAGATCAAGACAGAACTGTGCTAGCTGTTTCTGAGGTATACAGCTTTTCTTTCCCTCCCATGTGAGTGGGTGAAACATACCCTGGAACATGTTTCTTAGCACATTCCGCCTACTCCCCATCCCTTCCTGCGTCTTTAGGAAATAGACTCTTCTAGTGGTCTCTAATGTGATGGAAATGCAGGCTTGGGGATGTGCATTATTTCCTAGTATTAGATAACAAATGAAGAACAATGTAGAAAATGTTTTAAAGAAGCTGGAGTATCTCCAAACAGAAAATAAAATACAGTAAATTACCATTTAGACAGCTTGCAAACAATCATAAAAAAAGAAACCAAATGCATTTTTGCACATTTTGTAATCTTTTATAAGAAAGAGACAAATGATAAGTAAACAAGCTGTCATCAGGACTGCATTCAATGTCCAGAGAATACCCAAAGCTCCATAGCAATTGAATCCCATTTTCTGGGACATCCAAGTTCCTTATTATTCTGAAATGGGTCTGTGTCCTCAGGTCAATCTAAACCTCAGGTTCAATATATG
>NW_012140947.1:0-369 GCF_000956105.1 Propithecus coquereli | reverse complement strand
CCAATACCATGCTGTTTTAGTTACTATAGCTTTGTAACTATAGCCTTGTACAGGTTGAAGTCTGGTAATGTGATGCCTCCAGATTTGTTCTTTTTGCTTAAGATTGCTTTGGCTATTCAGGTTCATTTTTGGTTCCAAACGAAGCATAGAATTATTCATTCTCAATCTGTGAAATATGCTGTTGGTATTTTGAGGAGAATTGCATTGAGTCTGTAAATCACTTTGGGCAGCATGGACATTTTAACGATGTCGATTCCACTGATTCATGACCACGATATGATTTTCCATTTGTTTGTGTCATCTGTGATCCTTTCTTTCCTCAGTGTTTCATAGTCCTCCTTGAAGAGATTTTTCACCTCCTAGGTTAAG
>NW_012140946.1:2401-2778 GCF_000956105.1 Propithecus coquereli | reverse complement strand
CAAAGCTGAGTTACAGATGTTGGAGTCACCTTCATTTGAGCAAAGTAAATAACTGCAGAGATCATGAGGACTTGGTAGTCAAGAGCATGAAATTCCTTCTGCCAGTCATGGACGGGGTGGCCAGAGTGGGCGATCGCTCTGAGGTTAGTGAGGGCTTCTACGCACTCGGGTGTCGGATCCCACATCTGCCACCTGCCTGGTTTTTGGACTCCGGAAGTCAAGTGAGCAGTTCTGTGGTGGCATTGTCTGCAGAAGGTGGCCACATTGATGCAGACTGCACTGTTTATTTTTACTAAAATGGGGGGTGCTAAGTTGGTCCTATTTCGGCATATATGTTATTTTTATTTTTGATAACCCAAAATGGGATTAGATAGCTT
>NW_012140946.1:0-631 GCF_000956105.1 Propithecus coquereli | reverse complement strand
CTGAAGTATTTTGTAGAATTGTTCTCCAGAACAATTCACCCGCCAGCTCCCCCATCCCACCCCCACCAGCCCCCCACTGCCGTTCTTTGTCCTGAGTGGTGCTGAGTAGGTAGCTGTGGTTATTCCAAGCGTCTGGATAGAGCCACTTCGGGATTAGAGTGACGCGTCCTTTAACTCTGATCTGTCCCGGGCCTCAGACCAGGCTGTGGGCGATGTCCTGCGACCTCGTTTTGGAGGGACTGAACTTGACCCATTGAGAGGTAATCCAGGACGACTGGAAACAAACAGGATACACTGTCACTACGTGGTCTCTCAGGCTGTGCGTGTGGTTTGACAAGAAAGTAAAGTGCTTTAAAAAGTGTTTACTGCTGGAGAAAAATACATGGTCACATTTACTATAATCGCCATGCTCAATAGACTTATTAGTAAAAATGCGATAACTACTAATGTTACTTTCTTAGGCTTTAGTCTATGAGCACCCTGGACAAGAACTGGAGATTGAGCTCTTTGATGAAGACCCAGACAAGGATGACTTTTTAGGAAGGTAAATAAAGCCCCTTGTGGCTATTAGAGGAGAACATAAGATCACTCTTTTAAAAAATAATCACTCAAAAATATAAGTTTTAAAATA
>NW_012140945.1:2706-4644 GCF_000956105.1 Propithecus coquereli | reverse complement strand
CACTCTCTATGATTTGGGTGGGCCTTATTGAAAGCTTACAAATTCTTGATTGGTGTTAGAAGAAGAGACTATTTCTGCAGTTGTGACTCTGGGAACAAATCTCTGCTTTCCTTAATATTCAGTTGTTAATGGAACCACACAGACAAATGCATTAGTAATGTTATAATGGGAGTAAACGCTTATGTGAGAGATCAATTTCTCAGGAAATCCCTGCTGAATGGTATATCTATATTCTGAGTCAGCTGGTTATTAGCAGGAAAATCCTAACATGAACTCAAATTCATGAGAGGAATCTATAAATTAGGAATATAAATTAGGACCCTGAGGCAAAAATCCTGAGCTCAGATCTGGGCTCCACTTGCTACTTGATCTGGAGCAATTGACTGTACTTCTCTGGGTCTCGGTATGCGCATTTGCAAAACGGGGCCAATAGTAGTAACAATCCCATTGGGTTGTTGTTAAGATTCAAATAATTCATGCATATACTTAGAATAAAGTGTCTGGCACACAACTCATAATAAATAGTAGCCATTATAATTGAATATCAGAAAACTCTTCTCTAGCCATCGTATCTTAATCTAAGAAAACGAACTAACATGATATAGGACAGGTCTGAAGTATTTTGGGAGTGAAGGCGGGGACTTTGCAACACTAATTATCACTGTTACTGAAGTGCTTCTCTCTGCCAAGGCTAACTGCTGTGAATCAGCTCTGAAGAATCCTCTGCTAATCTCTGTTCTTTTCACTTTTCCCATGCTTCTCACAAATGTACAGGCAAAAAATACCCTTTTTTTGCCTCCCAATCAAAACCCTCCTTTTTTTCACCATGAAGTAAACTGACTGAAAATCATATATCTTTGAGTCTTTAGTTCTTGATAGCTCTATTTATTTGTTTTAAGTTTTCTTTGGTCCTGAGCCATTTTGGATTCTAGAAAGCTGGTTTCAATTCCTTCAACAGATCTATATCGAGTATCTTTCATATATAAATATATTTGTAACTGATTTTGAAAATTAAATGAAAACCTTGCCTCAAACCGTGATAAATCAATATAATATATGCACACAAAATGTTCACCAGCGACATACTGTTTCATTCACTAACCATTTGATGTAGATAATTTGTGGATTTTAAAATACACATCTTGAAAGCAGTCACAAAGCATAACATTAGGGTGACTGGCAATGAAAAATAACTATTAGAATTAGAAAAGACAATGTAAATTTGATCTAAGACAGACATGAAAGCTTGTTTTATCAATAGTTTAAAGAAATAAATCACTTGTCCTACATAGCTCTTTGAAATAATAAATTATGCCTTGACAGCTGTGTCATTTCAATTAAAACAAGCAAGAGACAGGCACTTATACCCTCTTTGGAAATGGGCGGTTGCTTCAAGCTAGATGGCAGTAAATAGTAATTTGATTGAGAGAATTAGAGGATTATATATATTTATTGATAGAACCAAACTAAAATTTAGTCACAATGTTTAATCAACTTGCCATAAACTGAGTCCTAATATGTCAGAATGTAACAAAGACAAAATATCTCTCATCAAAACATTTCGCTTTTTTCATTGACTAGTAACAACAATCATTAGTGAGTATATAAGCCTGAAGTATGTGGCAATCAGTACAAGTTTATTGCCAATCGTAAATTTAGGGAGGCTAAATTATTATGAAGATAGACTCATTGCTTTGAAATGCTTTCAATCTGTGCCATCTATGAGGTCATCTTAGATGGAATTTAAGTAATTACCCTCCACAAAATAGCTGGAATCAAGGAGACTGAACATACAAAGTCACTTGCCACTTGTAGGCTTATAAGACATGTCCAGGATGACATAACCAGAAAGTGAGATGTGTGAGATTTGAAAATTATGGTTTCTAAAGTAATTATTTAAGGTATTCAGTAAGAAAAATTAACATCCACATTAAAAAT
>NW_012140945.1:0-726 GCF_000956105.1 Propithecus coquereli | reverse complement strand
TACTATAACACCACCAGTGAAGATGAGAATTTAAATGAATACTTTATAAAGAGCCATTTATTTCATTCTGGGATATCTACAAAGTGACAAATGTCAAAAAATTACATGGCTCTCTGGGAACATCAGGGCTATCTATACCTAAGTTTCAGAAAGATGAAGAAGAGTCTTAGGAGCAAGATTGAAACAAATAAGAAAAATATAGATGTCTAAAGGTGAATGCTCAAAGGAACAAAGATGACTTGAATGATCAGTAGATCATGGGAAATAATCAAGAGATTATTCATAAGAAAATGTTAAATAAAATTGTCGTCAGTCTTTTTTTAAAAAGTAAACACTTAGGGTAGGTAATGATCTGAGGCATTTCTTGGAATAAATTAAATAAAAAGATAATTTGCTAGTTATCTAAATTTATGAGATGAAAAATTAAAACGCAATGAATTTGCATAATTAAAAGAGACAAGTACTAAACTTTACTTGCCCTGGAAGGGTAAAAATGTAAACCTAAATCAGATTGCTTACACGAAATACTATTTATAAGTGGATTCATTTTTTTTACCCTAAGACCACTCAAGGGCTAAAAGAGATGGCTGGAAACCTGTTGATTTTACCAAACAGCAATGTAAAGGTAGAGGAAAAAATTACTTTGGAAAAAATTCTCAGTGTCCTGAAAGGCAGACTGCCCATTTGGAAAAAGAGTGAAATAATTAAACTGATAGTAATCCAGAC
>NW_012140944.1:2503-3883 GCF_000956105.1 Propithecus coquereli | reverse complement strand
TTTTTTAAAAAAGAATTTGATATATAATACAACTACAACAATCAAAAGCAAAAAAGAAAGAAATTATTTCCAACTCAGAATTACAACAAATCAAGTCAGTGTCTCCTTTTCTCCTTGTCCATTTGAACAAGTAAATGGCATATAACCGGGTACAGGAGAAAAAAAAAAAACACCAAGTTTTGGCCTGGTAAAGGACATCTGTGTACTGTAAAATAATGTAATAAAGAATTACAGCAGTGGAAGCAAAGAGCTAAAGGCATGAAAAGCTACTCTAGCTTAGTGGAACCATGTGGAAGACTAACTTCAACTTCTTTTAAACCTTGAGAAATTACTGCCAGGCAAGCATCTCTGTTCCCAGTCGCTACTGTGCTTATGACAGTGCATAAGAACCTACTGGAAGGCCAGCTGGCTCGCCATCTGTCCCTGGGTCACCATGATGCTTCTGCTAATTCAAAAGGACTTTACCAGACTTCAATTGGCTCATGTTCCACAGCGACACCAAATAGTGACAAGAGAAACAACAGCAGCATAAATCGTGATCCTCTTTGGATGATTAGATTTCCTGGTTTTGTATTGCTTTTTCTCCACGGGCTTATTACCAATAAGTATTGCTCTCTGGACTAGATAAACATATTTAAGATTTTTGAAGGTACTTTAAGGGTTGACCCCCAAGAGGGGAGAAAGATGTTCCTGGGACAAAATATATGGGGAAGGGGAGGGGGATAATAAAGATGCTGATTTCTTTTTATTAAACGGGAGTATGAAGAAGAAAAATAGAATACTCACCAGCTCTCTGCCCATATAACACTTATTAACATTTTAACAATTAAGAATTTTACACGTATATGATTAGAACATTCAAACAATACAGGAAAGTAGACAGCGAAAATCGCCTGCTTTACCCCTCTGCTCTGCAAGTGCATTTAATTAACGAACACGGGGAAATTCTGTTAATCTGAGTCTTCCCAGAAGCAGACACCAAGCTAATGTGCAAGAAAGTTATCGGGGAAGCACCTGTGAAAGAAAATGGGCAGAGAGCTGAGAGAAACTGGGAGAGTCACCAAACGTGACACAGTTCTGACCTGAGGGAAGGAGGCATAGAAAGAAAGAAGGTTGGTGAAAAGCATCTTGAACTTGTGTACAGTTTTAAGGAAATTATAGCAAGACCATGAAAGAGTCCTAACTCCAGAATCACCTGTCCAAGATGTCCCCTGTCTCTGAAGAACAGGTCTGACTCAGTATTCCTGTCCTGCTCAGTCGCTGGCCGGGAGCAGCTGGGGAGTGGGAAGCGTGGCCTCTGCCTCAATGCAGAAGCAGGTTTCACACCGCAGGAATTGGAGTTCCCAATCGATTATGCTCTCTGCAGCCAAGACTCGAGAG
>NW_012140944.1:0-443 GCF_000956105.1 Propithecus coquereli | reverse complement strand
CAAGATCACAGTCCAATCAGTATATTTCCATGGCTAACTCCTGCCCCAACCCACCATCTCTTTCCTGGAAAACTTCAAATGCTTCCTGACTGGTACCCAAGACTCTTTTGCCTGCCTACCATCCCTATTCAGTAGTGTACCAGTAAATGTTTAACTGGGGAGGAATACTTTAACTTCTAACATTTTCCAATACCCATGGTATAAATACTCTTACCATGGCTGATTTTAAGGATGGCCATGTTAAACAGAGGGCTTGAAAATTTCCTAAAAATTTAACAATGGGCTCTTGAAGTCTGTGAGGCCACTTCCAGCATCATATCCAGAGGGATCTTTGCAAAATGTGAGCCAGACCACGTCATTGCCCTCCCAGGTCTTTCTATTATGCTTAAGATATGAATTTAGGATAGGGATTTACCAACTTTCATTTCTCTGTACAAACTTGC
>NW_012140943.1:1522-4278 GCF_000956105.1 Propithecus coquereli | reverse complement strand
AGCAAGCCACAGTTCTATTTTCCACCTTCCTTCTTGTTCCACTGTTTCCCCTCTTACCTTGGCGCTAGCTTTCAGAAACACAGACGAGGAGAAAAATGATAGAAAAAAAACATGCTGAAAATTAACTTGCTCTTTCAAGTCCAGAATTACAGTATAATTCCATAAATAGGTGGGTAATTCTAAAATGTCAGACGTAGATAGTTTTTACAAAAGATGCAGTAAATCCTCTAGAAGCAAATTCATATAAAAGTCTGCTAAATCTAAGTGAAGTCCGTAAAAATTATTGAACACAAACAAAAAGAATGCAATGGAGAGATAACTTGCTATTTTCTCATCTTGCCTTTAAAACACACAGTCTAATTATTTGAGGAGCTATTTCTACATGGTGAATTTGGAGGGAGCGAGCTTGAACAGTTGAGATTTCACAGTAAACAAAGTTCAACTAGATGACGAAGAGAAGCAAATTGATTAGTAGACTCAGCACATTTACAAGACCTAATTCCATTGTCAGACATTCCTGTCTAAAAGCAGCCCTGCTCCATACATGTGTGAAGGTAATGGGAGTGAAGATTGCTAGCTCCTGTCTCTGGCTGGTAATCCTGGGCTTCTCTCTCATCAGGGCTCCATGCAAAGGCAATGAGCCTTCTGAATTTACACAGATGTGATGGATAGAACAAGTAAAAAGGCATCACGTTTTCTGTTCTGAAGCTTGGAGGTTGCTGCTGGGTTTGAGAAAAGTGCTGACAGAAACTTTTACTTAGTTTGATCATTGTAGCTTTGTCTAAGGTGGAAGCTAATATGAATTTGTAATAAGTGACATAAAGCATTGTTAGATAAATTATTTCAATTTGATAAGAGATGACAATTTAAAAGTAGAAGGCAGTAGCAACCTGTAATCACAATATATTAAAAAAAAAAAACATGTATTTCCTTAAAGATCTTTCATTTCTATTCTAATCTTGTTCCAATTCTCCCACTTAGGGCACTGAAAATTTGCTATATATAGAAAAAAAAAATCATAGATTTCAATATTGCCTTAGAAAACAATAAATTCAGGGAGACGGTCTAATCCCTAGAGCTCTACAAATTTTATGTTTTTCCCCTTTTTTTCCCTTATACCTAAATTTCACATCACAATGAGTATGACTTTCTTTGATAAACAAAGAAATATTAATTTGAGTTTTTTAAATTTATTGATTCTATTGAAGATACAACTTCAAGTGGATTGAGCAGAGCTTAACTGAATGACCCCATAGTAACATTTTAAGGTCACAGAAAAGATGTAAACGTGTTTGACTAATGTCTAATATGTTGAAGTTTATATTAGAAATGGAAACGAATGAAAACTAAAGATCACAAATGACCGCCATGTAAAGCAAAACCAAGAAAACCGAATACTTTAGATGAGCTAAATGCAGAAAGCGTTTAATCACGTTAAAAAACTAATCCCTGCCTTTAATTTGAATGTAAAATGACTGAAAATATCTGGAAATACTTTTGAAAGATTTAAATAAGTGCTGCCATATAAACTATCAATCCTCACCACGGATAGCACATCAATCACAGCCATGGATGCAAATCAGGAGCCATTAACACCCAACTTGATTACCCAAGACATTTCAAGAGGATCAAGCTTTCTGATGAGTTGCTATTGTCTTCTTCACTCTTTGATATTTGGGGTACATAAAGACTAGTGGCTCATTACACATCCACTGATTACAGATAACAGGTCAGAGCACTGAATAAAGCAGCTGTTCTTTTCTTCCACTCCTCACACTACCCCATCTGAATTTAATATGTGGGTCTATGCAGATTAGCATCATTATGTAAAAATTTCATCCATTACTAGGTATGTGCACTTATTCATTCATTGGGCCATTCATGTTTTAGCAAACATTTATTAAGCTTCTACATAATAATAGTAATAGCAATAATGAGAGTGACTATTTATTGAGCACATACTAAGATCTAAGAGGCTGAGAATCCACAGCTGTTGCCTTCAGGGAGGGAGCAGACCACTGCTCCCTCTCACAGCTTAAGGAGTGCTTTCTGGGAGAGGTGCCTACAGAATTTTATGGGGATCTTTGCTCTGCACCTAACCCAGACTGTCTGCTTGTAGACAAAACCATCTGCAAGAATAGGTGGCCCCTGAGTATCACCTGAAGTAAAAGAGTTTAGCCAGGAAGCTGTTCCATCCAGAAGAAGCCAAAATAATAGTTAGTGGCCGCCAACCTAGAGCAATTTGCTGTGACAGGCACAGTGGGTATTTACCATACCGATTTAGACAAGGACCCTCTTTTTAAGGAGATCACGGCCCACTTGGAGACAAGTATTTCCGCCATTAACTTCATGTATATCCTTTACTTGCTTAGTTCTTCTCTTTATTTAAAAATAAAGGCCATACGTGAGAGTGGGAAAGAATGAAATATGTCCTGAAGCCAGGACCAGACCAAGAGAAACACGTGTTAAATAATTATTTGATTAACTCCAGCAGCGTTGCTAGTCATTGTCATCCCAACGACTTTATAGCCTGAGTTGTCAGGAATCATGATTTATGCGGCTGAAATGACTGGAGTAATAACTGCTCAGTGTGCCTCTCCTTTTTGTTATGTTGATTGAGCCTGAGAATTAAAAAAAAAAAAAAAAAAAGAACAGACTTTAAACGACTTTATAGCCTGAGTTGTCAGGAATCATGATTTATGCGGCTGAAATGACTGGAGTAATAACTGCTCAGTGTGCCTCTCCTTTTTGTTATG
>NW_012140943.1:0-312 GCF_000956105.1 Propithecus coquereli | reverse complement strand
GATCTCTAGACCAAACTTCAAAAATAATTACAAAAGGCGTGGGAAGTCGAAAACTTTTTCTAGGATTCTATTTCCAATATATAACCTACCTAGATTAAAGAAACATAGTTGGCTATCTCTTTACTAATCACTGTTCCTTTCTGTACATCATAAAGCAGTTGAAAATTATTTAAAAAGCCCTTCCAATCAGCCATCAAAAGTGATCACTTTTGTGTCCGAAAAACTGACACCATAAGAAAATCTGCATTTTATTTATTAGAATAGAAAATTTTTTCCTCTACCCTTGAGGCAGGATCATTCTGACAGAGGCTC
>NW_012140942.1:4014-4384 GCF_000956105.1 Propithecus coquereli | reverse complement strand
AATATTTACTAAAGACTACTTATACTCATGTATTTTATCATATCTATGAACATAGAACTTGTATGTGTGTGTTTGTGTGTTGAATACATAAGAAAGTAAGAAAGACACATGCAAAGACAAATATGATTGGAACTGATTTCCATAATAGCACATTCCGGAGGTTTGGAATCCAGATTGCAATACTGTGAACAATCACCAACTTTATTGTTATGTTTTCTTCTGATGAAGCATTACATATAGTTGATGAAAGCCAAATTTCATTTTGTACTGGATCCATGCAATTTTAACTTCTGATCCCTTGAGAGTTACAATGATGATGGAAGGATCAAGCCAATAAGTTTGAACTATCTATATTTTTATTTAAAACTAT
>NW_012140942.1:0-690 GCF_000956105.1 Propithecus coquereli | reverse complement strand
ATATGTGCCCTTTCTTTTTTTATATTATAACCTTTCATAAACCTTTGATAAACAAAAGTTTTAAATTTCAATGTAGTGGAATGTATTGATCTTTTCCTTCAGATAAAGGGAAAGATCATATACCCAGTTGTATACAAATATTTTTCTATCTTTTCTGATGAAAGGTTTATTTTATTTTATTTTTTGCAACCATTGGCCAGTTAACAAAAGAAACAATGATATGACAAATTTTTCAAAGCAATATCTGTTATGTTTGTGGGAGAGCACTCAGGAAGGCAGAATGTATAGATTAACTGACAGTAGAAGAGAAAATCACAAACATGGCCCATTTGTTAATGTTTAGAAGTGCATGTCCTATGGCTTTAAGCAAATAAGTAAAACTTAATCAAGGATACGTTTTGGTAAATAACTTGTTCATCCTTATTTTATGAGGTTGGGCTATGATGTAGCAAAATCTATCAAATGAATAATAGCACAGGAAAGAATTGATTTTGTGCAGGTTCACAGTCTTGAGAGCTATTTATTTTAACCATCTCCCCTCTTTTTTTCCAGTGGAAAAAGAATGTGTTTTTTTTAAGTTAAATGAAACTTTGACTTTTTTGCAACTGAAAATATCCTTTAAGAAACACTTTACTATTTTACAGGTTTTTTTCATGTTTTTTTTGTTTTGTTTTGTTTTTGTTTTTGTTT
>NW_012140941.1:2390-3125 GCF_000956105.1 Propithecus coquereli | reverse complement strand
TGACGCCACGGCACTCTAGCCCGGGCAACACAGTGAGACTCTGTCTCAAAAAAAAAAATAAAAAAATAAAAGTGAGAATATGAGAACCTAGTAGTCAGAACTGATCATTCCTGTTCCCCCTCCTTTCCTGAATGATTCATAAAAGGAATGACTTGTTAGCAAAGGTCGATGACAGGCCCTCTTGGGAGTATGGCCTGGCCCTGGAAGAGTATCTTCCAAGTGAGAGAAGAAGGACAGTAATGGACTGTAAATAAATAAATAATTTTTATTTTTAGCTATTACAGGGGTACAAATGTTTAGGTTACATATATTGCCTTTGCTCCGCCCAAGTCAGAGCTTCAAGCATGTCCATCCCCCAGACAGTGTACACCGCACCCATTAGATGTGAATATACCCCTCCCCCTAATAAATTATTTATAACAGTAAAATGTCTGGGAACTAAAATCATAGTATATTTGCATAAAAAGGCACCTCTATGTTTAGATATACCCCTCCTTTTATTAAAGAAAATAATTTTTACGTATGATGAATTTTGGTAAGTTTAAATTCATATTTTATTTATTTATTCTTTTTTTTTGAGACAGAGTCTCACTCTGTTGCCCGGGCTAGAGTGCCGTGGCGTTAGCCTAGCTCACAGCACCCTCAGACTCCTGGGCTCAAGTGATCCTTCTGTCTCAGCCTCCCGAGTAGCTGGGACTACAGGCATGCACCACCATCCCTGGCTAATTTTTCTAT
>NW_012140941.1:0-786 GCF_000956105.1 Propithecus coquereli | reverse complement strand
TATATATATATTTTTGGAACAATATCTATTCATACCCTTTGCCCATGTTTTAATTGGGTTGTCTTTTTGATTTTGAGGTTTTTTTTTTTTGAGACACAGTGTCACGTGGTGTGCCTGCGTAGAGTGCAGTGACGTGATTGTAGCTCACCTTAAGCTCCAACTCCTGGGCTGTGAGCCTCAGCCTCCCGAGTAGCTGGGACTACAGGCGCAGGCCACAATACCCGGCCGGGTTTTGTTGTTTTGCGTATTTTATTTTTGTTTTTCTTGTTTCCTTTTTGTAGAGATGGGGTCTCACTTTGCTCAGGCTGGTGTCGAGCCCCTGAGCTCCAGCTATCCTCCCACCTCAGCCTCCCAGAGAGCTAGGATTACAGGTGTGAGCCACCACACCGGCCTGTAAAAGTTCTTTATATAATTCTGCATACTACACCCTTATTAGAGATATGATTTTCAAATGTTTTCTCCCATTCTGTAGGTTTTTTTCATACATTTTCTTGGTAATGTTCTTTGCACAAAAGTTTTTAGTTTTATGAGATCCAATTCTTTTTTGTTATTGTTGTGCTTTTGGTGTCAAATCTAAGAATGCATGGCTAAATCCTAGGACATGCAGATTTACTACTATGTTTTCTTCTAAGGGTTTTATAGTTTTATTTTTTACATTTCGAGATTTGATCCACTTTGAGTTAATTTTTGTTTATGGACCACAATAGGACTCCCACTTCATTTTTTTTGTATGTCGTTATCCAGTTGTCCCAGCACAACTTACTGAAGAGACTGTTCTTTCTCTAT
>NW_012140940.1:2043-2699 GCF_000956105.1 Propithecus coquereli | reverse complement strand
ATCACCATAATCAATTTTAGAACATTTTCATCATCCCCAAAAGAAACTCTGCACCTGTTAGCCACTTCCCATTTTCTTCCAACCCTGCCTGCTGCCCTAAGCAACCACTAATCTACTTTCTATCTCTGTAGATTTGTCTACTTTTGTACATTTCATATAAAAGATCCATTTTAAATTAAATTTTGTATATGGTAGGAAGTAGAGGCCCAACTTTATTCTTCTGCACGAAGATATCTAGCATCATTTGTTGAAGAATATTTTCTTTCCTCCACCTAATTGTCTTGGCATCTTTGTTGAATTGATTGTATATGTGAGGGTTTATTTCTGGATGCTTAATTCTATCCCACTGATCTATTTGTCTTTCCTTATTTGTCACACAGTCTTGATTACTGTAACTTAGTAGTAAGTCTTAAAATTTGGGAAGCATGAGTCCTCCAACTTTGTCTCTTTTTCAAGACTGTTTTGGCTACTCTGGGTCTCTTGTATTTCCATATGAATTTTAGGTCAGCTTCTCAATTTCTGTAAAGAATTCAGCTGAGATTTTGAAGAAGACTGCACCGAATCCTTAGATCAATTTGGGGGAGTATTGCCATATTGACAATATTAATTCTTCTGATGCATGATCATAGATGTCTTTCCACAATTTGCTTTTGAAT
>NW_012140940.1:0-343 GCF_000956105.1 Propithecus coquereli | reverse complement strand
ATAACACAGGTGTATGCACTTGTCCAAACTCAGTGAATGTGTACTTGAGATTTCTGCATTTCATTTTATGTAATTTTCATATCAAAAGGAAAATGCATAAACAAATACTGAGCCCCAGTTAATAATATAAATATTGACATATTTAGGGGAAATTGTATTGATTACTGCAATTTACTTGGTTTTTCTCTAACAGCTTATTAAGGTTTGATTTCTGTACAGGTCGGTGGTTTTCAGTGTATTCAAAGTTATGCAGCCATCACCATAATCAATTTTAGAACATTTTCATCATCCCCAAAAGAAACTCTGCACCTGTTAGCCACTTCCCATTTTCTTCCAACCCTGC
>NW_012140939.1:6420-6851 GCF_000956105.1 Propithecus coquereli | reverse complement strand
GGTGGATTTGTAAAGTCCTTTACCAAACCTTTGTGACTTTAAGTAACACCTTCTAAGAGGAGCACCCATGAGTTGCATGCTTTATTATACTGTCAGTATTCCTAGCAAATAGGAGATATACTGTTGAAAGGCAACCGTCATATGGAGCCCTGAGTGACTAATACAGTTATTAAGCACGTTAATGGTAGAACCGAGAACCAGAGCACTCACTCACGTACTGTCGTATCTCAGCGAAACTGAATCCTCCTCAAATCTCATGATGTATGTCACTACCGAAATCACCTGCACATCAGACAGGTTGTGGTTTAATACGCATTTCTATTTTTCCATTATTCTACTGTGTGACCCTTACTCCAAAAAAGCCCAATTTTGACAGACGTAGTTGTCTAGGAAGGATAAATTCTTAGGGATGTGCCCCAACAAAATATTTT
>NW_012140939.1:0-1138 GCF_000956105.1 Propithecus coquereli | reverse complement strand
ATTGCCTTCTTACAGTTAATATATAAATAGTCTCTATTATTTTTATTTGTAGAGACCATTAAAATACAATGGGGATTCATTAAAAATACCCAGAATTCCACTCAAAAAACTGAGCCAGTAAGGAGGCTTATATTAGTGACATGTGTAATCTATCAAGTAGTATTATTACACCCAGTAATT
This sequence comes from Propithecus coquereli, assembly GCF_000956105.1. Lineage (NCBI taxonomy): Eukaryota > Metazoa > Chordata > Mammalia > Primates > Indriidae > Propithecus > Propithecus coquereli. The sequence continues at coordinate 958 of NW_012140939.1, read as the reverse complement.
TCACAAGCTTCCCTTTCTACATTTAAGTAAGTATAATTCTCAAAGAGCTTTTATAGATGAATTTTTCAAATAACACTGTTATAGACAGGAGAGAGATGATTTCTGTCAGTCTGGCAACCCTCAAGTGCTCAATTTGTTATTAAATCAAAACATTAAGAATATTAATGTTGCTGAAAAACATGGCATTCCAATTTTGATGCAAGAAAAAATCTTTAGTGCTCATGCCTGTCTTAAGAGAAACAGGAAGAAAATTCCTAAAAATTTAGGAATTAAGTCTACATATATCACTGAGAGGACGAAACTATTACTACAAGATTAAATTTCCTATTTGTTTAAAATTATGCTTGAGTATTCAATATACCTTGAAATACTGATTACATGTTTTTTTAGCAACCTCCAAACCAACTCAGTTCAGAGCAATGGGATTAGCTTATCTTCTAAATGAAACTGATTACCTTTACAGTGTGCCTTCAATTGATCCTTCCAGCCACATTCAATTAATTTAGCTCTCAGCAACTCTTTGAGGCTGTTGAAAAATAAATGTTTTCAAATTAAACAATGTACATCTTACATAGAAATGTTTGAAGCAAAAGTTGAACTGTGCAACTAAAATACTTTGCCTTTCAGTTACAAAAAAACTTTAATTGTGACCTAATCTTGGTTCTTTTACTATATTGTTCTTTGATCTTATCCAAGTCATTTAAATTCTGGGCCTTTCATTTCATCTGGGCCTCATTTAGTGAGTAAAATAAAGTGGAGAGGCTAAAATGTTTTTCAAGAAACTCTACTCTCTGGCCTTCTTACACACTTTTTACCTCCCTCCACTGACAGGAATATCATGGCTGTTGTACAACTTCTAGAGTATTAATCGAGCTTGGAGCAGCTGCACCACTGAAATCTTTGAATTCCAAAATCTATTCTTTGACCACAGCTTCTTATCCTTTAATTCTCTTATTTT
>NW_012140938.1:14080-14406 GCF_000956105.1 Propithecus coquereli | reverse complement strand
AAACAGCTATAATAACTATAATCAGGTATTTAAATGAAAATATGAACATTGTGAGAATTGGAAGATACAAGGAAAAACTAAATAGATCTTCTAAAATACAATAATCAAAAATACAATAACCAAAGAAAACTTCACTGGGTGGGATTAAGAGTAGATTAGACATTGAATAAAAAAGTATTACTGACCCTTAACACAGAAATACAATGTATCCAAACGGAGGTACGTGGAGAAAAAAAAAGACTGAAAAGAAAGGAACACAGTCTTAGAAACTATAGGACAATATTAATATTAAACAGTCTAACAAACATGTTGAGAGTCCCACAAGC
>NW_012140938.1:0-900 GCF_000956105.1 Propithecus coquereli | reverse complement strand
AAAAAAAAAAAAATATTTAGGAAAAGACTTTAGAAATTTGCAAAACCTATATGAAGAAACAATAAAGTACCCTAAAGGACATAAAAGTAGACCTAAAAGATGGAAAGACATCCTCGTTTTTAGAAATACACACTGAGGCACTTAGAGGTAAAGAAAGAGCCATGACGTATGTAACTTACTCTCAAAAACTCAGGAAAAAAAATAAATTCACATATACACATGTACAAAGAGAATGAAAGCAAAAACTTGATAAAGCAAGTTTTGGGGTCGAACACCACGAAAAATGTTTAAATGGAATTTAATCTAGAGGAAACAATCAGATAAATTCAGACATCTGCTTTAAAAAGACATAATTTTTGAAAACCAGGATAATTTAAATATGAATTATGTATTAGATTATACTGAATTAATATTACTTTTCTTAGACGTGATAATGATATTATGCTTGCAATTCACTTTCAAATGATTTAACACAAAAAAGTGGGGGGTGGAGCAGGCGAGGAAAAGGCAGGAAGGAGAAAGAGAAAGCAAATGTGGCAAAATGTTAAAATTGGTTAAATTTAGGTAAAGGGTATATGTGTGTTCATTGTACTGTTTTCAACTTTCTGTCAGAAATTTTTCAAAATGAAAGGGTAAAAGGAAATGACAGAGAAGATGGAGGTGTAAGGTTAGCTTTCCTTCCTCTACCTCCTGAAAATCATGTCAAATAAAAAGCACAAGAAACAGCAATTGTAAGCCCTCCTGAAAAAAAGTTAGGAGGCATCTAGGAAGAAAGGGAAATATAAGATATCTAAATTTATCCTCCTTTGTGATAAGTTAACAGATACTTAACATTGATGCATAAAAAAGCAAAGGTATAAACATATTCTTTAGCATCGTGGAGGTGCTCATAAAAAGAAA
>NW_012140937.1:4046-4339 GCF_000956105.1 Propithecus coquereli | reverse complement strand
AAAGTTTATACTGCATGACTTTATTTATATGACAATCTATCAGAAACAAATCTCATCTACTATAACGACTGAAAGCAGATTGGGTTGTCAAGAGCTTGGAGTCTGGGTAAGGGTAATGACTAGAAAAGATCATAAGGAAACTTTTTTGGAGTGTTGAAAATCTGTCTTGAGTGTGGTGGTGATTAGACTGGTATATACTTGCCAAAATCATCAAGCTGCACACTTAAAATCAGTGCAGTCTCATGTACATAAAATATACCTCAGTAAGGTGTGCTATAAGGTACAACAAAATA
>NW_012140937.1:0-670 GCF_000956105.1 Propithecus coquereli | reverse complement strand
GATAAATATCACAGGTCCTTTGCCCCTAGTTTGGATTATTTATGAGATATTCCTTAGAAATACTAAGATCCTCCTTCCAGTGGTAATTTGCTGGCTAGTTTGCCTTTTTGGTTTCCTTCCCTTCCCCCAACACTTCTCCAATTCATTTCTTCAGGCCCTTTCCCAAATAAACCACTTGCACTAAAATCTTTGTCTAACAGTCTACTTCTAGGAGAATATATACTAAGACATGGGCATTATGCCACTTTTGCATTAAATTTTTTGCATGTCTCCATCAATTAATGTTCAACTTTACTAATCAGAATTATCTTAGGAGTTGCAAAGTAAATAATCATAGTCCTGATGTAAACATACAAATTTACGTGCAGTTCATATATAAGCGTTAAAACTTTGAGTAAATAAACTTCAGTTGTATTCAAATAACTGGAAGTAGTTTGAAGGTTAAAGAATGGGATTAAATAAGCCAAGAATGGTGATATAAAGCCAGCCAAAATCCATGGAGTATCATTTGATCTATAGCTTTCTTCTGTTAACCTTGGAAAAAAAAAAAAAACCTCATCAATGTTGCCACCAAAATATCATTTAAATCTATGTTGTTCTCTTTAGAATCTGGAGACACAATTTTAGACTTTGACTAAACTTTAGGTTTCGCTTTATTATTAATTTTTAC
>NW_012140936.1:23519-23846 GCF_000956105.1 Propithecus coquereli | reverse complement strand
TGTTGATATGACTCCGATTGCTTTTACTTAGTGAAAAATGTTCTTAGATTTTAGGAATAGGTTGGTCGTAAGTCTTAGTTTCCAATTATTTAATTGTATGATTTTCACTTTTGCTCTATTTTTTCCTGCCAAATAAGTATTTTAGTGGGACTTTGTGAGAGAACATACTGGGAACTCATAAGATGACTTTGTAATCCATTGATTGAAGCTTTATTTTCTGGGAATTTTACTAAGATCAGATCCTTTATGATATTTGATTAAGCCACTATCTTTCTTTTTTATTGGCTGACAAAATTTCATTGATATTAGCTCTCTGAAGGAGGCAGC
>NW_012140936.1:21387-21784 GCF_000956105.1 Propithecus coquereli | reverse complement strand
TCCTTCTGAATTGGCTTTCAACTATTAATCTTATGTGGTTGGTCTGTAACTCCCAGCTGAAAACTACAGCCACCAGTTCCTACTCAGCATTCTGAAAAATTGAATGTGAGAAAGGTAGTCTTACAAAGGTTTTGAATTTAAATTGATAAAGATGAAAAGTATACTTTATTTCTGGTTTCCAGGATTTTGTGGTTGGTAAAATAAAGCACCTTTAAACCAGCAAGCAATAATCTGCTAGGAACATTTGTGTTTTCTAAGCTAATAGCAGGCAAACCATACTTCTCTAATTAAACAGTGTAACGACCACAAGTCATCAATTAAGTTTGTTGATATGACTCCGATTGCTTTTACTTAGTGAAAAATGTTCTTAGATTTTAGGAATAGGTTGGTCGTAAGT
>NW_012140936.1:21005-21337 GCF_000956105.1 Propithecus coquereli | reverse complement strand
TTCTATTATAAGTTTGATTATTGTTTCCTTCCTTTATGTTAATAAACTCATAATATAAGTTTGTATCTATTTTATTTCCAATGCCAGTCATAGCATTGGAAAGTCTGTGTTGCTGGCCTTACCCTTGCTACTCTGGAAGAACTTCTCAACATGTTCTGAGAAATATTGTTTTCTGCCAGCCTCCAAAATGAATGGATCATAATTTTGCTATTTCCTTTTTAGTTACCTTTTAGTTTTTCCACTTCCATTTGAGTGCTTGTATCTCAATGGGATGCTATGCATTGTGGGTCTGCTATCATTCTTCCAGATGTTGCTTTTTGGCCTCTCACTTT
>NW_012140936.1:14793-15830 GCF_000956105.1 Propithecus coquereli | reverse complement strand
AAGCTCTTCTTGCTGACAATACAAAGATAGATCTAAACTAATTCAGATTTTTATTGTTTTTGGTACCACTGAAATAGTAATATCCTGAGTTTTCAATAGAAGGAATAGGGTTTTATGAGTATATTTATGACCAGATAGTCTACTGCCAATTTTGTTTTCTTTTTATGCTTCCTAGCAAATTTATTGTAACAGTTTCTTTTTTTTTATTTCTGCATATTATGGGGGTACAAATGTTTAGGTTTTGTTGCCCTTGCCCCCCCACCCCAGTCAGAGCTTCAAGCGTGTCTATCCTCCAGATGGTGCGCATCGCACTCATTGTGTATGTATATACCCATCCCCTCCTCCCCCCTCCCATAACAACGGCTTATATTTAGATTAAAATTGTCCGAGTTGAGGTTTGTGACAATTTTACATTTTTTGAAAATGGGAATTCTCGTTTTTTATTGAAAAGGCCTGTGGGAAAATCACGGAAACAAATGCAGTCTTGAAAACTATTTCATTGTTGAGTTTTTAATCACAATATCTGATGTCTACTTGAAGGGAATTAATCAGCATATCTACTCTGATTGCGAAAATCAAAGGGAAAGGACAGCACAAGAGACACTCCCATGGCAGATGGTCCAGCTTTCAGTTCCAGAAAAAGTCATAAAGGGCTACAAAGAATTAGGTTGTGAAAATAGCATTGTCAAAATGGGAAATAGAGTATCTTTCCTTCAATGGCATGTAAAGCCATTCTTAGTGATCTGAGTGGGCAAGAATTCAGTTATAAAACAAATTAAATTCTGGTATGTCATATTTCCTCCATAATCTCTTTGCCAAGGCTGGGAATGTCCTAAGAATTGGTACAGAAGAACTTGGTATATTGCTCTATCTATAGATAGCAATATGAAATTTATTCTTCCCTAGATTTGCCTTGCTTGGTGGGGAGTAGGAAGTATTACTGAATAAAATTAATGCACAGCAAGAAAGTTTTTATAAGAGTGCAATGCACACCATCTAAGGGATGGGCACGCTCGAAACTCGGACTTGGGGGGGAG
>NW_012140936.1:12540-13308 GCF_000956105.1 Propithecus coquereli | reverse complement strand
TTTTGCCTAGGCCAATGTCTATAAGAGTTTTTCTAACATTTTCTCCTAGAATTCTTATAGTTTCATGTCTTACATTTAAGTCTGTTATCCGTCATGAGTTGAGTTTTTGTGAGTGGTGATAGGTGTGGATCCTGTTTCAGTCTTCTACATATGGCTATCCAATTTTCCAAGTACCATTTATTGAATAGGGATTCTTTACTCCAGTGTATGCTTTTGTCTTCTTTGTCAAAGATCAGATGAAAAGATGCAGATGGTTTTATAAGTGGGTTATCTGTTCTGATCCATTAGTCTATGTCTCTGTTTTTGTAATAGTACCATGCTGTTTTGGTTACTATAGCCTTGTAGTATAGCTTGGAGTCTGGTAAATTGATGACTCCCAATTTTTTCTTTTTGCTTAAGGTTTCTTTGGCTATTTGGGGTCTTCCTGGTTCCATATGTAGCATAGAATTACTTTTTCTAGATCTGTAAAAAATGATGTTGGTATTTGAATAGGGATTGCATTAAATCTGTAGATCACTTTGGGTAGTATAGACATTTTAACAAACCTGACCAAATTAGAAATCTTCTGCACAACCAAGGAAACAATCATTAGGGTGAGTAGACAGCCAACAGAATGGGAGAGAATATTTGCATGCTATACATCCAATAAAAGGATGATAACCAGAATCTATAAAGAACTAAGCAAATCAGCAAAAAAAAATCAAACAACCCCATAAAAAAAGTGGACAAAAGACATGAACAGAAACTTTTCAAAAGAAGATAGACTAA
>NW_012140936.1:9822-10713 GCF_000956105.1 Propithecus coquereli | reverse complement strand
TCCTACACATCCTGCTTATTTTCTGGGAAGACAAGACACTTGCAAATTCTTCTTGTAGTAGTAATTGGTCAAACCGTTGAAATACAGAAAGAACTTCCCTGTTGTATTAGTTCCTAGGGCTGACCATAAAAAAGTACCACAAAATACTTGGCTTAAAACAACAGAAATGTATTCTCTCTGGAGGGCAGAGGCCTGAAATCAATGTGTCAGCAGGACCATGCTCCCTCTGAAGCCTCCATGGAAAAATCCTTCTTTGCCTCTTCCTGTTTCTGGTGGCCCCAGGAATTCCTTGGTTTGTGGCAACACAACCCCAATTTCTGCTTCCATCTTCACAAGGCTTTCTGTTTTTTCTCTTATAAGGACACTAGTTATTGGATTTAGGGCTCACCCTAAATCCAGGATGATTTCATCTCCATATTGTTAACTAATTACATCTGCAAAGTCTCTATTTTCAAATAAGGTCACACTTTGAGGTCCCAGGCTAACATGACTTTGGGGAGGACATTATTCAATCCACTACATTTGTAGATCAGACATCTCTATAAAGCAGTCAGTAAGTGCATTATTTCTTCATCCAAATATTTATTGAGCTTACTATGAATCAGGTAAAGGAAAATACCAGTGAACCAAACAGGTAAATTCCCTGCTTTGAAGGTGATCACTTTTTACTGGAGAAGAGGAGATAAAAGCAAATATAGGAAGATAGAGAGATGGAAGGATAGATAAATGGATGTAGAGATAGATGTGGCAGATATGAAGATGATATACACATATATATGTATTAAAATAGTTTTAGTATACCTACAGGAAATTAATTCACCATAAAAGTGTCATGGGTTGTCTCCTCTGATAGTTGCAAGCAAATGGATACTGCATAATAACTTCTGTAGT
>NW_012140936.1:5730-6637 GCF_000956105.1 Propithecus coquereli | reverse complement strand
GGTAAGTTGTAGGTTCTGAAATTACACATTAATTTCAAAATTTAATTGTTAACTTTTGCCATGCTTCACTTGCAGCAGAGGTGCAAGTCCCCTTTTCTGGGCCAGTGTGCCTATTCCCCAGCTGTTATGAGTGTTGACCCCTGATGGTTCATAGAATCCTTCTTCTTGGGAGAAATACCCTTGGCAAAACAGACACTGCCTAATCAGAGAATTTGTCCCTCCAGAGGCAGCCTACAACCAATGACTGACTAAAAGGAGGATACAAAATACAGGTTCTTTTGCTTAAAGGTAGGATCAATTTTCTGTTGCAATTCATGCCATTTAGACTCCAGCTGAGATTACATCTTTGGGTTGCTTGTTTTATGTAATCTGTTCCTTCTAACAGCAGATCTTCTGTGCCTGAATCCTTGCCTCAGTCTCTGCTTCTAGGGAACCCAATCTAAGGCAGATGGTCCCAGGAATGGCCCAAAGAAGACAATTCTAAGGCTTCTGGAGTTTGGTTACTTACCAGTGAGCTAGTAATGAGAATCCCATCTCTGCACAGTGGAGCATCAATGGTTCTTAACATCTGTGGAATGTAATTGCTGAGATTTTTACACGTGGAGAGTAGGACATGGACTGTCTTATCTCTGACATTAGAGAGGTAGAGGGAAAATAACAATAATATAAGGATTCTTAATCAAGTAAGTACTATTGATTCTTTAAAGGGAGAAAATTACCAGTTTAAGTAATTACATGCTAATTAGAAAAAAAAAAAGTGTGAGAGCCAAAGGACTCTGTGGGAGCATTTAAATAAGTCTTCAGGGGGAGGAGCCAAGATGGTGGATGAGAAAAGCCACCAGTCAGAGTGTCTCTGCAAAAAAGATGAATTTTAGAAGAAAGAGAAAAAAATAAGCTAGCAGAGAAA
>NW_012140936.1:3463-3757 GCF_000956105.1 Propithecus coquereli | reverse complement strand
TGAAGAAGAAAACACTCAAGGGCTGGATAAGCTATTTGAAGAATTAATAGAGGAGAATTTTCCAGGCCTTCCAAAAAATCTAGATATACAGGTACAAGAAGCTCAACAGACCCCAGGGAGATTCAAGGAAAATAGGAAGACACCACGTCACGCAGTCATCAGATTTACCAAAATAGCCACTAAACAGGCCCTTCTACAAGCTACTGAGGCAAAAGAAACAAGTAACATACAAAGGAAAGCCCATCAGAATAACTCCAGATTTCTCAACGGAAACCCTGCAAGCAAGAAAAGACT
>NW_012140936.1:0-291 GCF_000956105.1 Propithecus coquereli | reverse complement strand
CCAAAGTGATCTACAGATTCAATGCAATCCTTGTTAAAATACCAAGATCATTCTTCACAGATGTAGAAAAATTAATTTTACGCTTTGTATGGAACTAGAGAAGACCCCATATAGCAAAAACAATTCTAGGCAATAAAAACAAAATGGGAGTTATCAACTTACCAGACTTCAAACTTTATTATAAGGCTGTGGTAATCAAAACAGCTTGGTACCGGCACAAAAATAGAGCCATTCATCAGTGGAACAGAACTGAGATCCCAGATACAAAACCATCCTCATATAGCCACCTAA
>NW_012140935.1:2318-3576 GCF_000956105.1 Propithecus coquereli | reverse complement strand
CATGATGAACTCTGTGGCTCACCGTGACATGGACATGACTCCAACCTCTGTTTCCATCACATTTTCTTGAACTTTCTTGCCTTCTTTATATAAGGACCCTTGTGACTGCATTCATCCTATCCAGATAATTGAGAATAATCTCCCCATCTTTTTTTAATCTCCCCCTCTTAAGTCTCTTAACTTAATCAAATCTGGAATTTTCCTGTTGCCGCATATGGTAGCATATTAACAGGTTCTGGACATTAAAATGAGGACACCTTTAGGAGGTCATTAGTCTGCTTACAAAAGTCGATTCTCTAGCCCCCCCAAATTAACTTCCATCCCACATGCAAAATTTACACACTTCATTCAAAATTCTCCCCAAATCATAGTGTAAACTCAAAGTCTGAAAATCTTATCTAAATCTCATCAGGTCAAGATTTTGAACATTTCCTTGAAATCACCTATATCAGTTATAAGTCAGGCCGTGTATGTAATCCACCCTAAGGCACAATTCCTCTTCATCTGTAAACTCACGAAATTTAAGACACAAACGATCTGCTTCCAAAATACATTGGCAGTATAGATATAGGATAACAGTAATAGACAAGCTCATTTAAGAAGGGAGAATGTAGAAGAAACAAAGGAGTCGTGGATCTCAAACAACTTCAAAATCCAGCCAGACAAACTCTATTGGTTTTTAAGGACAAAAAATGATACTCAGTTTGGGGCTCCATTCTATGGGTTCATGATTCTACCCTCTGGAGTTAAGGCTCCATGTTTGGTGACATCCTTCCTTTGTTATGAAATATAGTACATATTTGCAGCTGAGTAGCTTGATTGTTTATTTCCTGCCTGTAAAATTTTTAGAGTCTGATAGCCTTCTTCCATTCTGAGCTTTCTTTATTCTTTTCAGTCCAAGCTAGCAGTGTTTGTGGTGGTACAACATCTTAAGAACCTTGTGGGGCTCCCTTGTACATCACATGGATTCAATTCATTAGACAAGAGATTCTTCTACATATCTTTTTTAGATAATCTTGTTTCTATATTTGGCTTCCACTAACAGGAATAAGGGGATCTAAGAGCCACACATTTAATATCTTAAAAGAATATTTGATGTGACTTAAAATTCCTGCCTTTGATCTTTCTAAGGTAATAAAACTCCAACCACTCCAGATGAACCAAACATCTTAAGAACCTTGTGGTGCTCCCATGTACATCACATGGATTCAATTCATTAGACAAGAGATTCTTCTGCATATCTTTTTTTAGATAATCT
>NW_012140935.1:0-707 GCF_000956105.1 Propithecus coquereli | reverse complement strand
CCCTTTCTCTCCCTTTTTATTCTGTTTAGGCCCTTACTGGATTGGATAATATCTGCCAACATTAGTGAGAGTAGATCTTCTTTACTTAGTCTACTGATTCAAATGTTAATCTTTTCTATAAACACCCTTACAGTCATACACAGAAATAATGTTTTAACAATTATCTGGACAAGTTGACACAAAATTAGCCATCCTAGGCAGTGAAATTATTCTGTATGATGGTAGATACATGACATCATACATTTTTCAAAACCCATAGAATGCACAACACCAAGAGTGAACCCTAATGTAAAATATGCACTTTAGGTGATAATGATGTGCTAATGTAGTAGATTCATTGATTGTAAAAAATGTACCATTCTTGTGTGGTAGTTGGATGGTTGGGGAGGCTGTGCATATACAGGAGCAGGGGCATATGGGAAATTTCTGTACCTTTTAGCCATTTTTGCTGTAAACCTAAAACTCCTTCAAAAATAGTCTATTGTTTTAAAAAAATGAAGGTAAATAAAAATATTTTCAGATTTAAAAAAAAAAACTGAAAAATTGTTGGCACTATACCTATCCTATCTTTACATATTATCTAAAGTAAGTTCTTCAAACACTAAATGATAAAACAAAGAATCTCAGACCATCAAGAACAAAGAGCAGAAACATGAATATATAACAGTAGCTTATTTTTTCTCATACATTTTATAAAACATATTTGA
>NW_012140934.1:3141-4070 GCF_000956105.1 Propithecus coquereli | reverse complement strand
TTTTTGATGACAGCAACATCCCTTCTGTAACCCGTTCTAAATAGAACTCTGTTGATGTTATGACAACAGGGAATGACATTGCATTATGATTTTCTTTTGCTACTTAAAATTTAATTTTTGGGGAGTAAAACAGACTCTTCACTTATTTACAAGATTATTTCTGAGTTGCAAAAACTCTCTCTCCATGTTTTCCTATATATTACCATATTTTTCTCCTATATTTGTCCATTTAATCTTGGCTGCCACAATGAGACCAACAGAAAGTGTGATAATACTTTTTTCTTGCACTGTAGTGGGAATTTTAGCAGCAGCCAGTAATGGCACCAGGTTATCAAATAGATGCATTCTATAATTTTGATCATGTATTCTACATACACGATATTGTCTTCTTATGATAACCTTGCTATTGACTTATAGCAATCACTTTGTTTCATTATACTACTCAACAATCCTCAAAATTAGAATCTACTTTCATCGGCAAAATCTGACAACCAAACTTCCATTTCTTCAATAGGTATAAATTTAAATGGGCTAAAAAGAGACACATTAAGCCTAAAACCAACATTTGCAGCAGTTTTGTTAATTTGATGGTTATCATGGTCAATCAGCATGTGTTTCATAGCTCAAAAACAAACAATTAAAATATAAAGCATTCAGCTGAAAACTACTTGTTTTGACACTAAATGATTTTTTAAAATCCTTAAGTTAGTTGCTTGTTTTAGAAGCATAATTTTAGTATAAAATATTGGTTTGATAAGTTTCTCTTTCCCTATCTTACATTCAATAGAGAACCGTCTAAAAAAACTTCTGTGATCAAGTGTAGCGTTTCTTTGCTTTAGTTCCAGAAAGTGGTTGACTTAAAACCAAATAGTTATTTTTCATAATTTTAGTCTCAAATTTTAACATGCTTCTGCATAAAAAATACTTCT
>NW_012140934.1:0-246 GCF_000956105.1 Propithecus coquereli | reverse complement strand
CAAATATTTTTTCCCATTCTGTAGATTGTGTCTTCCGCTTTGTTGATTATTCTCTTTGCTTTTTAGCTTGATGTGATCCCATTTGTCCAATTTTGCTTTGGTTTTCTTTGGGGGGTAATACTCAGAAGCCCTTGGCCAGAACAATGTCCTAAAGTGTTTCCTCAATGTTTTGTTTTAGCAGTTTCATAATTTCAGGTTTTAGATTTAAGTCTTTAATCCATTTTGATTTATTTTTTTGTACATGGC
>NW_012140933.1:0-2418 GCF_000956105.1 Propithecus coquereli | reverse complement strand
ATTCAATTTGCTAGTGTTTTGTCTGGGATTTTTCACAGCTATAATTTTCAAGAATTAGGATTGTGCAATAGCAGTGATTTTGGAACAGTGAGCTATATAGCCCTTAGTTTTTGCAGAAGCCTAAAATGTGGTCGGGGGTGCAGAGGAGGGAGGTCGTGGTGGGAGGCTGGGAAGAGAGGAGAAAGTAAGTGAGCACAAGCTCCCCACGTGCCTCAACCAAGGAGGCTTCATTTTCTAAAGCCTCTTTTGTACGCTGGGATTCCAGTGTGGTTTTTAGTATTGACATTTTCTGAATAAAATAAATTGGATGCTTTTCCATCTCTTCGTATATGCCAAAACACTTTAAATAGCATGGGAAATTATCTGTTCTTTAAAATCATTTGAACTCAGATCCTTTTATGGGAGGGGCACAGTGAGAGTGTCAGTAACATTTTGATAACATTTTTTTTTTTTTTTTTGAGACAGAGTCTCACTCTGTTGCCCGGGCTAGAGTGCTGTGGCATCATCCCAGCTCACAGCAACCTCCAACTCCTGGGCTCAAGAGATCCTCCTGCCTCAGCCTCCCAAGCAGCTGGGACCACAGGCGTGTGCCACCATGCCCGGCTAATTTTTTCTATATATTTTTAGTTGTCCAATTAATTTCTTTGTATTTATAGTAGAGACGGGGGTCTCTCTCTTGCTCGGGCTGGTTTCGAACTCCTGAGCTCAAACAATCCGCCTGCCTCGGCCTCCCAGAATGCTAGGATTACAGGCGTGAGCCACCGCACCCGGCCTGATAACATTTTTTAATTGAAATTTTTATTGAGATCATTGCAGATTCACATGCAGTTGTAAGAAACCATACATAGAGGTTCCTTGTACACTTTGCTCAGTTCCCCCAATGGGAACATTTTGCAAAACTATAATATTAGAACCAGGACTTTGTTTCTTTTTCATTTTTAATTATTATGGATAACAGTTGTTTATCTTTATAGGGTACATATGATATTTTGATACAGGCATACGATGTGAACTAATCAAATCAGGGTAATTAGGGTATCCACTGCTTCAGGTATTTATCATTTCTTTGTGTTAGTAACATTCCAATTTCACCCTTTTAGTTATTTTAAAGCATACCCTAACTTATTGTTGATTACAGTCACTTTGTTTATTGTGCTATCAAATATTGTTCATTCTATCTGACTGTCTAACTATATTTTTGCACCCATTAACTATCCCTACTTTATCTCCCCCTCCTTAACATAGTGTTTTCCAGTTCCATCCATGTTGTTGCAAATGGCAGGATTTCATTCTTTTTGTGGCTGTATAATATTCCATTGCGTATGTATGCCACAATTTCTGTATCCATTTATCCATTGTTTCCAAATCTTGTCTATTGTGAATAGTGCTGCAATAAACAGGAGAGAGAAGATGTCTCTTTGACATACTGATTTCCCCTCCTTTGGATACATACCCTGCAGTCAGATTGCTAGGTCCTATGGTAGTTCTATTTTCAGTTTTTTGAGGACCCTCCATATTGTTCTTCGTAGCAGTTGCACTAATTTACATTCCCACCAACAATGTACAAATGTTCCCCTTTCTCCACATCCTCCCCAGCATTTGTTATTGTCTTTTTTATTAAAGCCATTTTGATTGGGGTGAGTAGAACCAGGATATTGACATTGGTATAATCCATCAACTCGGACTGATACAATCCGAAGTCTTGTTCAGACTCCCCAGTTTTAATCATACTCTTTTGTGTGTGTGTGTGTGTGCGCGCGCACGCATGTGTGTGGAAGTTCTACACAGTTTTATCAAGTATAAGTTCATGTGTCCACCATTACAGTCAAGATACTCAATAGTTCCAACCCCACAAAGATCCCCCATGTTACCCTTTTACAATCACTCCCTCCCAACGCCCTCTTCATTTCTCATCCCTGGAAACCACTAATCTGTTCTCCATTTCTAAAATGTTGTCATTTCAAAAACATTATATAAATGGAATTGTACAGTATGCGATTGTAGGGGATAGGCTTTTGTCACTCAGCATAATTCCCTGGAAATTCATTCAGGTTGTTCCTTTTTATTGCTGAGTAGTTTTCCATGGTATGGATGTACCAGTTTGTTTGACTATTCATCTGTTGGAGGAAATCTGTGTGATTTCCAGTTTGAAGCTATTGCAAATAAAACCACTATAAACTTTGTGTGCAGATTTTTGTAAGAATAGAAGTTTTCATGTCTCTGGGATAAATGTCCAATAGTGCAATTGCTGGGTTGCATGGTAAGTGCATATTTCATTTTCTAAGAAAATTGCCAAATTCTTTTCCAGAGTTGTGGTACCATTTTATATTCCCACCAGTAAATGCATGAGTGATTCAGCTTCTTCCCTCCCTGGCCAGCATTTGCTGTTGTCATTTTTTATTTTTGTTTTCATTTTAT
>NW_012140932.1:727-1255 GCF_000956105.1 Propithecus coquereli | reverse complement strand
TAAATTACAGAGTGAGAACTTCTTTTTTTAACTTGGCATAAAATCCAAAAACCCATAAGACCAATAAATTTGAAGATATGAAAATTAGGGGGGGATGTGTCATAACAGAAAGCACCGTAAGTAAAAGCATAGACTAGAAAAATACTTGCAACTCATACCACTAAAACCAAAAACCGCTAATTCCCCTTATATATGAAAAATATTCTCAATAAGTAACAGGCCTATGGAAAAGTGGACAAAATATGCATTATCAGAAAATGAATATAAATGACCTTTAATGTATGAAATGTTGATAAACTCAAAATAGAGAAATGCAAATTAAAACAGCTTTGAGTTACTATGCTTAATCTATTAGTTTAGCAATGATTTAAAAAAAAAAAAAAACAAAATACAGAGGACAACCCCCCAAAACAATTTCTCATATATTGTCTGGAGGACTGTAAATTGTTGCAACTTGTATGGAGGGAAGTTCAGCTTTAGCTATTGAAATTACAAATGTGCTTCCTCTTTGATGCAGAAATTCCACCG
>NW_012140932.1:0-677 GCF_000956105.1 Propithecus coquereli | reverse complement strand
AAAAAAAAAAAAAAACAAAATACAGAGGACAACCCCCAAAAACAATTTCTCATATATTTCCTGGAGGACTGTAAATTGTTGCAACTTGTATGGAGGGAAGTTCTGCTTTAGCTATTGAAATTACAAATGTGCTTCCTCTTTGATGCAGAAATTCCACTGCTAGGATTATTGGATGTTTGTTTAAAAGTTATTAATGGTAGGTTGTTTCTAATAGCAAAAGGTTGCAACAACTTTAATATGTACTAATAGGAGATAAATTTTAAAAATAACTATACAAGGAAATACTACGCAGGAGTAAAAAAGGAATTAGATTGTATTTCTGTATTGAAGGAATGATCTCTAAAATACCTTATTGATTAAAGAAAGGAAAATGTGGAAGCATGTGTAAAATATAGTCAACCACTTCTGAGTAACAAGGTACAGGAAAGAAGATATTTATGTTTATGTATATTTTGATATAACTTGCTTGAAAGTATTTGGCATGTCTCTGGAAGGATGCCCAAGAACCTGAGATCACAGATTTTTGTGAAGTAGGGTACTGCTTGGCATGAGTTCACATACAGACTTTTCACCATATTTCTATTTGCACCTTTTGATTTTTCAAGCCATTTTAATTTCTTACCTATACAAAGTATAAATTTCAATGAAATTTAAAAACAAATATGAAAAATATCTAT
>NW_012140931.1:3028-6212 GCF_000956105.1 Propithecus coquereli | reverse complement strand
GGGAGTGGAGGTACAGGGGTGGAACCATCGATGTCACTGCATTGAAAAAGGCAATGAGCATAAAGGGCTTTGGAAGAAAAATTGCATTTGTGTCAGACGTTGCCATTGTGCTCTGCAGAATAAAAAAAGACACAGATGGCTGAGGGAGCAGAGGTGATGAGTTATGACGTCTCCCCCGGGGTTCCACGTATACGTGGCCTTCTCAAGCAGTCTGTTCATGTCTATATCCTGGCATCCTGGGCTCTTCCTGCTTGCTTTTAGATTTCCTCATCTCTTTTCCCTAATACCTCCTCTTAATAGGACATATCTCACCCCTGCTGCTTCTCTTTAGAAATAGAAATTCCGTATCCATAGCCAAAGAGAACAAAACCCAAACTCTAGCATCTTGGAGGAGTCCCCGGGTGCCATTATCCTCAACAACTGTGGTGCCGGAAATCCCTGAAGGACAGCTGCTTCTGGGTTATTTCAAATGTTGGAATGTGAGCTAAGTAGATGTTATTTTTATTAGCATTGGTTACTGAAAAAATAATTGGATAATGCATGTAAAAATACTTGTCAATAGAACTCAGCGAATAATATAGCAAACAAAGCATTAGAATGCTACATTAGGCTACACTAAAGACAATAAAATTTAAGCTATAACCTAAAACTCCAATCTGGACTTCCCTAGACCCAGGAATTCTACAAACTGTCCCATGTGCTCCCGATCTTGCACACTTCAAAATCTTCTTTCTGAGCCAGAATGCATTAGGGCTACACCAGGGGTCTTGGTCTTCTACTGTCTACCTCTTTGCCAAAAGCTTCCAGAATTAGTGTTACTATCCTTCCATCCAGGTTCACCGATGCCAAGCAGAAGCCAGATTTTCTTTCTACCAAAGGCAGCTGGCCAAGAACAGGTGTGAAGTGTGGCAGGATGTTGAGCCGGTGCGATGCATTCGTAATGGTATATCTGATGGGTCCCTAAGCCCTGAGCTGGCAGCAGCTTCAGCCAGACTAGTCCTTATTATAGCTACCTCCCCCAGCTCTGCAAGCTAGAACAAGATGAAGGGGAACTTCTTTTGGCCTGAGTATTCCTGGCTGGCTCCACCCTTGAATCACAACAGGTGAATGGTCATGAGGAACATCTCATCTGCAGAATTTTAAGGGGTCCTCAGTGTTTGGGATGCAACATCATTGGCCCAGATTCACCTATTCTATGAGACACTGTCCCCTAAGTCCCTGTGAGAACCTGACACCAGCCCCATTTCAAACATAGAGACACTAAGGCACAGCATGTGGAAGGCACTTCCCCTAAGGCTGGAGGGTGGATGTGTGATAAAACCAATGGGAGAAAGCAAGTGTCAAGAGTTAATAAATGTATGGCAAATCTTTAGGGATTTTTTTTTTCCAGACAGAATCACAGATGAATGGAATGGGACTTTGGACTAACAAAGTGAGCCTCTGGAGGACCATGTAAGTTCCATCCTACTACAGATGAAAACACCAGTATCAATTCTTCTCAATTCCTTGTGAAAATTGTGTTAGTGGGAATAATAGGAGAAGCAAGGGGAGGGGAAGAAGATAACCTTAATTTCCTCAGCATTCCCATTTTATCAGACACTATGCTAAGTATTTTAAATAGATTATTTCTTTTAATACCTGCAATAAACCTACAATATAGGCACAATTACCCTCACTCTACAGACTGGAAGGTGATAAGGCCCCATTAGAGAGGTAAAGTAACTTGCCAAATAAAACCAGCCATAAATGACAGAGCCAGGATTCAAACCCTGGCCTGTCCTTTAAACCACAACACTCTATGCCCCATGCATATACACATTCATACATATACACACAAATATATACATATCTGTACTTTTATTCTTCTATGTGCATGCACATGTAAACTTGAATATATCCATACTAAGACATCTACATCAAAGATGAATTCCATACATATTCAGTGGGGGCTGAATCTTTGCTGAGAAGATCATGTCTTGCCAAAGTCCACTTAGGCAAGATGTCCTTTAAAGGAACAGTTAGCTGATTTTATTCCTCACCCATTGTCACCGCAGTCATCCCATCTGAAACAAGTCCAGGCAGAGAGAGAAGGCATGCAATGCTAGGGCCAAGGGAGAAACCATGTTGCATGACAACAAGGACAATATTTAGCAAAGGCAGGAATACAGTAGGTCCCAGAAACAATCAACAAAGGATGGATGAAAAGCTCAAACTCATGTGCTGTCACTATGGGATACAACCCCAGTGTAAACAGAGAGACCACTCTTGGGTTGTGCAAACCAGGGTCACAGTGACTGGGCTAAGTCAGAACTAGCAAAAGCAAGAGTAAAAATAACAAGGAATTGGAAAAAAGCCCGGGGAGAGGGGATGGGGAGGGAGGGTAGAGGGAGAGGAGGGGGTAATTGGTGATGAATGAACCTTGGACTCAGTGTCCCCAGGGATTAGAAGGATGCCCAAATATTCTCCTTATTTTTAAAGGGAAGACAGCATGGCTGACACCAAGGACACACCGAGTTGGTAAGTCAAGTCACAGCTCTTATCACTGCCTAGAACTGCCACCTCACCATGAGTGCTCATGAATCAGATTCGCGTCTCAGTTTGCCCAACAATCCCAGACCAATCACATTGCTTCAAACAAGTTGAACACAGGAAATCAGTTTTCTTGATGGCCCGTGTAGGTCAGTGCCGGTGAGGACTTTTCCCACAGCAACAGGAGAATGCCATCATCGCTGTGGTCCTTTCGGCATCTCAGCAAGTGTTAAGTGACGAGGACATCAGACTTCCTGCCCATACCTCAGCAAAAGTCTGAAGAGAAGCCCATGTTTCATAGACTTTCAAACTGTAATGGTGAGATATTCTTCTATGTTTATTCCTTTCAGGCAAGAGACCGGAGTCTTCCAAATTGCATTCCATGCAGCACTAATTCCACTCGATAGTATAAGGTATTCTGCAAAAAGAGGCTCTGTGGTCGAACTCTACAAAATGCTAATTACAGCTGTCTTTCTCGCAGGACTTTGCAGAGTCTATAATATGCTCTGTGCATAGTGACTCTCCACATTCCCCCAGACTTAATTCACCATAACATCCTGGGTTTTGTTTATTTTTGCTGAATATCTCCCAGGATTAGCATTCCATGAAACCCATTTTGGGAAATGCCATGCTGAACCCTAAGTTCTCTCAGTAG
>NW_012140931.1:0-2978 GCF_000956105.1 Propithecus coquereli | reverse complement strand
ACGGGGGTCTCGCTTTTGCTCAGGCTGGTTTCGAACTCCTGAGCTCAAACAATCCGCCTGCCTCGGCCTCGCAGAGAGCTAGGATTACAGGCGTGAGCCACTGTGCCCGGCCTGTTATTACTATCTTTATGATTAAGGGGAACAGCCACGCTGTGGGTCATATCAGTGGTCTATCCAGAACAGGGCTCTGCTGCCAACAGTGACACCAAAGGGACGTTTAGGGCAGAAACTGCTGTGCTCTGAAACCACTGCAAATGGTTGATGAATAACCTGTTTCAGATAATAATAGCAAACACCTCTGCAGTACTTTCCATATGCCAGACACAGTCCTAGGCTGTTCACCTGTATAAACTTATTTAACCCTTATAACAATCCTATAATATAGGGACAGTTAGTACCCTTATCTTTTAAATAGATAAGGGAACTGAGGTACAGAGAGGTTAAATAACATGCCCAAGATCACACGAGTAGTAAGGAGCAGACAGAAGTCGAATCTGAACAGGCCGTTTGCAGAGTCAGACTGCTTGACCGTCATGCTGGTCTGGCTCTCAGAGAGACCGTTCATAATTCTGAATGACAACAGCAACGATGAACATATACTGGGAGCTTGCTCTGAGCCAGGCATGGTGCCGAGTGCTTTCTATGTGTTTCCGTGTGTCATTTCACGTAGTCCTCAGAACGGCATTACAATCTTGCATTTTACACGTGAAGAATCCATGGCACAGAAAGGTTAAGGACCTTGACGAAGGTTACACAGGCAGTGGCAGGGCTGGGGCTCAGTTCATACGCATCAGAGGCCCACGTTCTCATCTACGACACGCTCCCCAGACCACCTGCATTGAAACGACCTGGCATGCTTGTTAAAAAGCCGTATTCCTGGACCCCAATCCAGACCTTTTTCCCCAGAATCTCTAGGGGTGGGATCTAAGTCTCTGCCTGTCCAATAAGCATACTCCTTTGAGAATTGCAGCCCTGTTATTCTGATTTCACTATTTCTAGGAGAATATGTTACCCAAAACTCACCCTCCTTCCAGTTCACATAAGGCTCTACTTTGCATTGGTCTTCCCTTCCCGCTTGCCTAAAGATCAAGGATGGTAACCCTGACTTCTGAGTGGCCTTGAAAGGGACTCTGACCTTCTGGGCTGTCGTCTGGGCCCTCGTTAATGCTGCTGGACAAGCAGAGACAAGACTCCTTGCCACAGCCTTTCCCCAAGGCCTCATGGGAGTGGAGGTACAGGGGTGGAACCATCGATGTCACTGCATTGAAAAAGGCAATGAGCATAAAGGGCTTTGGAAGAAAAATTGCATTTGTGTCAGACGTTGCCATTGTGCTCTGCAGAATAAAAAAAGACACAGATGGCTGAGGGAGCAGAGGTGATGAGTTATGACGTCTCCCCCGGGGTTCCACATATACGTGGCCTTCTCAAGCAGTCTGTTCATGTCTATATCCTGGCATCCTGGGCTCTTCCTGCTTGCTTTTAGATTTCCTCATCTCTTTTCCCTAATACCTCCTCTTAATAGGACATATCTCACCCCTGCTGCTTCTCTTTAGAAATAGAAATTCCGTATCCATAGCCAAAGAGAACAAAACCCAAACTCTAGCATCTTGGAGGAGTCCCCGGGTGCCATTATCCTCAACAACTGTGGTGCCGGAAATCCCTGAAGGACAGCTGCTTCTGGGTTATTTCAAATGTTGGAATGTGAGCTAAGTAGATGTTATTTTTATTAGCATTGGTTACTGAAAAAATAATTGGATAATGCATGTAAAAATACTTGTCAATAGAACTCAGCGAATAATATAGCAAACAAAGCATTAGAATGCTACATTAGGCTACACTAAAGACAATAAAATTTAAGCTATAACCTAAAACTCCAATCTGGACTTCCCTAGACCCAGGAATTCTACAAACTGTCCCATGTGCTCCCGATCTTGCACACTTCAAAATCTTCTTTCTGAGCCAGAATGCATTAGGGCTACACCAGGGGTCTTGGTCTTCTACTGTCTACCTCTTTGCCAAAAGCTTCCAGAATTAGTGTTACTATCCTTCCATCCAGGTTCACCGATGCCAAGCAGAAGCCAGATTTTCTTTCTACCAAAGGCAGCTGGCCAAGAACAGGTGTGAAGTGTGGCAGGATGTTGAGCCGGTGCGATGCATTCGTAATGGTATATCTGATGGGTCCCTAAGCCCTGAGCTGGCAGCAGCTTCAGCCAGACTAGTCCTTATTATAGCTACCTCCCCCAGCTCTGCAAGCTAGAACAAGATGAAGGGGAACTTCTTTTGGCCTGAGTATTCCTGGCTGGCTCCACCCTTGAATCACAACAGGTGAATGGTCATGAGGAACATCTCATCTGCAGAATTTTAAGGGGTCCTCAGTGTTTGGGATGCAACATCATTGGCCCAGATTCACCTATTCTATGAGACACTGTCCCCTAAGTCCCTGTGAGAACCTGACACCAGCCCCATTTCAAACATAGAGACACTAAGGCACAGCATGTGGAAGGCACTTCCCCTAAGGCTGGAGGGTGGATGTGTGATAAAACCAATGGGAGAAAGCAAGTGTCAAGAGTTAATAAATGTATGGCAAATCTTTAGGGATTTTTTTTTTCCAGACAGAATCACAGATGAATGGAATGGGACTTTGGACTAACAAAGTGAGCCTCTGGAGGACCATGTAAGTTCCATCCTACTACAGATGAAAACACCAGTATCAATTCTTCTCAATTCCTTGTGAAAATTGTGTTAGTGGGAATAATAGGAGAAGCAAGGGGAGGGGAAGAAGATAACCTTAATTTCCTCAGCATTCCCATTTTATCAGACACTATGCTAAGTATTTTAAATAGATTATTTCTTTTAATACCTGCAATAAACCTACAATATAGGCACAATTACCCTCACTCTACAGACCGGAAGGTGATAAGGCCCCATTAGAGAGGTAAAGTAACTTGCCAAATAAAACCAGCCATAAATGACAGAGC
>NW_012140930.1:11949-12250 GCF_000956105.1 Propithecus coquereli | reverse complement strand
AAAAATCAGTAAGAGATGGAAAACCATAGAGTGGTATAAATCAGCCACCTGTCCCATACCATTAAATCACATTTACTGTAGTAAATGATCAGGGTGAAACTTTTAGATCAGGATTAATATGATATGAGGACATCTTAAAGTCAACTTTACAGCTGAGATCAAGTTCACACTTCTAGACACTGTGGCTTGTTTTACCTGCATCCTATTAAACGTAAAAAAATCTTCAGCCACCAAGTAGAATGCCTTTGAATTTCAATTGCAATATCCTCTAGATCTGGATAACCTAGCGAAAGATTATTAG
>NW_012140930.1:0-690 GCF_000956105.1 Propithecus coquereli | reverse complement strand
GGCACTCAGATGCATCAAACCCAGGCTTCTGCCCTTGTTAGAAGCATGTTCTAATCAGTAGAGTTGCTCCTTAGTAGTTCAGATAGGAAACACCCGTCTTCATTTTACTATTTGTTAACAAAGATCACATGTGAAATTGAGACTTGGATTTACTAAAAGGCACTCTATTGTATGACAGAGTGCCTATTAAGATCCAGTAGATTTTCTAAATAATGGAAAGCAAGTTTTGTACCCTACATACTTAAAATTATGTCACTTTTTAAAATAAATTCAAGCATACACTTTTACACACACACACATACACACAAGGGTGAATGTTATTCAATAGCTATATTATCACATAACTATTGTTACTCAGGAGATTACAAATTACTAGCTTTTCTAAAGTGTAAAAAAAATGTTATTAAGTTTAGTTGAATTTCTAACCTTATTTATCAATTCTCACACCATAGTTTATAGAGTTACTGTTTTTTAACATGTGCATTTTCTAACTAAAGAAAAAAAAGGAATTAAAACGAACTTATCACCATACACTTTCTAAGTAAGTTATGGGAAATTGTATTAATACAAAAAAAGATAAGTATAAATGACTCCCTTTAGTTTTATCTGCTGACACAGCAAATTAGAAATATGTTCAATCATATATCGTGAAGCAACTCTCACAGACTGTACACAATTCTGTATGGGATT
>NW_012140929.1:12063-13744 GCF_000956105.1 Propithecus coquereli | reverse complement strand
ATAGTACTTACCCCTGACATTTTTCTTATTTATTTACGTATGTTTTACCATCTCTCCGCTAGAATGTAAGTGCCAAAAACACAAAAAAGTTGCTATATTTTATCAGCACACCCCAGAGCTTCACCCAAAACCTAGTAGGCACCCAATAAATGTTTGCTTAAGAAATACTAATACTCGTGGAAGATTAATAATGCCTCTTTGCCCAACTTAAAAAAGCAAATGTACACTACTGGGCTTGTCCTGCATTTTTCGACTTTTAAAAAATCACTTTTCCCATATGGCATTGTGTACGTTGTCTTAAGTATTAATTTTACAATCAAAGGTTTTAAGAATAATTACTAACCACTACTTTGTCAATAACTTACTTTGAATCCAAGACAGTAACAGAAAAGCATCTTATTAGTTCCAAAATCACCTGCAAACTTTCCCAGTGAAATTTCACGGCAACAAAAACCTCGTCAAATTGAAGCTTAATGAAGCAAAGAAGAACAAATACAAACCACCCCAGTAATTCAGGATGGTAGTCTCTTTGTGAAATAATACTGTCTTTCCATCTCTCCCCATTTCTGTGTACAGCCAGGGCACTTGGGTATAGATACACAAGCCTCACAGATACCGCCACCATTATTTTGAAACACAAAGCTAGTCGACACCTTATTTCCATTAAAACTTTCCCCATACTCCTCAGGACTCTCTTCAGACCATAAAGCTAAAACCCCACAGCCTCAAATTTGCTTCTCTGCCTCCCCCTCCCGCAATTAAGCCTCTCGAACTTTTCCCTTGGGATTCACGTCTCTGCCATCCAGACGTTTTAATCCCCCTATTCTCAAACGCCTGCTTTCTCCCATTTACCTAGGTACTCTCCATCCGAGGGAAAAAGCACGGGCTACGCGTCCCTGCTCTCTCCCACCCCAGCTTCTTCCCCCACTCCCTCCACCGACACCCAGCAGGTGCCTCGCTGGGAACCGCCGCGCCCCAGCCGCTGAGAGGCGGGGCACACAAAGGACCAGCACGGCTCCCCCAGCCTCCACGCATCTTTTCCCTACAGCCCGGCGTGGCCGGTGCCCTGGAGAACGGAGGAGCAAGGGTGGTAGCTGCCTGCTCAGCGGGGACCCGAGATGTTCGCCCCTGCCACCTACTCTCTGACCCCAACCCCGCCCACGTCCCACCCACGAAGGATGCCCCGAGCCTAAGCCCTCGCCCGGCAAAACTGAAAGCGCATCCCTAGCCCGGCTGCCCCGGCGCAGCGCATCCCACCACCAGCCTCCCCCGCCTGGCCCCGAGAGCCGGCGCCCAACTGCCGCCCCCGGCCAGAGCGGCCGCCCCCGACGGCCTCCCACGCTGCCCAACGTCTCCCCGGCCCCGGCAGGGCCCCTGTCCCGCCGCCCGCTCCCCCACCTCCCGGGGAAGGGCCTGACACCCGCCCGGCGGCCCCGCACTCACAGGCTGCCGGAGCAGGAGGTACAGACGAAGGAGCCGACCGTCATGTTCACATAGGTGGGGCCGCGCTGGTCGCAGTCGAAGCACTTTCGGTTGTGCGGGAGGCCGGTCATGTCCCGCAGCATCTTCAGGTGCTTCTCCTCCTGCTTCCGCTTCGCGCTGGCCGCCATGGCCGCGGCGCCGAGGGAGGAGGCCGGCAGGGCCAGGAGCCGGGCGGCGCTGCGCCGGGGGCCCGCGGTCC
>NW_012140929.1:0-385 GCF_000956105.1 Propithecus coquereli | reverse complement strand
CAAGAGAGTGAGATCCTGTCTAAAAAAAAAAAAAAAAAAAAGTCACATGTAAAATGACCTGGCTTGGAGGCTGTGCAACCAAGCAGCCTCCCACCCTTGGTAAGTCTGTGCCAGAATCAGGAATGCTGGGCTGCCCCAGTCGCCTGTAAGGACTTGAATCCTAATCTGCAGACGCCAAGGGAGAGAGAAAAGGTCCCTTCCTCTGCAGTGGGAAGAGAGTCCGGGATAAGAAATGCTCCATTCACGTTGTCAATGGAACTTTGTTCTTGCCCATTACTGAAAAGAGAAAGGGGATCTTCCCTTCTGGTTCAGGGGAAAGAAAGGGGCCCTGTGGGGAGAGAAACCTGTTCTAGTTATCAGAAAAGAAATACCAGTAGGGCTTGCT
>NW_012140928.1:1813-2506 GCF_000956105.1 Propithecus coquereli | reverse complement strand
TACAATGATATACTCTAAGTCCTTACCATAATGATTCATAAGAATAAGTGTCTAATAAAATTTTTTCATACTTTTTTCATTTTTGTTCTTGATGATGCTGTTTATGTTAGTCCTGTTCTGTCTTGACACAGAGTCAGCTTTGCACAAAATGTCAGTGCAAAGAGAGTAAGAACATAAAAGTCTGCAAGGATTCCTGTATCGGTGAAATATGGATGGTGAAAGTGGTAATTCTTAAGGCAAAGAGACAAGCATGTATCAAATATCAATGTCCTTGCATGTCAGAAAGTAAAGATTGTTCAATTTGCCAATAAAAAGAATGCACATTTCATGACAGTAAAGATTTCATGTATAATTTTTTCATACTTTTTTCATTTTTGTTCTTGATGATGCTGTTTATGTTGGTCCTGTTCTGTCTTGACACAGAGTCAGCTTTGCACAAAATGTCAGTGCAAAGAGAGTAAGAACATAAAAGTCTGCAAGGATTCCTGTATCGGTAAAATATGGATGGTGAAAGTGGTAATTCTTAAGGCAAAGAGACAAGCATGTATCAAATATCAATGTCCTTGCATGTCAGGAAGTAAAGATTGTTCAATTTGCCAATAAAAAGAATGCACATTTCATGACAGTAAAGATTTCATGTATTATTTTATCACTGTTTCTTCACAAGCTAGTACAGCATTGAATAGGTAGAAG
>NW_012140928.1:0-563 GCF_000956105.1 Propithecus coquereli | reverse complement strand
GGGAGATAAATTGATATTGTGAAAATATCCCATTTTTCATCCAATAATAATCCACAAGGTTTATCATTCATTGATGCTTCTTGACTCAAATACTACTATGACGATTTCTAAATGGTAATTTTTTAAAGTATAATATCACACCTTTTCCTTTTATTGGTTGGTACTATATGGGAAAAATATAACATGTTCTTCTACATTAATTCATTCATTCATTTATCTTATTGTGGACTTAAAGATTCCTGTTTCATTCAGTGGGACATGATCTCTTACTATAATTATTTATTTTATTGCTTCAATTTTGCCAATTTTGCTAGTGGGAACCATTCAGGCTGATTTCTTGGCTCTTTTAACACGTCTTCCTTAATATTTGAGCATTTAATTAATTCTTTGTTTCCTTTATTTCAAATTATGAATAGTCATTCCAAATCTATCTAAATAGGATGGATTTTTGTATGTTATTCTTGTATACTGTGATCTAGCTGACATTTTTTACTAGCTTTTTTGCACATTCCTTTCTTATTTTCTGCATAGACTATAATGACATCTGTGAATAAAGACATTTT
>NW_012140927.1:13896-15148 GCF_000956105.1 Propithecus coquereli | reverse complement strand
GCCAGCTCCAAGCCCCTTTAAACAAACTTCTGACATCACTATGAGAAGAACACGCCTGAGCCTGTCCCAAAAGAAGCATAAGAAACACTTGGAGAACTTCTCCAAGGAGCTGACCTGAGTCCAGCTTCGATCGGCTGACCCTCAGAGGACCAACAGACATGTGCAATCAATAGTTACTGTTAATGCAACCTAGTTTTTGTGATTGCCTGTTACAGGGTACACTGTAGCAATAGATTAATGGAATCAGTGCAGTTTATTTGTTCCTTGCATGCCTCTGTCCAGCTTCTCTCCAAGACAAATTAGAAAGCAGAACTGGCACCTTGACCTGTTGCCATTACTGTTGAGCACATCACAAACTTCAGTCAGAGGGAGGAAAAATCCTCTTTTCTTTCTAATAAAGTTTCTTAAAACAGTAAATACAACCTGCCTAGCACTGTTCCCCCAAATAAATGAAGTCTGAGTCCTTTCCTGTAAGCTGTTAATTCTCTAACCAAAACAATTTTATCCTTGACTTTTACAAGACTAATACCTACATCTATATGGGAACCTTCAGTTACAAATAAGACAGTCATGGAAAGAAACATCTGATTTCCAGCCATGAACAAACCAAATTTAATCTCGGTTATTGAGAGTGCCCAGCTCTCTTGAAATCTGGAGTAACTTGAAAAACTTTGCAAGTAGAAATACTTTTATTTTCCCAGTGCATTTATCTGATTTTTTCTTTCTCATAAACAAAGGTTTGGGGCCTTAGTTTCCATCTAGGGCTCAGTATTCTAGAAGCCTATGTCTTGCAAGGGTAATGGTAGGTCAGGGATTTTTGTCAGTGAAAGAAGAAATCTGAAAGGTACTGTTTTGTGGAAATGATAAATTTGAAAGACTGGCTCATAGTCCAAATTTATAACTAATCCCAGAGGAAGAAGCAGGAAGAGAATCCAAGTACAAGTCCAGAGAAAGGCGCCTTGAATACTGAATTCTTACACTCATGAAAAGGTATTGTTGCCACTGTTTAGAGAGCCCTGCAGCCTATGGCACAGGTGACAGACAGCTGTGCTGGCATGGAGGACTTCTATTGTAAACTTTTCACATAGTGACACAGAAAGTTTGTATTTTTTTTGTGCTGTATATAGAAGACAAGCTTTTTGATACTTGTGTGGAGACATTACAAATGATGATTATGAACAAGATTTAGCTATATGGGACATGCTTATGATAAAATGCTACAGGAAAAAACAGAAAGTACAGTTATTTGTGT
>NW_012140927.1:0-356 GCF_000956105.1 Propithecus coquereli | reverse complement strand
ATATACAAATTGTTAAACTAAAAGAGTTGAGATCACCAAGCTACTCTTTCTCTTTCTTGTTCTTTCTCTTTCTTCATATGAACATGCATTTCTAATATACACATACGAATATAAAAAATTCCATAACTGGTGTTCGAAAAATTCACTCTTTTCTTGGGAAAAATAAAGGTACATCTCTACTTCTCACCATACATTTAAATAAATTGCAGTGAGATTGAGTACTTAGTCACTAAAAATAATTGAAACAAAAAATAAAAGAAAAGGTAGTCAAATAGATTTATAAAATTGGGAGGAAAAAGCATTTCTAATCTTGTCAAAAATTCAGAAACCATAAATGAAAATAATATAGAATTGTT
>NW_012140926.1:1484-2743 GCF_000956105.1 Propithecus coquereli | reverse complement strand
GCCTCGGCCTCCCAGAGAGCTAGGATTACAGGCGTGAGCCACCGCGCCCGGCCAGATTATTTAATTTTTAATTGCAACAACAATTCTTTTCAAAATTACCTACCTAAATGACTTATTTAAATACATTTTTTCTAAGAAAAAATCTCCAAATTCTTAAAGGATTAACTACATATAACATTCTTATGGGGGAAAATATGACCATTTGGATGGAATTAAAATTAAAACAAAACAAAACAAAATGCTGAGGCATCAAAGATAAAAAAATCATAACACCTCAAAAATAATTATTTCCTGTTATGATATATTCCTGAATCCCTGCATCTGAAATTTATAATAACCTAGTTTTTCATATGCCCCCCAAAGGGGTATGACAGTTACTTCAAAGTTTTAAATAGAAGTGGTCCACAAAAATTTTCAATTCTTAGAAATAAGAACCAAATACAGTATATATCTCCATCTCTTCACATGCCTATCATAGCACCTGGCACATAGTAGACACTAAATATGTATTGGTTGATTGTAATTGAAAAGTTTCTGTTGCAAAGGTGATCTAAATATAGATCTAGACTCACTATGACAGGAAAACAATCAATTTCTAGTTATGATGCATTTTCAGGTCTGATTTCTAGACATTTAAAGACAATTTTGCCTCCCCATAAAAAAAGGATTGTTATCAATTATTTTTAAGGCAAACTAAACTCCAAACATATCCAAAATAGTTGTTTAGGTATGTGAAACAATCCTCTCTGCATAGAAAGACTTCAGACTTCTTTGCTCAGTTTGTTTGTTTGTTTGTTTTTAACCATGTTTTCTGAAGCATGCCTTCTACTTTTAAGTAAGCAACTATCATTTGTCATTATGGAAATTCTGTCTCTTATAATCCTCTGTAATACTCAATGCACATTTTTTGTATACTATGTTGAATAGATAATCAAGATCATAAACTGAATATGAGCTCTTAGAAGGAGATACTTTACTCTATCTCTGAGGGAGGCCTATAAGGTTTCCTTGGATATTTGGATTTTGTGACATCCTTTCGGTTGAATATAAACATTCAAGCGTATCCTACTCTTAGGCTGACTACCTCCAGGGGGTAATATAATAAGTAAACCTGAGATAAATGTATTATTGCTATATGTGATCTGATCAGCTGTGAATTCAGTTGTTGGCCATCTACATATATATTAGATGTGTGTAAAATGAAACAATTACCCTTCTAAATTTGCTTGTAGTATTAAAAGCTAAAAATAATATATTTT
>NW_012140926.1:0-1434 GCF_000956105.1 Propithecus coquereli | reverse complement strand
ATTATTATGGATACATAATAGTTGTATATCTTTGAGATCTGATGTTTTGATACAGGCATACAATGTAAATTAATCAATACCCTAACTTAGTGTCAATTATAGTCACTTTGTTGTGCTGTCAAATATTGTTCATTCTATCTATCTATCTAATTATATTTTTGCACCCATTAACAATCCTCACTTTATCTGCCCCTCCCCATCACCCTTCTCAGCCTCTGGTACCCATCATTCTACTCTCTGTCTCTGTGACACCAATTATTTTTAATATTTAGCTCCCATATATGAGTGAAAACATGTTAGATTTATCTTTCTGTGCTTGGCTTATTTCACTTAACACAACATTCTCCAGTTCCATCCACGTTGTTGCAAATGGCAGGATTTCGTTATTTTTGTGGCTATATAATATTCCATTGTGTATATGTACCACAATTTCTTTGTTCATTCATCCACTGATGGACATTTAGGTTGATTCCAAATCTTGACTATTGTGAATAGTGCTGCAGTAAACATGAGGGTGCAGATATTTTTTTGATATACTGAATTCCCTTCCTTTGGGTATACATCTAACAGTGAGATTGCTGGGTCATGTGGTAGTTCTATTTTTAGTTTTTTGACGAACCTCCATATTGTTCTCCAAGGTGGTTGCACTAATTTACATTTCTACCAATAGTGTATGAGAGTTCTTCTTTCTCCACATCCTCACCAGCATTCATTAATGCTGTCTTTTTGATGAAAGCCATTTTAAATGGGGTGAGATGATATCTCATTGTAGTTTTGATTTGCATTTCTTTAATAACTAATGATGTTGAGCATTTTTTTCATATACCTGTTGGCCATTTGTATGTCTTCTTCTGAGAATTGTCTATTCACATCCTTTACCCATTTTAAACTCAGATTATTTGATTTTTTTCCTATTAAGTTGTTAGAGATCCTTATATTCTAGTTATTAATCCCTTATCACATGGATAGTTTGCAACTATTTGCTCCCATTCTGTGGGTTGTCTCTTCACTATGTTGATTGTTTCCTTTGCTGTACAGAAGTATTTTAGCTTGATGTGATCCCATTTGTTCAGTTTTGCTTTGGTTGCCTATGCTTGTGGGTATTACTCAAGTTCTTACTTTAGTCAAATTACTTTGATAAATTAACTATGTTTTTAATCACCAACACATATTTGTCCATCTCTGTTAAAATACAAAAATATAGACTATAGTTTTCATCAGTCTAGCTCCAGTGAGTTTGATTGGACTGGGGAGATACTTTAATATTATTTTCTCAAAAATTCATTTTAAAACTTTTCTTTAGGGTATAAGCACAGTTTTTTGCTAATGATGTTATTCATTCATTTTATGGTTTATTATATTGATTTTTTTCTTTTTTTTTTTTTTGAGACAGAGTCTCACTGTGTTGCCCGGGCTAGAGTGCCGTGGCGTCAT
>NW_012140925.1:17844-18226 GCF_000956105.1 Propithecus coquereli | reverse complement strand
TATTGGCCACTTTCATAATATTTAATGCCACACATCAGGGATTTAATCTATGTCCTTGTCAGAGCACGTCAAATACAACTAAATTATAATGTCCTCAGAACACAGTGTATTGGATCTCAAGATAAAGCACATTATGGTAAATATTAATCTTTTAAAATTGATAAAATGAAATATTAAACTATTACAAACAAAATTTTTATGTGTAAATTAAATCTTTGTTAATATTTATAGCATTCTAATATTGAGAAGCTGGGTGATGGGGTGATTACTCAAAGGTTATAGCTTACCTCATCAAGCTGCTGATACGTTAAATTGTTAGTCTATCTGCAGAATTATGTAGAGAGAGCATTTCTCCAAGTGAAACAAGAGAGGCCAATTAATC
>NW_012140925.1:15409-16186 GCF_000956105.1 Propithecus coquereli | reverse complement strand
TATAAGTAAGCAAGGTCTTTCTTCTCAGAGAAATCTGGAAGACAAATTGTTATGTATACTGTGATAAATTTACCTCAGAGGATCTAACAGTTGTCTCCAATCTTTGAGGAAAGGGAAAACCTAATTTTCATCAATTGACATGGAGCAATTGTTAATTTCCTGAAAATGCATCAGAAACCTATTGGGAAGTTTTGAGTGCTTCAAAAAGCCAAACTATTTTGAGCATTCTGAATTAGACAGAAATCCAGAAAATCTGAGTACTACACAGGCATTTACCAAGACTCAACTAAATGTGAAGACCTTGTTATCTGTGGGGAAAGATAAAACACGTGATATCAACAAATCCACATTTTACCCTATCGTCCTGGGCTGAGAATGCTCTATTGCCATATATCATATAGTAGAGGGTTACATACATTTTAACCAATTTCAACTGCCTTTTCTTCCATAAAACCTTGCATAATTAAAGATATGAACCTTCACTCATATAAACCCATGGCTAATGTATTAGGTCTTCTTTAAATCAACATTCAAGTTTTACTTTATAGTTATTTTCTTAATCTGAGAAATGTGAATCCGAAAAACAGAGACTACTTTTTGCATTTCCATATGCATTTGGGTAGTTTATATAAACTACTTAGGCCTCAGTTTCTAACCCCCAAACATGGAAATGATTATTTCTTTACAAATTTCTATCACCAGGGTCTTCAAAGACCCTATCATTTAGTGAGTGAAAGAATAGTATTCCCTGGATGTAACTTACAACAGAGTTCCCTA
>NW_012140925.1:10634-11193 GCF_000956105.1 Propithecus coquereli | reverse complement strand
GTTACATTTTTCACTTTTATAAAACACTTTCATTTGTTTGAATATGGGATTCTCACAACAATATAAAAATTCTTCTACTCTCCTCATACTTTTTTCATATCAGGATGTGATGTCAAAGAGACTCTGAATTACCCTAAATGACAACTAGTAAATGACAACCAAGCTCAGAATAAGGTCTTCTGACTCTAAATGCAGTGCTACCTCCGTGGCTTCTACTTCTCCATGATTTTCACCATTCTGAAGGCAGGAACATCTCTGCCACATCATTTCTACCTTCCTCCCAGCACTTGGTACTGTGCCTTTCAAATATGCAACATATGGACTAATGCTGTGGGCTTTCAGAGTCTATGAGGCCTGATTTAGAATCCTGGTAGGTCCAATGCACTAACCAGGCAAACTTGTTCTTAAGTAACCTGAGCCTCTGTTCCTAGGAATATATATGTATATATGAATACCTATTGCATTGTATTTTGAGGATCAAAGGGTAAATGTACATGAACACTATGGCATAGCTCTTGCACCAATCGAGGGAGTTCCACAAACTTTTTTTTTTTTTTTT
>NW_012140925.1:10275-10584 GCF_000956105.1 Propithecus coquereli | reverse complement strand
CACACTCTGATTGGGCACAGCTGCCAGGGCTGAAGCCCCCCACCAGTACATGAGGGCCACAGCTCAGTAAGAAGCTGATCCCAAAACGCTATGCCCAGGATATTCTACTAGAAATTTTCTAAGACAGAAATATCCAAGTAGTAATCCATGCCCTAATCCTGGAAAACAGCTAAGAATCAAAGTCCAAAGGAGAGGAGTGATTAAATAAACTGGTGATGGAATAAAAATTTAGCAGCTGGAAGAATCAGCACATATGATAAAACCATATGTTTTTTCTCTGGAGTTCTTTGCACATTTGCGATTAATATT
>NW_012140925.1:9152-10225 GCF_000956105.1 Propithecus coquereli | reverse complement strand
TATTTTTTTTCAAATTTCTGGCACTTAATTTTTAAGTTTAGCAATCCAGTATATATTGTGTTTTATTTTTGTACCTGGGAATAAATGAGAATGAATGTTTTTTTTTTTCAGATTCTTTGCAAATCATTTAATTGCGTTCTTTTTCTTTTTTATTTTTGTGTTTTAAGAGTTCTTTATATATTCTGCATATAAGTCTCTTTTATTAGATGATATATGCTTTACAAATATTTTCCTCCCAGTCTTGTCTTTTCATTCTTGTAAAAGTGCATTTCTAAGAGCATAAGTTTTTTATTTTGATGAAATCCAGCTTACCAATTTTTCATTGATGGGTGATGATTTCAATATATTGTGTCTTCTGCCTGACAGAAATTCACAGTGATTTTCCCGTGTATTCTTCCAGAAATTTTATAGTTTTAGATGTTACGTTAAGTATAATTTTCTTGAATTAATTTTTGAATATAGTGTGAGATGTGACTTGAAGTTCTTTTTTCATTCTTTTTTTTTTTTTGCATATGGATATCCACTTGTTCCAACATTTTCAGTTGAAAAGATGGCCTTTCTACACTGAATAGCTTTTGCACCTTTGAGAAAATATCAGTTGTCCTTATACGTTTGGGTCTGTTTCTGGACTCTATTCCATTCATCAGTTTGTTTTTCTTTATGTCAGTACCTCACTGTCTTGATTTCTGTAGCTTTATAGTAAGTCTGGAAGTCAGATGTTGTTAATCTGTCAACTTTGTTCTTTTTCAAACTTTTTCAAAGTTTTGGCTATTCTAGTTCCTTTGAATTTCCCAGTGAATTTTAGAATAGCTTATTGATTTAAAAATAAAAGCCTGCTAGGATTTTGTTAGGAATTATGTTGAAACTGCAGATCATTTTGGGAAGAACTGACCTTTTAACAATATTAAATCTTATGATCATTGAGCAAGTTGTATCTCTCCATTCAATTAGGTCTTTAAAAATTTCTCTCCTAGTGTTTTATAATGTTCAGTATATAGGTCTTAGACAACTTCTGTCACTTTTAGCCCTAAATATTCCATTGATTTTTATTTAAAATGATATTTAAATTTTTT
>NW_012140925.1:6262-7767 GCF_000956105.1 Propithecus coquereli | reverse complement strand
CATGATATTAGTTTGTTCTCTGCTTTTTCTACATGGAAAAATAAGAATTTATGTAAATTCACAGGTCCAAGTTCAGGAAGCTGGTTAGTGCTGAGGTTGGAGCCAGGCCTCCTAATAAGCACGTCAGCCCTTCCAGCCCACTGTCCTTTGATGACTACTCTAGGAGAGGCATCTATCTATTCTGAAACAAGCCCGTATCTTTCACAAGTTTACTGCAAGCCTCATTGAAAAGCTAGCGGTGCAGAAGTGATTAAATGACTGATGGTGGCAGTTCTTGACTCATGGCCCTTTATATTTTTTCTTATTTCCTTTTCAGCAGACAGTCTGTGCAACCTGATCCCCAGATTGCCAAAGCAGTGACAATTTTTCTCAGAAGTCGTTTCTTGAGAACTTCAAAACTCTCTATGCTGAATGTCATGGCCATCTCTCAGAAACATGACAGCCAGTTTCCCCCATGTGTATTCATTTGTCCCTTTTATACGTAAGATACTTTGAGAGGAGGGAAGAAGATTCAGTTTTTTTTTGTTTGTTTGAGATTATTGTTTACTAGGAATTGCCACAACATAGAGACTCTCTGGAAAGGTCAGTGTCTAATATATAAATGCTGCATTTGATAAGCACTACTTGCAGTTTGTTACTTTTTTTATTTTTTTAAGCAAATAAAGTCATTTAATGAGTATACACTAAAGAGTTCTCTTGAGAACTACCATACACACTGACACCAGCAATCAGTGTTGACTCAACCACTTGATGTGCTCTTGGGGCAGTTAATAACAGGCATGACACGCCAGCCTTATAGATCACTGGGTAGGATGGTTTTAACTCTGCACACATTCACCACTTCTAAAGCTGCCTACTTCCAATGCCTTTGGCATGCAGCAACTTTCTGCAGCTCTGACTAGACGTGACAGCTGCCTTCAGGGTGTTGTTTTATCTTTGTACACTCCATCCACACAACAGTGCTACTGCCTAATAGTGCCTAACACCCACAGAGTCTTGCCTATTTCATAGAATGCAAAAGATTGAATACGGAAATAATTGGAAAAGCCTTTTTAGTGATATTTCCATCTCCTTCCTTTTCTGCATTCTTACCCCCTCCTACTTTTCTCTATCTTTGCCTTGTCTTCTCTACTTTCTCTGATTTTATTATCATTATTATTATTATTAGTGGCAGTAGTAATAGCAGTACCAGTAGTAAGCTTTGCTCTCAGATTATTCTTCGTTCAATTTTCACTCTATCACCGTTTGCTTATGTAAACCAGTGATTCGCATAAACCGGTATATCTTGCTCTGCAAAACAGGAATGATACTTATTTCAAAGAACTCTTTTGAAGAATAAATAGAAACATGAATTCTCATTAGTAAAATTTTTGTTGCACAACAGTATTTCAATAAAAGGAAGCTGTTGTTACTGACATCATCATTCTTATCTACAAATCAAGTATTCTCAGGAGAAAAACATTCTTGCAATTCTGAATCAAGGCAAT
This sequence comes from Propithecus coquereli, assembly GCF_000956105.1. NCBI lineage: Eukaryota > Metazoa > Chordata > Mammalia > Primates > Indriidae > Propithecus > Propithecus coquereli. The sequence continues at coordinate 6,280 of NW_012140925.1, read as the reverse complement.
TTGAAGCCCCACTGAAAT
>NW_012140925.1:5407-6212 GCF_000956105.1 Propithecus coquereli | reverse complement strand
TAAGACTATTTTGATTTTTTTGAATCATTTTTTCATTTAATCTAAAAACTATAAACTATTGCTCAGGATCCCCTATTCACCTCACTCTCCCCCTCCTCTACCAGAAAATCTAGAGATCAGGAAATTTGGTTTTACATCTTATTCTAGAGCTTATTCTCTGTTTGACCTTTGGAATGTTGCTGCCACCACCTGTAAAGCTGCAGATATCCTCTAGGTGACATTTGGCCAACAAATGAACCAACCTAATATACAAAAGCACACACTGATGGACCACCATGCAGCCACTGGGCACTGACAACTTGTCCCACGTACATTACATAACAACTACCTGTCACAAGTCTGCTGTGTCCCATCTGCCTGAGACAACTGGGGACAGGGGGATGCAGGGGAGCAGCAGTGTCAGAGGCTCACAGTGCATCCACCCCTCTCCTACCTAGTCAATGTTTTGGAGTAAGACTCAAGCACCCCATCTAGGGACCTATCCCTTTCTTCACTGAGCAACAGAGGAGAACAGGTGGACACAAAGCCATCTGTTTTGAGCTGAGAGAAGAGGTGTTAGATGATGAGGAACCATCATAAGAACTCTGGCAACATGGAAGAAAAGACTGTTTTGATACCCCGTCCCCCAAGGATGACACTAGCTCTCCAGCAAGGGACTCCAACAAAAAAGAAATTGTTGAGATGTCAGATATGGAATTCAGATTATGGATTGCAAATAAGATCAATGATATTGATGAGAAAGTTGAAAAACAACACAAAGAAACAAAAAATAAATAAATATAAATTCGGGGCATGAACGAAAAAT
>NW_012140925.1:3061-4457 GCF_000956105.1 Propithecus coquereli | reverse complement strand
AATTTGAAGTACTTATACTTCTTGATATTAAAACTTATAATAGTACCATAATAGAGACAGTGTAATATTGTTGTAAAGAGAGGAATGGAGATAGATTGGAATTAGGAGTTTAAAAATATACTTTTACATTGATTGTCAGTTGATATTCAAGAAGAGAGCCAGGATAAGTCAATGGAATAAGAATAATCTTTTCAACAAATTGCACTGGGACAACAGGATATACCTAGGTGAAAGAATGATTCTGGACCCCTACTTCACACTACTTATAACAACCAAAAATAAATCATTCATCTGAACGTAAGAGCAAAAACTATAAAACTCTTAGAGAAACATAAATGTTTCATAATCTTAATTTGGGCAATTGTTTCTGAAATGTGACACAGAAAAAACAAACAATCAAAAAATAGATGAATTGAATTTCCATCAAGATTAGAAAAACAATGTTTGTGCTTCAAATGAAACCATCAAGAAAGTGAAAAATTGACCTATAGAATGAGAGAAAATATTTTCAAATCATGTATCTGATAAGGGACTTGAATTCAGAATATAAAAAAATATTTCAACTGAAAAAAAAGGTAGAAAATTCAATTTTAAATGGTTGAGAGATTTGAATAGACATTTTTTTCAAAGAAGATATATGAATTGTTAAAAAATAATACACAAATACAAATTGTTATTAAAAGATATTCAACATCATTAGGGAAATCAAAATCAAAATCACAATGAGATACCACTTCAAACCCACTGAGAACTAAAATCAAAAGGAGAGACAATGTCATGTATTGGTGAGGTTATGGAGAAATTAGAACCTTCCTAAGTTCCTGGGAGAAATGTAAAATGTTGTATTCTCCCTGCAAACAGTTTGGCAGCTTTTCAAATTGTTAAACCTAGAGTTACCATATGATTCAACAATTCCACTCCTAGGAATTTACCCAAGAAATTTGAAAACATGTGTTCTCACAAAGACCTCCACATAAATATCCATAGCAGCATTATTCATAATAATCAAAAGGTTGAAACAACCTAAATATGTATAAGCTGATGAATGGATAAAGAAAATGTGGTCTATCCATAAAGTAGAATATTATTCAGCAATAAAATGAATGGAGTACTCATACATACTACAGAATGAATGAACCTTGAAAACAACATGCTTAGAGAAAGAAGTCTGCCACAAAAAGCCACACATCATATGGTTCCATTTATATAAAAATTCCAGAATAAGAAAATCCATAGAGAGAAAGTAGGGTAGTGGTTTCCAAAGGATCCAAGGAGGAGATGGTGATGATGAGCGAGTACTAATGCCTGTCTTTGTGGGGTGATAAAATATTCTAAAACGAGCCAGGTGCGGTGGCTCATGGCTGTAATCCTAGCACTCCAGAAGGCCGAGGCTGGA
>NW_012140925.1:0-353 GCF_000956105.1 Propithecus coquereli | reverse complement strand
CCCCCAAGAAAGAATAAATTCTTCCTTCCCAAAAGGCTTTTGAACTGGGATATTAGGTTTTTCTGTTTTTCTTTTTTTCCTGCCTTCAGACTCAATTGTAAACGTTGGCTCTTCCTGGGTCTCAAGCCTTCTGGATTCAGGACGGGAACTATTAAATACATCATTGGCTCTCCCAGGTCTTTAAACTCACGCTGCAACAAAACCATCTACTCTCAGGGGTCTCCAGCTTGCCAACTGATCTCACAGATTTTGGGACTCCTCAGCCTCCATAATGGTGTGAGTCACTTTCTTATAAGCTCTCTCTGTGTGTGTGTATATATATATATATATATATGTGTGTGTGTGTGTGTGTG
>NW_012140924.1:675-1541 GCF_000956105.1 Propithecus coquereli | reverse complement strand
TTAATTTTTTCTTGCTGATTTGCTTGAGTTCTTTGAAGAGTCTCATTATTAGTCCCTTATCAGTTGTATAGCTTGCAAATATTTTCTCTCATTCTGTAGGTTGTCTACTTGCTCTGTTGATTATTCCCTTGGCTGCGCAGAAGCGTTTTAATTTAATAAAGTCCCCTAATATTTATTTTTGTTGCTGTCATTGCCTTTGGGGTTGTCTTCATAAATTCTTTGCCTAGGCAGATATCTAGAAGAGTTTTTCTAACATTTTCTTCTAAAATTCTTATGGTTTCATGTCTTATATTTAAGTCATTTATTCATCTTGCATTAATTTTTGTGAGTGGTGAGAGATATGGATCCTGTTTCATTCTTTCTGCATGTGGCTGTCCAATTTTCCCAGTACCATTTGTTGAATAGGGATTCTTTTCCCCAGTGTATATTGTTGTCTGCTGTGTCAAAGATCAATTGGCTGTATAGAGATGGTTTTATATCTCGGTTCTCTGTCCTATTCCAATGGTCTGTGTACCTATTTTTATGCCAATACCATGCTGTTTTGGTTACTTATAGCCTTGTAGGATAGTTTGGATTCTGGTAATGTGGTGCCTCCAGGCTTTTTCTTTTCTTAAGATTGCTTTGTCTGTTTGGGCTCTTTTCTGATTCTAAATGAAGCATAGAATTATTTTTCTAGATCTGTGAAATGTGACATTGGGATTTGGATGGGGATTGCATTGCATCTGTAAGTCACTTTGGGAATTACAAACATTTTAACAATGTTGATTCTACTGATTCATGAGCATGATATGTTTGTCACCACTTCTATTCAACATAGTCCTGGAAGTCCTAATGGGAGTATCAGGGAAGAAAACAAATTAAGGGTA
>NW_012140924.1:0-625 GCF_000956105.1 Propithecus coquereli | reverse complement strand
TTTTATGCCAATACCATGCTGTTTTGGTTACTTATAGCCTTGTAGGATAGTTTGGATTCTGGTAATGTGATGCCTCCAGGTTTTTTCTTTTTGCTTAAGATTGCTTTGGCTGTTTGGGCTCTTTTCTGATTCTAAATGAAGCATAGAATTATTTTTTCTAGATCTGTGAAATGTGACATTGGGATTTGGATGGGGATTGCATTGAATCTGTAAGTCACTTTGGGAATTACAAACATTTTAACAATGTTGATTCTACCATCCATGAGCATGATATGTTTGTCACCACTTCTATTCAACATAGTCCTGGAAGTCCTAATGGGAGTATCAGGGAAGAAAACAAATTAAGGGTATCCAAATTGGGAATGAGGAGGTCAAACTATCACTTTTTGCTGACAATATGACCTTATATCTAAAATAGAAAACCCCAAAGATTTCATCAAGAGACTCCTGGAATTGATAAGCAAATTTAACAAAGTCTCAGGTTACAAAATCAGTAGCATTCCTATACACCAATAATAGTCAAGCTGAGAGTCAAATCAAAGACTCAATAGTATTCACAATTGCTACAAAGAAAATAAAATATCTAGGAATATACTTAACAAAGGAGGTGAATGATTTCTACAAA
>NW_012140923.1:3169-4003 GCF_000956105.1 Propithecus coquereli | reverse complement strand
TTCATATAATTCCAAGGTGTTAATTTGAAGACTAGCACTTCATTAAATGTTTAAATTTGATAATGGTAGCTTATAAGGCTTGTCTTATTACTATGAGGCTCTATACCATAGTCATTGCAAAAGGCCCATAAATAAACAGTGCTTTAGTGATGGTTGTGATTCACTATTATTTGTTAATAGTTATTAATAAAAGGTTAACTCTTCATATGTGTTAATTTGTTTACAATATTGTATAATTTCCCCCTTTTGATGTTTAACACCTAATGTATACATGATCTAACTTTGGAGAGGGCAGCATACAGATAGCCATGACTGGATTTAGGGGGCAAGGTCTATTCTTGGCATTGCCTTGGTTGGTTGTACTTTCAATCATATTCCAAAAGCATTATTATTCTTATAAGCTGATTTTAAAAACTCAGAAGTCTTAAACAGTGGGTCAGATGGAAGCTGTGCATCATGGCAGCATTTAGCGTATTTATGTTTTGAGTTGTCTTTCTTGCACCACTCAAAACTGTAATATATTTCCCACGTCCTTCCATATTCACATATACAATCCTATATTCATATTCATGCTTGTTCACTAGTCATCTCCACTACTTTTTATCGTTTAATTCCTATGGCAATCTGCTTTTTAGTTCCAATTGTTCTCTTTGTTTAAAAGCCTTTATCATAATCAATGATTAATTGCAGTATTATGATCCATGTTACTGTTTCTCTAATATTTTCTAAGCATTTATTTTAAGACTTCTCTGGGTTCTTATCCAACTTTCAATGATTTTAACATATCCTAAAATATTTAAGCCTTTGCTCAAGTCTCAGAAACACATACAATTA
>NW_012140923.1:0-336 GCF_000956105.1 Propithecus coquereli | reverse complement strand
TTGCAATGTTCCAGGAATACACTACATTGAGGATTATCCAATATCCTCCTATGATTTTGAGGTAGGTTAAATTATGATCTCCTTTATGACAGATGAAGAAAATAAATATCCATATTAGATACAAGAAGATTAAACTCTCCTCTAAAAATTTCTTAGGTTCTATCTTTAAAACAAACATATAACAAAACTAAAAAATAACAAAGTAATAAATCTTGTGAGAGACAAATCTAAAGGAAAACAACAATAGAGTTTGAAAAACCAACAGATGGAAAAACATCCACCAGAAAATTCTAAAATAGAAAATCAGGCATAGCAATATTATCAGAAAAAAATAAT
>NW_012140922.1:6751-7110 GCF_000956105.1 Propithecus coquereli | reverse complement strand
ATGTTATTCCTATATGTGCACTTAGGTGTTGATCAGTTAAAACCAATTTGATGGTGAGTACATGTGGTGCTTGTTTTTCCATTCTTGGGATACTTTTCTGTATCATGTCCTGGAGCTTCTTGTATCTTTCTCGAGACTTGGGACTTGACATTTCATAAATTTGACAATAAAAATGAATAGAGACAAATGTTCACAACCACCAAGACTGATGGGAAGCAGCGGACTAGGACTTCTGTCAAGCCGTTAGACGGGGAAGGAAATTTTGAGTGGGGACTAATTTTATAAGTGGTGAGTTCATCGGTCGATATTTTTGAGTTACAAGCATGTTTGTCTTCCTGTTCCACCTTGCAACTTGGAGA
>NW_012140922.1:0-1416 GCF_000956105.1 Propithecus coquereli | reverse complement strand
CGGAAAACTGGAGATAGAGTCGGCCCGAGAATTCTACGCCATGCATTCCACTCATTTAATTGTGTCTTTCTAAAGGGAGAGGAAGAGCTGGTGTAGATTTAATGTGGTCTAGTATATCGAAGATGTAGATGTCTGAGGACATGCATGAGGCTTCCCTAGGGTAGCTTTTCCCCTGCTCCCCCTACCCGCTCTCTCTTCCTCTCCCCCTCTGGTTGCTTAGCTCCCACGTCCCTGTGGGCTATGTTGGGGAATCCCCCCTTTTTCCGGCTTGTGAGTCTTGCTGGAAGGCAGCCCTGCCTTCAGGAAGTTGGACTTCTAGACGTTTCCCTTCTTGGGGCCTCTCACAGCTACAGGTGATCTTGGGGACCACAGACTTAAACCATTTTGGTACCGCATGTCCTTTCGTTTATATGGCCTTGGACAAAGGAAAGCTTCTTGTTTTTTTGTAGTTTACAGAATATAATACTATTTGCAAATACTGGTAACATCTATACTCTCTTGATTGTAGCAACTAACAGTTTTCACAGTTGTTGTCATGTTGTGATTCCTGGCAACCAGCTCTAGGACAAGAGAGGAAGTGGGAGATGTAAATAGAGGGCTGGATTTGAGCTAGAGACGTAGGGAAGATGAGAGAACGCCTTGGTTTAGGGGAATTTATTTTTCTCTCAGTTCCTCTGCTGGAGGTTACATTTCCTTGTCTATTTCACTTATGATAGCCCATATCCTCTTTTTTTTTTTTCTTTTTAAAAACAGAGGATTTTTATTTGATTAAAGGAAGTGATGGTTTCTCCCAAGGCAATCCAATTACTTTTAACCTTCTAGTCTTAAATTCCTTTGCCTTCCCCACTGTGTCTTTGGAAAAGAAGCTTATATATCCTTAGATACCTAGATATAACCAAGGGTCAGGAATATCCCTGTCCATTGCCATGAGATACCTAATTGGACAGTAATAGCTAGACCGAAGTACATTTAGGTTTAGAGGAAGTACCTGGACCAACTTGTGGTTGGCAGCCTGAAACATTAATTTTCAAAATTTAATCTGTATCATAATTAGGGTGAATGCCTGTGTGATATAGCTCATACAAGGCAGATTCCTGAACCTCGCTCCCAGATATTCTAATTTAGTAGCTCCAGAGTGGGTCCAGGAATCAGCCTTTTGGTAGCTCCCATCATGACACTGCAATGATAGCAGCAACACCTCACGGGCAAAGTGAGCCTGATGATCAAGGCTGGACCTGAGCCCTGCAGTAGGTACTATTCTCTTGTCCATTTCCTCCTTGACCTGGTAATGTACAACCCCGTAAAGTTAAGCGAGGGAGGTTGGAAGTCCTTTGCAAAGCTTCTGTAAGCGTTGGTATTCTCCCAAATGCCCATTCTCTGATGAGTGTGCAGTGACTTTTTTTTTTTTTTTTTTTT
>NW_012140921.1:2981-4127 GCF_000956105.1 Propithecus coquereli | reverse complement strand
ATGAAATTAGACCTTGATCTCACATCATATAGAAAAATTAACTCAAATTGGATTAAACGCTTAAACACAAGACCTGAAACTGTAAAACTATTAGAAGAAAACATAGGGAAAAACCTTCCTGACATTGGTCTGAGCAAAGATATTTTGGGTGTAGCACTAAAAGCACAGACAATGAAAACAAAAATAGACATATGGATTGAATCAAACTAAAAATCTTCTGTACAGAAAAGGAAATAATCAACAGCATGAATAGAACTATGAAATAGGAGAAAATGTTTGCAAATCATACATCAGAAAGTGGTTAATATTCAAAATATATAAGAAACACATATAACTCAATTTCAAGAAAACCAATAACCCAATTGAAAAATGGGTACATGGGACTGTGACTTGCTTCTAACCAATAAAACACAGCAATGGTGATGATGAAATGTCACTGCCTTTATTAGATTACATTATATAACAAAGGTGAGACGATATCACTCCCTCAGCATCCATAGACTATACAGCTGGCCTTGAAAAAGCAAATGAATACCTATGTGATAAACTGTTGTGGAGAAGTTGAACAGGCAGGTAACTGCACTAGAGCTACAGGACCTGAGGGCAGCCTACATTTGACAACTAGTAATAAGGTGGAATCTCACTCATACAGTCAAAAGTCAATAAATTCTGCCAATAACTTTCAAGAGCTTTGAAGTAGATTTCCCTGCAGAGCCTCTGAGAACACAACTCAATGAACAGCTTGATTACAACCCTGAAATACCATGAACAGAGGACCCAAAGAGCTGTGCACAAACTCCTGACCTAAGTAAATTGTAAGACAACTAGTGTGTGTTCTTCTCAGCCACTTAACATGTGATAATCTGTTACACAGCAACAGAAAGCTAATACATTTATGTGTATCTAAAAATAAATTGTTTTCTCCTCATATAATTTCGAAGCAATTTCTAGAACATACTAGCTGTGATGGTTAATTTTATGTGTCAAATTGATTGGGCCATAGAATATCCAGATTTTTGACCAACCATTTTCTGGATATTTCTATGAAGGTGTTTGTGGATGATATTAACTTTTAAATTGGTAGAATGAGTAAACAGATTGCCCTCTCTAATGTGGATGGGCACCAACCAATCGGTTGAAGGCTCG
>NW_012140921.1:0-1486 GCF_000956105.1 Propithecus coquereli | reverse complement strand
ATAAGATGTATTGACTTTATATCATAGTATTTAGCTATTGTTGACTTTATATCATAGTATTTAGCTATTGTTGACTTTATATCATAGTATTTAAGTTATACGATAACAAGGATATGAGTAAGCATCACTCAAGGACTTTACCTCCTCTTCTGAAACGGCATGTTTAGAGTTGTACACAGGATAGTTATTATTATGTTAGGTAAAATTATTATTTTTTTATTGTCTACATTTGAAGATTAAGAATGGTTTAAGAAAATGCATATGGTTGTTAAGTTAAGAGGGATATATTTGTGCTCTTTAAATTTATATGTCAACTTGACTGGACTACAGGTTGCCAGATATTTCGTCAAAGACTATTTTGAGTGTTTCCATGAGGATGTTTTGGATGAAATTAGCATTCAAATTGGTAGACTGATTAAAACATATTGCTCTCCCTAATGTGGGTATTCCTCAACCAATCCATTGAAGAGCTGAATAGTATAGAATAGACTAACCTTTCTTGAGTAAAAGGGAATTCATCTTGGCCTTTAAACTGGGACATTATTTTTTCCTGCCTTTGTACTTGAATCAAAATATCTATTCTTCCTAAGTCTTAAGACTACTTACCTTTGAACTGGAATCACACCATCAGCTCTCCTGGTTGTTAGGCCCTTGGATTTGTACTAAAACTATACTCTTTACTCTCCTGGGTCTCTGGCCTTTGGATTTGGACTGGAACTATGCCATAGCCTCTCCTGCATCCTCCAGCTTGCTAAGTCACCCTGCCATCTCACTATCTTGGGACTGAGTCTCCAAAATCAGGCGAGCAAATTCCTCATAATTAGCAAATAAATAAAATTAAATAAATAAATACTTTATCGATTCTGTTTCCTTGGAGAACCCTGGCTACATTCACCAAGACTATGAGTAAATGATTACATTTATGATTTTGCTCCTAATCATAGATATAAATAACAAAAATGACTGTAGCTTGCAGGTTATGACTTTGTATATCATGCCAAAATTTACTGAGTCTTCAGTATAGAAAATGATAACATATGTTTTCTTTTTGCAGCTAAACTAGGGCAAAGAGAACCAATTTTTTATTTTTTTATTTTTATTTCAGAATATTATGGGGATACAAACACTTTGGTTACATCTATTTCCTTAGCAATCTTATATTTTAGACAGAGCCTTCCATTCAAATCTTAATGAAGAGTTTTTACGTATATTTATGTCTCTGTTTGTGCTTATGGTAGACTGACTTCTACTTTACAATAACATATTGATATATTTATCCACCTAATGGCTTGAAATAGAAAGATCCTTGCAGAGTATTTTAAATTATAACTCCATGTATATGGCCATTGTATGTTTTTTCATATCAGTTACAGAAACTAGAGTATTTACAGTGTTCTGTTTGCTGATTTTGTCCTTAGGCCTGGAATAGTTTCTGACTTTACTGTTTATGCAATGTTCTATTTAAAGAAACATTTTAATTTTTTTA
>NW_012140920.1:12943-14833 GCF_000956105.1 Propithecus coquereli | reverse complement strand
CAACGTCAAACATAATGAAAGAAATGAAGCATTCAAGGGAAAGGAGTCTAGCCTGTCCTTTCAGCATTTTCTCTATTCAGATATCCCTGAGTCACACATTCATGTTCTCCATGAACTCACCATGGCCACTGCAGCAGACAGCAACAAGGATGTCTGTGAGCTTTATGCCATTGTCAGGCTCTGTGATCCTGCTCTTCCAGAAGAATATGACCTCAAAGGGAACCACCATAGGTAGGAACCATGGCTCACTTGGATCATTTTAGGACTAGTCTCAGTCATCTGTTAAGAACACAGACCAGAGCCAGGCACAGTGGCTCATGCCTATAAATCTCAGCACTTTGGGAGGCTGAGGTGAGAGGATCACTTGAGGCCAGGAGTTTGAGCCCAGCCTGGGCAACATTGCAAGATCCCATCTCTACAAAAAATTTAAAAATTAGGTGGATGTAGTGGCACACACCTGTAGTCCTAGCTCCTTGAAAGGCTGAGGTGGGAGGATCATTTGAGCCCAGGAGTTTGAGGCTATAGTGAGCCTCAATCATGCCACTGCACTCCAGCCAGCTTGAGTGACAGAGAAGAACCCTATCTCTTAAACAAACAACGAACAAAAAAACACAAACACAGACCAACAGATCACTGGGTGTGAGCTGCCACTTTGCCATTTTCCAGCTGTGACCTTAGCCAAGTTAGCAAAAATCTTTGAGCTGCAAGCATGTCACCTAAAATTGGACATAAGAAAGAATGGTTGGAGGATGAAAGAATTAAGATAGGTAAATCATTCCACAGCAACAGAGCAGTGAGGAGCTACTCCAAGGCCTCGGCACCCTCACCTATCACACAAGAGGGTGTGGCGGAGTATCCTCAAGGCCATCAGTGTTGACATTCTATCAGCCCAGTTATTGGAACAAGAGACCCAAGGCCTCCAATTGAAAGTAACTTTAGCTTAGAGTTCAAGAGATGTGGATTCCAAATCAAGGCTAGTTCACTACTCTTGCAAATGACTTCTGATAAGCAACCTCAGGGAACTTCTAAGTATTGTAACATCTCTTAAGCTAACACTTCCGTGGGCCAGGGTTCTAAACACTTAACCATACATTAACTCTTCTACTTCTCACAACCACCTGAGAATGTTGGTAAGCAAAAAAAAAGTAGATGACTTTGCAGATAGTCACATGGCGGAATACTATACAACCTTAAAGAAAATTTTGTCATTTGCAACAACATGCATGAACCTGGAGGACATTCTGCTGAGTGAAATAAGCCAGGCACAGAAAGACAAATACCATATGAACTCTCTTATATGTGGAATCCAAAAAAGTTGAAGCCATGGAAGCAGAAAGTAGGATACTGGTTACCAGAATCGGGGGCGGAAAGACAGGGAGAGGTTGGTCAAAGGGCAGAAAGTTTAGTTAGGAGGACTAAGTTTTAGTGATCTATTGCACAGCATGGTAACTACAGTTAATGATAATCTATCCTGTACAATCATATATAGTTGACCCTTGAACAACATGAGTTTGAACTTTGCAGGTCCAGTGATACATGGATTTTTTCAACCAAACACGGATCAAAAATACAGTATTCTCAGGCTGCAAAACCTGTGTACACAGAGGGCCAACTTTTCACATTCCAGTTCTGCAGGGCCAACTGCAGGATGTGAGTATGCAAGTATTTTGCTATACTCAGGGGTCCTGAGACCAATCCCCTGTGTATATCAAGGGACAACTGTATTTCAAAATTGCTGAAAGAGATGTTAAATGTCTCAACACAAAAAGCATCAAGTAGGTGAGGCGATGAATGTTAATTAGCTTGATTTAATATTCCATGATGTATGCACACATCAAAACATCACACTGTACCCCATAAATATATATAATTATTTGTCAATTTGAAAAA
>NW_012140920.1:0-910 GCF_000956105.1 Propithecus coquereli | reverse complement strand
TTCAACCATAAAAAAAGAATGAAATCCTGTCATTTGCAGCAACATGGATGGAACTAGAGGTCATTATGTTAAATCAGCAGTCCCCAACCTTTTGGGCACCAGGGACCAGTTTCGTGGAAGACAATGTTTCCACGGACCAAGGGGAGGGGGTCCCATGGGTGGGGAGGATGTGGGGATATGCTGCCCACTTCCTAACAGGCCACGGAGCTGTACTGGCTGCAGCCCAAGGGTTGAGAACCAAAAAGTTAAGTGAAATCAGGCAGGCACAGAAAGACAAATATTGCACATTCTCACTCATATGTGGGAACTAAAAAGTGGATCTTACAGAGGTAGAGAGTAGAATGGTGGTTTCTAGAGGCTGGGAAGGGGAGGATAAAGAGAAATTGGTTAAGGGGTATGAAAATACAGTTAGATAGAGGGATAAGATATAGTATTTGAAAGTACAGCAGGGAAGTTACAGTTAATAATTTATTGTATATTTCAAAATCGCTAGAGGATTTGTAATGTTCCTAACACAAAGAAAAGATAACGTTTGAGGTGATAGATATGCCAATTATTCAGTTTGGATCATTACGCATTATATAAGGTATCAAAATATCACATGTACTCCAAAATACATACAACTATTATACATTAATTCTTTAGAAAAAGCTAATTGTCCCAGGTCACCCAGCTGGTGATCATCCTAGCTGAGTAGTCCCGGCTACTCAGGAGGCTGAGGTGAAAGGACGAGCCCAGGAGGTCCAGGCTGCAGTAAGCTATGATCATGCACGAATACATTTCAGCCTGGGCAACAAGGCAAGATCCCATCTCTAAAAAAAAATTATTCTGGGACATTAAGTACAAGCAGCAACTATTCCAGGCAAACTGAGATGTCCCAGACAAACCTCTACAACTAGGCTATGCTGAC
>NW_012140919.1:2341-3082 GCF_000956105.1 Propithecus coquereli | reverse complement strand
CTTTTTTTATATTTCAATGAAAATATGTTTTCAGAATTAACTCTTAATTTGGTTCATTTGTCAGTATGCTGATCTGTCTCCTGTAATATCATGACGTTAGAGTAGGAAAGAAGCGAGATACAGTTTCTAAAAAAGGCAAAACTTGATACAGGTCACTATTGTCTGTGAGGGACAGTGAATAAAATAACAGTAAATAGGGAGAAGCAAGAGATGGTATCTTTGCTATCCCCAACCCTTGGAGGTAAACATCAAGGTGTGCAGGCTTTAGAAACAGCCCCTAATTATGAGGTGGCTTGACAAGCTCTAAGTGGCATCCAGTTTCCCCAGCTCCACTATTAGAAGTCTGCATTCCTTTAGAGAATGCTCCACATACACCATTTCTTGGTGGGAGTACAAAATGGCAGCACATGCAGTTAGATAAATAAACCAGAGTTGGTGATCATCGCCCCCAATAGCTGATCCAAAATTCCAGAAATTCTTAAATGCAATGGTAAAAGGATGTGAAAGATAACAACTTTTTATTGAGTCAGTGAGGGCCAGACAACAGGAATTCACTACAGATGGCGACTCTTCTAAAGCAAAATGGCCAGAAGTTTTAGCTCTAAGAATATATGCTGGCACTTATTGCCCAAAATGCATATGGAACCCATCTTACTTTTAAAATTAACCAGTCCAAGTAACAAAAAAGACCATGCATTTCCTCGTTGAGATATATGGGTAGTCTAGAGGATGCTGTATAGC
>NW_012140919.1:0-333 GCF_000956105.1 Propithecus coquereli | reverse complement strand
CAATTCTTAGATCTCCATTTCTTTAGGGTTGGTTACTGAGGATTTATTTTGATCCTTTGATTATGTCATGTTTCTTTATGTTCTTTATAGCTTGCGTTGTTGTCTGTGTATATGAACAACAGTCACTCGTTACTGTTTTTGTAGATGGTCATTGACACGGAGAGCCCTTCACCAATCAACCAGACTAGAGGCACTGGGGACACTGAAATCAATGGAGGTGTATTCTATAGATTTGTGCACATAGATTTCTAATTAGAGGATATTTACCAGTTTCTTTTTTTCCAGGACCCTGTAATCTTTTCTCACTCTGGTGTCTAACTGCTGTACTGTGGG
>NW_012140918.1:9789-11046 GCF_000956105.1 Propithecus coquereli | reverse complement strand
GAAAAAAATAGATATTCTAACAGAATATATTATAGATTGTCTTATCTGTACTATGTTATATCCCTTTACATAGAATTGTATCTGAAGATAACTAAAGTACATAAAAGCATCTAGAATCATCACATTTCAAAACTAAAGAGGGTTTAGAATATCATTAATAAGAGTGATATTTTTAATAGAACATAAGTATTCAAAATATGAGACAGAGTTCTTTCCACTATTTCACATCAAATTTATAGGATTCTTTATAATATGTCATTGCTGCTAATAGCCTTTACCAAAGGGATAACTATCCTCTGCCATTAAAATAACAGTCAACATCAATAATCAATCAGGAGATGGTTGGCAACAGATATGACACAATCCACACCAAATATAATGTAAAGCAGTGACTATGGTTGGTAACAAGCACACTACCCAGAGACAATCAGTTCACTAGAAGGTTATTTCCTTTCTTACATCACACACCAGAAACTCAAAAATTTTTTTTAGAATCCGCAATTTGCCTTCTTTTTTCAAGTATTTTGCAAGTATTCCCAACATCATGTGTATTTTCCTCTTTATATTTTTCTATAATTTTAATCTATTTAAAAGATTTTATAATGAGATAAAATGCTTTTCGCATAGCCTCTTAGCAGGGATCTATAGACCACTGTCCACAGGCCAAAACCAACCAGTTTCCTGATTTTGTAAATAAACTTTTATTCTGGGGGAAAAAAAGTCCCAACTGTCTTCCCTGAAATTTGTATCCTGAAATGCAGAAGTCTCTCTCTTAGATTAATTTTTTTTTAATTTTACTCAATGTAAAAATTAACTTAAAAGTAAAGACAGAGAGAGAGAAGTAAATTTTAAAATATTTTCCCCACTGGTCAAAATTTCTTTTAAAAGAGAATTGTTTATCTGGATACCTTAAGAATGAGAAGGCATATTATCTTATACTGCTATTATAAGCAGACTGATGACAGCAGATTGCCTAACATGAAAAATAACATTAGTAGGACAACCTTTAAAAAAAAACTCCAAGAAAAAGGCAAAAATTTTTAAAAATTCACCTAAAAATTAGAAAACTATCAAACCAAGAAAACTTCCCATCTTAAAATAAATTAACTAGTTTGAGATCTCATACAAAAGAACTCTCAATTAAAATCATTTTAATAAAGAATATTTTAGGCCGGGCGCGGTGGCTCACGCCTGTAATCCTAGCTCTCTGGGAGGCCGAGGCGGGCGGATTGTTTGAGCTCAGGAGTTCGAAACCAG
>NW_012140918.1:0-524 GCF_000956105.1 Propithecus coquereli | reverse complement strand
ACAAGTTCACAGAGTGAAAAATTGGAACAGTGGAATAAATGGAACTATAAAAAATACTAATGTGTAAGAAGAGAAAAACGTGAACATAAAACAAATAATAAGATAGTAACTATAAATCCAAATATAATAATAACATTAAATATAAATGGACTAATTACCTTAAATAAAAGACTAGGATTATCAGACTAAGTAAAATGCAAAATTCAATTCTATCCTGCCTACAGGAGACACTTTAAATATAAGGACCCAGAAAGAGTGAAAGTGAAAGTGAAAGATGGAAAAAGAGACATCATACAAGCACTAACTAAAAGACAGCTGTTGGCCCAATGGGATGGCTCACACCTGTAACCCTAGCACTCTGGGAGGCTAAGGCAGGAGGACTGCTTGAAGCCAGGAGTTTGAGACCAGCCTAAACAACATAGCAAGACCCTGTCTCTACAAAAAATAGAAAAATTAACTGGGCACGGTGTCTCATGTCTGTAGTCCCAGCTACAGGGGAGGCTGAGGCAGGAGGATTGCTTGAG
>NW_012140917.1:0-3041 GCF_000956105.1 Propithecus coquereli | reverse complement strand
TGAGCCACCGCCCCTGGCCTGAATGGCCATTCTTAAAAAGTCAAAAACAATAGATGTTAGTGCCGATGTAGTGAAAAGAGAATGCTTATACACTGTTGGTGGGAATGTAATCTAGTACAACCTCTATGGAAAACAGTATGGAGATTACTCAAAGAACTAAAAGTAGACCTAACATTTGATCCACCAATCCGACTACTGGGTATCTACTCAAAGGAAAAGAAGTCATTTTATAAAAAAGACACCTGCACTTGAATGTTTATCACAGCACAACTCACAATTAAACAGATATGGAATCAACCTAAGTGCCCATCAACTGATGAGTGGATAAAGAAAATGTGATATATACATACCATGGAGTACTACCCAGTCATAAAAAGGAATGAAATAATGTCTTTTGCAGCAACTTGGATGGAACCGGAGACCATTTTCCTAAGTGAGGTATCTCAGGAATGGAAAAACAAATACCATATGTTCTCACTTATAAGTGGGGGCTAAATGAAGGGTATATATGGCCATATCGTGGTATAAAGGACGTTAAAAACTAAGAAGACAGAGGGTGGAAAGGGGATGAGGTATAAAAAATCTACCTTCGGGGTACAATGAACACTATTCCTGTGACAGGTACACTGAAAGCCCTGATTTCAGCATTATACAATTCATCCATGTAACAAAAACCCTGTACTTCCTCAATCTATTGAAGTTTAAAAAATGGCTGAAACTCTGTAAGAACAGCAAGACTTGTGGCATTTTAACTTGTCCCATTCCAATCCTCCTCTCCCCAGCTCTACAGTAGCCTTGACAATGAACATCCTGACACCTCTAGTAGTTGTGAAAATCAGTAGCCTAGCAGCCAATGGAGGAGGTAGACTGGGTTGGAGATCCCCCAAAAGCCCTATTCCCAGAAAATTGTCACTATTTGACTCATCTGGCAGTTCCTTGGAAATACCCACTCACATGGCTCATCTTTATTTGACCTGCCTCTGAGCTTGCCTTATGCAAAGAGCCTTTTTTAATAGACTTTATTTTTTAGAGCAGTTTTAGGCTTAGAGAAAAATTGAACAAGTACAGAGAGTTGAGAGAGGGGTAGAGCAAGATGGTGGAATAGGACTCTCCAGCAATTGTCCTCCCAACAGAAGTATTAATTTGAACAACTATTCAAGCTTGAAAATACTTTCACAAGAGCTAAGGAAACCACAGGAGCGATCACAGCAGAGACACATTGAAGAAGGTAGGAAGGACAGTTTTACATTACCTGTGTCACCCCTCCTCCAACGCTAGGCAGCACAGTGTGCAGAGAGGTACCCTTCACTTGGGAAAAAGAGAGGAAAGTGAGCATTGGACCTTGCTTTGGACTCCAACACTGGGCATGCCAAAATAAAACCCAGCACCAGGCAGACCACTGTGGCCCTAGACCCCAGTCCAGTACCCGTGGACTGAGCCTCCAGGCTTGCCCACCACCAGGCTGGACACCATAACCCTAGGCTCCAGGCCTGTGAAGTAGACTTGGTTTTGGGTTGTCCCACTGCCAGGCTGACCTCAGTGGCCTTAGGCTCTGGACCACTCTCAGTACCTAAGCTGGCCCCAGCAACACCAGGCTTTGGGCTTACACCAGAACCAGACTAGCCCCCACAGACTCAGTTTCCAGGCACATCCAGGACCAGGCCAGTCCCAAATCCCTGGACTCCAGACTGCTCCCAGCACCCAGAAGACCCTCATGGCCCCAGCACCAGGCCAGCTCCCACAGCCCTAGTTGAAGAGAAAGGAATACTTCTAAGCACATTTTACAAGATCAGAATTTCCCTGAAACCACAGCCAGACGAGGACACTACACAAAAGAAAACTACAGGCCAATATCCCTAATACACATAGACATAAATATCCTCAACAAAATGCTGGCAAACTGAATTCAACAGTACTTTAAAAAGAGCCTTTAGAGATTAAAAGAAGTAAATTGCCCTGGGTGCTCTGTCTCACGGGCCAGCCAGCGCACCGCAGGGTCATCTAAAAAGAAAAAAAGAGAGAGAGAGAAAAAGAAAAAAGAAAAAAGAAGTAAACCGCACATGTCCTGAACATTGCCGACTTTGCCTTCCCCTAGGTGTTGCTGAGAATGACAGACTCAAATTATGAAAACAGCAAGAAGAATTTCTTTGAGGAGGAAATAGATGATGAGGAAAGTGTGATTTTGACATTGGTTCCATTTGACGAATCAAATGTTTCTTCAACTTCTGATGTCAAACCGAACAAGCCTGGCAAACACTGTGAAGTTCATCTACCTCCAACAAATGAACAACTCAAAGCTCCCCCAAAAGCTAGACATAAAGCACCAATTCTTCCTTTGCCAACCATTTTGCCTCCCATTAATAATGTGTGTCGAGACACTTTGTGGAACTGGTGCCAACAACTCAATTTGAGTACTGATGGCAAGAAAATAGAAGTTTTTCAGAGGCTTCAACAGCATGCTTATCCTGAGCAGAAATATGATATTCCTAAAATATCAAAGGAGGCCAGAATACTGCCATATTCAAGGACACACAAGACAGGGACCAAGAGAGCAGGGACCAAGAGAGCAAAACCTCAAGAAAGTTGCCAGATCAATGAGAAAGCAGAAGAGACTAATATTGTTGAAGTGATATCGTCACCTCGGCAATCTTCGTTGGCATCATGGGGAAGGATTGCTGCAAAAGCTGTTCAGCCTAAGGCTGCAAATTCATGTTCTATTCCTGCTTCTGCTGAGGCCTTTTGGACACAAGCCTTTGGCGTCAGGTGGTGTGTAGTCCATGGTGAAGCTCTCCCAGCAGACACAAAAGGTTGGGTTCACCTGCAGTTTCGTGCGGGTCAGGCCTGGGTGCCTGCCACTCCCAGGAAGATGATTTCTCTCTTCCTGTTACCAGCCTGCCATTTCCCATCCCCAGGCCTGGAAGATAATATGTTATGCCTGACTGTGCTAAGAGGAATAAAAGGATAATGAAAGCATTAATGACAACAGAGAAGAAGAAACAACCTTGTTTGAAAACAATGTAGGAACCAGAATATGCCACCTC
>NW_012140916.1:2295-3293 GCF_000956105.1 Propithecus coquereli | reverse complement strand
ACTCCTGGCCTCAAGCTATCCTTTCTGCTTTGGCCTCCCAAAGTGCTGGGATTATAGGTATGAGCTATCACAGCTGGCCCACTATTTTGAAATTTCAATAAATAGTTCTGTACAGGAATAAATGTTAACTTTTTGGTTTTTGGTTTTTTTTTTGCAGACAGAGTCTGACTCTGTTATCCTGGGTAGAGTGCAGTGGCATCATCATAGCTCACTGCAGCCTCAAACTCCTGGGCTCAAGTGATCTTCTTGCCTTAGCCTCCTGAGTAGCTAGGACTACAGATGTGCACCATGTCACCCAGCTAAATTTTCTACTTTTAGTAGAGACAGGGTCTCAGTGTACTTTCGAACTCCTGAGCTAAAGCAGTCCTCCTGCCTCTGTCTTCCAGAGTGCTAGGATTATAGGTGTGAGCCACTGCACCTGGCCAACATGTATTTTTTTTTTTTTTTTTTTTTTGAGACAGTCTCACTCTATTGCCTGGGGCGAGTGGCATGGCGTCAGCCTAGCTCACAGCAACCTCAAACTCCTGGTCTCAAGCGATCCTCCTGCCTCAGCCTCCCAGGTAGCTGGGACTACAGATGTGCACCATGTCACCCAGCTAAATTTTCTACTTTTAGTAGAGACAGGGTCTCAGTGTTGCTTAGGCTGGTTTTGAACTCCTGGGCTCAAGCGATCCTCCTGCCTCAGCCTCCCAAGTAGCTGGGACTACAGGCATGCGCCACCATGCCCGGCTAATTTTTTCTATTTTTAGTTGTTTGGCCAATTTCTTTCTATTTTTAGCAGAGACGGGGTCTTGCTCTTCCTCAGGCTGATCTCGAACTCCTGAGCTCAAACGATCTGCCTGCCTGGGCCTCCCAGAGTGCTAGGATTACAGGTGTGAGCCACCGCTCCCAGCCACAACCAACGTGTATTTTTTAAAGACTCTTTTTGTCTTAAATTCTTTCCTCCAACTTAGTAGGGCATTAATATTTTCTTAAATTCCTGCATTTTTCCCTTCTTA
>NW_012140916.1:0-530 GCF_000956105.1 Propithecus coquereli | reverse complement strand
TTTCATCTCTTGAATGGCATGAGTTCAGAAATGTTTGTCTTTTACCTTTATATTTGATTAATAATTTGGGTATAAAATTATTTGGAGTTAAACGTTTTCCTTCCTTAAGAATATTGTAGGTATTTATTCTCTTCTAGTACTAAATGTACTAGATGTTGCCATGGAAAACTCTGAGGCTGTCCTGATATTTTTTCACCTATTTGTTGCTTGCTTGATATTTTTGCTTGGTGCTCAGTTGACTTTTTTTCTTCAGTCTTTGAAGCCTAATAAGTTTATCAGAATATGTCTCACTTTTGATAACTCCTTGTCATCACATGTCAGTCCACTTATATTTCTGGAAATTTTTCTTGAATTTGAGAAAAAACTTTTGTTTTATTATTTTAAATCCCTTCTTTAGGGAAACCAGTTATACATGTATAGGATCTCTTTTGACTGTCTTTCATACGTATCGTTTTCCCTCTAATCATTTTTTACTTTTTCCTCATTTCCATTTTATTTGTTTTGCTTTTCTCTATATCCTTTAATATGTT
>NW_012140915.1:3143-5039 GCF_000956105.1 Propithecus coquereli | reverse complement strand
AGATCAGCGGCTGCCAGGGGCTGGCGGAGGGGATTGCGGAGTGAGTGCTAATGGGGAGGGGGTCTCCTTTTGGAGTCGACAGGAATGTTCTGAACGAGATAGAGGTGATGGTCGCCCAGCACAGCAAGTGTATTGTGCTAAATGCCACTGAATTGTATACAGCTGACCCTGACCAACACGGGTTTGAACTGTGTGGGTCCACTTACACTGAGACCTTCCTCCACCTCTGCCACCCCTGAGACAGCAAGACCAACCCCTCCTCTTCCTCCTCCTCCTCCTCAGCCTACTCAACATGAACACAATGAGATGAAGGCTTTCATGATGACCCACTTCCACTTAATGAATAGGAAATATATTTTCTCTTCCTTAGGATTTGCCTAATAACATTCCTTTTCTCTCACTTAGTTTATTGCCAGAATATAGTATATAATACACATAACATACAAAATCTATGTTCACCAACTCTTCATGTTAACGGTAAGGCTTTCGGTCAACTGTAGGCTATTAGTAGTTAGGTTAAGTAGTCA
The DNA here is from genome assembly GCF_000956105.1 of Propithecus coquereli. Classification (NCBI taxonomy): domain Eukaryota; kingdom Metazoa; phylum Chordata; class Mammalia; order Primates; family Indriidae; genus Propithecus; species Propithecus coquereli. The sequence goes on along the minus strand of NW_012140915.1, from coordinate 4,512 downwards.
AAAGTTACGTGTGGATTTTCAACTGCACAAGGTGGGGGGAAGGAAGCTGGGGAGTGGCTGGCGCCCCTAACCTCCAAGTTGTTCAAGGGTCAACTGTACCTCAAAACGGTGAATTTCATGCTATGTGAATTTCACCTCAATTAAAAAAAAAAATCCAATGTTGTCAGTTTCAGGTGCCGCCCTCACCCATTCATTCAACAAACTGTATGTTGAGTTCCTACTTGTGCCGACCTCTGCTCTCCTCGCTGGGGATCTAGCAGTGAACACAGCACTCAAAGATCCCTGTCGAGGTGGAGTGGATATTCCAGAATGAATGAATACATGGACACATAAACAGACAGAGAGATAGTGAAGGAACAAAGCTGGGGCATTCGAAGCTGCAGAAAAACATCTGCAAAGCCACAGAGGCTGGAGAGAGAGTTTTTAATGAGCTTGGAGGCTGCACTCCTGGAGGGGTAGAGACCAACTCACGTCTTTCTGAGAGCAAGGGTTGGCACAGTTTTCTGTAAAGTGTCAGAGGGTAAACATCTGAGGCTTTCCAGGCCAGATGGTGTCTGTCGCAGCTTCTCAACTTTGCGGTTGTAGCATGAAAGCAAATGGACAACATGCGAACTAATGCACTTGAGTACGTTCCAATAAAACTTTATTTACAAAAGCAAGCAGTGGGCCAGATTCGGCCCTCTGACCATGGTTTGCTGACCTCTGTCCCAGAGCATGCAGTAGCTGCCCCAAGGACCCATATTTTCTAGAATCACGGGTCCACATTGACTTCTCCTTGGAGGCTGTTGTTTTGAAATAGCAGTTAGATCTAAGGAGTTATTTTTGAAGCAGCTCTGGGCTCGGTGGAGACTCCTAGATCTCCGCAGCTGAATGAGCCAGGCCCTTGGAGACAGGGCTCAACCTCCAAGCCACAGACAAGAGCCACTCAAAAGTCCTCCTTGGAGAGACCTCACACACACACCCCCCACTTGGCCCTGTGAATGAAGGTCACAGATGAAGGCAACTAACAATTCCAAAACGGGATTCCTCTCAGACACATGTCAGCATGAACCAATCTAAGACCACCTGCAGGCTGTGTGGCCTTGAGGAAGTCACTGCACCTCTCTGATCCTCCGTTTGCTCCTCTGCAACATGTGTGTACTACTTCATCCTGGTAGGGGGCTGTTGTGTGAATTCTCTATGGACTAAGCCTTGTAAAAACCTGAACTTACTATGCAGAAGGAAAAAGGCCAGTCTCTAAAGGTTGGAGGTCATTCCAACTTCTGTAACATTGTTAAAATAACAAAATTATAGACACAGAGACACATGGGTGGTTCTAAGGGTTAGGGATTGGGGCGTGGAGAGTGAGTGCGGCTATAAAAGGGGTGGC
>NW_012140915.1:0-1498 GCF_000956105.1 Propithecus coquereli | reverse complement strand
AAAAAAAAAAAAATTAGCTAGGTGTGGTGGTGCACACCTTTGGGACTCTAGCTACTCAGAAGGCTGAGGTGGAGGCCTTGAGTCCCAACCCCTTGAGTCCAGGAGTTTGAAGCTACAGTGAGCTATCATGATGCCACTGCACCACAGCCTGGGAGACAGAGCGAGACCCTGTCTCTAAAAAAAAAACAAAGAAATAAAAAACAAAAAATTAACACACTTTCATATAAATTCCTATGTTCAATATCTTTAAATAAATCAACATATTTTATGTTGATAATATAAATTCACATATTGAATATGTTGATGGTACAAATTCACATATTTAACATTTTTGGTAATATAAATTTACATACTAATAATCCACACACTGACATATCACTAACTCATAAATAATAGGAAAGAATCTATTTCTTCCTGGCAGCAGGTAGTGGAGAAATGACTTGATCATGTTGCATTTTTAGGAGAAAAAAAATCTTTCTAGGGCCGGGCATAGTGGTTCACACCTGTAATCCCAGCACTTTGGGAGGCTGAGGCAGGAGGATCGCTGAGGCCAGTGGTTCAAGATTAGCCTGGGCAATTATATTGAGACTGTAACAGTCACAATCACTCCATCTTAAAACTAACTAATAATTCTTTCTTATTTAATGCCTAATTGTGTGCTTGCTTAAGAATTCCCAGGAATTGGCCTTGAACAGCTGACCAAAACCAAGATTGTGGGACTCTCCCCTGGTGGAAAGTGCTGAGAAGCTAACCTTGAATTTTGTTGCTGTCTGGCTGGTGTCAGCCACACTGCCAGATGGTCCCTCCTCAAGATAACTGTGGGAACAAGACATGCTGACCTGCATGTAGCTAGCACCTGCACGTAGCTCCCCGCAACGCCCTCCCACAACTCCTTCCCCTTCAAAATCACTTGGTCAAGCCAGGCGCGGTGGCTCACGCCTGTAATCCTGGCACTCTGGGAGGCTGAGGCGGGAGGATCACTTGAGCTCAGGAGTTCGAGACCAGCCTGAGGAAGAGCGAGACCCCATCTCTACTAAAAATAGAAAAATTAGCCAGTTGTCATGGCTCGTGCCTGTAGTCCCAGCTATTCAGGAGGCTGAGGCAGGAGGATCGCTTGAGCCCAGGAATTCGAGGCTGCAGTGAGCTATGATCTTGCCACTGCCCTCCAGCCCAGGTGACAGAGTGGGATCCTGTCTCCAAAAAAAAAAACAAGTAAATAAACATTTTTAAAAAGAAAATCCTTTCTAGTAGCCAGTGTGGAAGACAGAGCGGGCAGGGAGAGGCTAGGGGTAAGAGGCGGGGAGGAGACTGGTGCCGCGGGGAGGTGACGTTCACAGAGGTGGTGTTCTGGTGCAGGGACTCCCTGACATAGGACCCTTGCAGGGGGGTGCGGCCACAGCCCGCTGGGAGCTGAGTGAGGAACACAGGTCGTCCCAGGTTTGAAGGTTTGGATCTTTACTCACCTCGTGGGCAAATGAGTCTCCTCCTTGTTGTGCCT
>NW_012140914.1:14294-15254 GCF_000956105.1 Propithecus coquereli | reverse complement strand
AGCCTTTAAACCTGATAATAGGGGAAAGATTCTTCCATATATATTTCCCATTACTATGTGCATGATTTTCTAAATTTTAGATATGAAACAATTCAGAATATACATATATACATATTTTACAAACGAAAAGATGTATCGTGTACAAATCCAAAGAATACATGACACTTGAGGTTTATTGTTATTCTTGAAAAGAAGTGGCTTGCTAAGTATCAAGTTTGTTTCATTTCCACTTCACCTTTCTGTAAAAATGATAGCTAAATATTGGAACTCAGCCTTTAAACCTGATAATAAGGGAAAGATTCTTCCATATATATTTCCCATTACTATGTGCATGATTTTCTAAATTTTAGATATGAAACAATTCATATTGTCAAATTTTCTGTCTTTCTTCAGTCCTAAGATGGAGTAGGTCCCTTCAGTTTGTTGTAGAAAAGAAATGCTACAGAAAAGTACATACACCACTGGTAGTTACCAAATGGCCATGCCCTAGTTGATATGGATCACTATAATAAATGATCCTTGAAGGTGTCATCAAATATAGAGATGACCATAGGGATGTATCTTGCCTCTCTGTTCTTCATTTTCTTTATTTTTAACTATCTCCTGCCCTATCCACCTGACAAAATATTGTGAGGCTTAAGTAAGATAATGAATGAGAATGTTTTTAAAAGAAAAAATGACGAATATTATTATAATAGAAAATCTGAAATCACTTAGTATTAAATATTGAAATGTCTATGGTAAGTCATTTCCTAATAAGAGCCTTACAGCTGAGGTTATTGAGAATTTCATTTAAACTTTAGTTATGATAAAAAGTCAAAATCACATCTTATTGCCACTTTAATCATTATTCAAATTATTCAAATTTCATGGCCTGCTAGATCTACATATGAAGACATTAGCACTTAGAAAAGTCTAACTTTATTATTTCATGTGATAAAACTAAGTTGCCTTTTAAGT
>NW_012140914.1:12508-12872 GCF_000956105.1 Propithecus coquereli | reverse complement strand
AATATTGCAGAGTTACAGTGTCATGATTTGAGTCTGGGTTCCAACACTCACCATTTGTATGACTTAATTCAAGTTACTCAAATGTTTAATGCCTTGGTTTTCTTATCCACAAAATGTGAATTGTGGTAGCTACCTCATAAGGCCGGGATGAGTATGAATGAATTAATACATGTAAAGCTCTTATAATAGTGCCTGGGACATAGGAAGGACTCAATATGCATTAGTTGTTATTAGTAGTAATCACAGTAATATTGTTATCATCAGGAACGTCATCCAAGAGGAAAGAATGAGGATTCGCCTTGCCCATCCTTCCATAAGCGGTGCATGTTCAATGTGTCCCTGTTTGGGGGGTTAGGGAACAAGA
>NW_012140914.1:12151-12458 GCF_000956105.1 Propithecus coquereli | reverse complement strand
ATTTAATGCAAACCTTATGTATAAGTTTGCATATCCCCATTCTCCCATTGTCTCTTACACCCAGCAGGCTTTAGCCCTTGCCACTACATGGAAACCTTATGTGATATGGTCATGGCCAAATCCAGTGATAAAGTCTCAATCATTATCTTACATAACTCCTCTGAAGTATGTGAATAACTTGGCCAAAATATCCTGTACTCCTTTCTGGCAAATATTTTCTTTCACATGCCATATTTGATCTTGCAGCAAATTCTATTGGCTCTGCTTTCAGATTTGAGCTGCCTCTCACCAATTCCACTGCTACCAC
>NW_012140914.1:11446-12101 GCF_000956105.1 Propithecus coquereli | reverse complement strand
GTTTGGGGGGTTAGGGAACAAGAGCACCATGAGCAGAAATATTTAACAGATGTAGTTGCTGATGGTGTGTGAGTTACACAGAGTTTTACAACAGTAAAAACTCATTGATCTATGCATTTATCTGTTCATTTCACTCTATGTAAATTATATCTCCTTTTTTAAGGTAAAAATACGATAAAATGGCTAGGTAGGTATCATATGATCCCTGATATCATCAACTTTTGATTTAAAAATTAGTCACAATTGAATCAGATATGAGAGATTCTATGTAATACCTTTCTGATCTCATCTCCTACCACTGTTCTCCATACCAGCCACTTGGGTCTCCCGGCTGTTCCCTAAATATGCCAATTACTAGCTTGCCTTGGGCATGTGCACTTGCTATTTTCTCTGCCTATTGATGCATTCATGGTTCCCTGCTCTTATTTCCTGCAAATCTTCCTTCCTTCCTGCTCAAATGTCACATCACAGAAAGCTTTCCTTAGGTACCTATATAAGATAGCAGACATACCTTAGTCGTTCTCTCCTCACCCCACTTTATTTTCCTTCTTAGCACTTATCACCCCCAATGTATTCAAAAATTAATTTTTTTGTTTGTTGCTATTTGTCCCCATTTCTTGTATCCCAAGAAAACACTATCATTTGAGATGTCCCC
>NW_012140914.1:5538-5887 GCF_000956105.1 Propithecus coquereli | reverse complement strand
AAAAAAAAAAAAAAAAAAAAAAAAGTGATGAATTCATACCCCTTGTACTATCCCAGATGGAGCTTCCATGCTTCTAAATGAAGTATCACAGAAATGAGAAAACAATCACCACATGTATTCACCATTAAATTGGTACTAACTGATAGAGAGTAGTGTGCACATATGGAAGTAACATTCATAGGGCTTTAGGCAGGTGGGAGGGGGAAGTGGGGATGAGTAAATTCACACCTAACTGGTACAGTGCACAATGTCTGGGGGTTGGGCACACCCCCCAGTGTAGCTCTGACTTGGTCGTTGCAAAGGCAATATATTAACCAAAGCATCTGTACCCCTGTAATATTCTGGGAAA
>NW_012140914.1:5143-5488 GCF_000956105.1 Propithecus coquereli | reverse complement strand
CAAAAAAAAAAAAAAAAAAAGTGATGAATTCATACCCCTTATACTATCCCGGATGGAGCTTCCATGCTTCTAAATGAAGTATCACAGAAATGAGAAAACAATCACCACATGTATTCACCATTAAATTGGTACTAACTGATAGACAGTAGTGTGCACATATGGAAGTAACATTCACAGGGCTTTAGGCAGGTGGGAGGGGGAAGTGGGGATGAGTAAATTCACACCTAACTGGTACAGTGCACAATGTCTAGGGGTTGGGCACACCCCCCAGTGTAGCTCTGACTTGGTCGTTGCAAAGGCAATATATTAACCAAAGCATCTGTACCCCTGTAATATTCTGGGAAA
>NW_012140914.1:4756-5093 GCF_000956105.1 Propithecus coquereli | reverse complement strand
TACCACCTAGCTGGCCATCTTCTGCCATAAATCTCATGATTAAAAGAAAATAAATGTTTCCACTGAGATGTCAAACCATTAGAAAATCGTAACCTTGTTTCCTAGTTGGCCTAAGGCTACTGAATTCTTCACGATAAAAGATGCAAGGAATGAATTATAAGTGTTCTTTCTTTGAAATGTGTAGAGTAATGTGGCTATTTCTTGTCTAGATTTCCATTTCAAAACAGGAGCACTTGTTTGTAAAAAAAAAATCAAGAATAATATTGTTTTGTAAAATTATATCAGTTACTTTCACTGTTCTGATTGACAATTAATGAGAGACAAAAAAAAGTGAAGT
>NW_012140914.1:4403-4706 GCF_000956105.1 Propithecus coquereli | reverse complement strand
GGGGTTGGGCACACCCCCCAGTGTAGCTCTGACTTGGTCGTTGCAAAGGCAATATATTAACCAAAGCATCTGTACCCCTGTAATATTCTGGGAAAAAAAAGGGCCTAAAATATATAATAGGACTTTATAAGCAATAGATTATCATTAAAAGATAATGGAATTAAGTATTCATAAAAAAGTTTTAAAAAGCAATATATGACTCTCAAAAAGATAATGAAATTGTTATAAAAATCATATTCATCAACCTAATATTTTCTCATAATTCATTTATTTCAGGTATTAAATGACTATTCACTATCTATC
>NW_012140914.1:0-938 GCF_000956105.1 Propithecus coquereli | reverse complement strand
AGCCGGGCATGGTGGCACATGCCTGTAGTCCCAGCTACTCGGGAGGCTGAGGCAGGAGGATCGCCTGAGCCCAGGAGTTGGAGGTTGCTGTGAGCTAGGCTGACGCCACGGCACTCACTCTAGCCCGGGCGGCAACAAAGCGAGACTCTGTCTCAAAAAAAAAAAAAAAAAAAGTAAATAGGAAAACCACCAATAATAGTGATACAGACTAAAATTCTGAGTCATCTGATATTTGTGCATATGCCTATGTGAGTCAATGGGCACACACACAATTATGATGAAAAACAGTGCAAATATAGATAGAGCAGTCGCCCTGAAGAACTGTCAAGAGTTATGCCAAAACAGAGTAAATGAGAGAGAAAAGGAGAGCAGAATCTCCCATTAAAATAAAGCCTCATGTAAGTATTCTGTTTCCAAAATTCTAACTTTTATTAGTCTCCAATATTAGAGAATCTGTGACATTGGAAAGATAAAAGTTTGACCCACGTGTCAAATTTCTATTAAAATTCCACATTTCTTTGAAGAAAATGGCTAACTTTCCAAACCTGGGATCTTACCCAGGATTCAGAGACTTTTTCTGATAGTATATGGGGCCTTTGTTCCAAACAAATACTCTCTTAAAACCATCAGGACCATATTTAAAAGTGATCATTCAAAGTCGAGAGGACTATTCATTTCTAATCACTCTCACTATTTTACTCAAATCCAACTAGGTTTTTAGAAAAGAAACAACTCAAATGAATTTTACATTCCATTCATGTAAAAAACATTTAATATATTGAGGACATGTATTTGGAACTCAAAATGTTCTTCCCTTTTATATGATTTAGATTAAAATCACACGCAAATTGAAGTCCCTGAGACTTCAATTTAATCTCATCTTTATCTCATCAATTGTATACTGTGATTTGGAAAAAAAATCATGATTGAGATAATGA
>NW_012140913.1:12474-13394 GCF_000956105.1 Propithecus coquereli | reverse complement strand
AATAATGGTACAAGTGGTGGTAAATTCGTTATGCTTTCCAACCTAGAACTTAATGAAATCATATTCAAATATACATGTATCTGTGCCTAACCTAGGATTGGCAACTTTATGTTATTCAAATTTCATGCCAGGAATCCCCTGTTTTTGGTGAGGGAAGCAGATAAAGAAATCCTTGAGACTGAGCCAGGGAGTAGGTGCCCACTGTTTGGCATTTAAAAATCACAGAATTCTTTGTATGCTCAGGTATTTATACTCAGTTACATATCTAACCTACGCAGTTATAGTTAAAATGGTACATCAGCTTAAGGAAGAGCAAACAGAGGAAATGTATCAACATCTCTATGAGAAAATTTTCATTAAAACAATGAAAAAAAGGATAATGATGTCTGTCTGGAAGCCTGATTCTTAGATCTCTTTAGTATTCAATAGTTTCTTTGGCTTTTCCCCCTGATGGGGTGGGAAGGATGTTTCTGTGAATTTCTGCATTTCCAAATTTTGCCCTTTTATTGAATGTCTTAATTTTTACTTCGTCATCCAGCATCTTATTTACTTAGTCCTCTCTGATTCCCAGATGCTTCCTCAGAATTGAGATTGACACTGTACTCTTCTTTCTTTACATGCATTATCTTGGCGGGGGGCGGGATCACTCATTTTAAATAGTTCCACATTGAAGCAGATAGATAGATACGTAGGGTCCTGGATTATCACATCTGAGACCAAGGTTTTATGAAACCTGACTTTTCATGTTTTAATTTTACACATTGGTGTTTGCTCCCAGTTTCATACCTTCTGTTTCAGTTAGGCATATAGTTTTACTGTTTGAACATGATTATTTAGTTTTCCCTATATTTCTTGTTGTCACAATCTCCATGAGGACAGGAACTTTGTGCTCTTGGCCTTTGAGTCTCTGGTGTCTAACG
>NW_012140913.1:0-544 GCF_000956105.1 Propithecus coquereli | reverse complement strand
ATGAGAAGTTAGTGGCTCAATTCAGACCCAAACTTCCTACTTAAAGCAGCCAGACTAATTCCAGCCTTTGTAACAATTAGGTAGCCTGTGAAAGCATTGGTCAGAAATTACTCACGAATTGGGGGCACTTGATTATACAGATTGAGAGATTATATTCTGCAGGTGAAAAAGAGTGGAAAAAGTAGGCTGATAAGGATTTGGGCTAAAAAGCCATTCAATAAAAACTTCTTGTCTGCATGAATGACCAAATCTGAGGACCACAGGGCCACAGTTACCATCTGTAATAAGTGAGTTGGAAAGGAAGAAAAACCTATTTAAAAAATAAATGCATTTATCAACCTTTATTTTAAAGTTTATTGTGTATAGGCATTTTGGATATCCTCACTGCATTATACAGATTCATGAACTGAAGTACTCTTAGTGAATTTTTTTTTAATACTTACTGCAGGGGTCATGCTAAGTTCTCTCTTATCACTCTTCTGATTCAATAACCCTTCAGGGAAGAAGATTGTAAGACTTCAGACTTCATGTCTAATAACACCTA
>NW_012140912.1:6231-6805 GCF_000956105.1 Propithecus coquereli | reverse complement strand
AATTAAAATTAATTAAAATTAAAAATTCAATTCCCTAGTCATACCAGCTACATTTCAAGTACTCAGTAGCCACATGTAACTGGTGTCTACTGTATTAGACAGCACAGATATAGAACATTCTCATCCTCACAGAAAGTTACATTGGACATTCGTGGTCTAGAACATTTCCCTCATTTTTTCCTCATGACTTTGGCTTTTCATAAAATAAGAACAGTGGTTTAGAGCAGGATTTCTTCACTTCAGTGCCATTGACTTTGTTGGGAGGGGTGTCCCATGCTTTGCAGGGCGTTCAGCAGCGTCACTAGCTGCCAGTAGCAGCCCTACAGTGGCGACAACTGAAAATGTCTCCAGACATTTCCAAATGTACCTCAGGGGACAAAATAACCCCTGGCCAAGAACCACTGGTTTAGAATGCTTTGTTTTGTTCTATTTTAATTAACGGGTTAGGAAACTGAAAGAGATGGACATAGCTTATTCCGTATTGAGAGTATAACACTTAGCGTGTATTCACTGAAGTTTGATGAATGAGTGGATGGATATTGAGATGTTAGGATTTTAGCTGTTGGTGAAAGAT
>NW_012140912.1:0-493 GCF_000956105.1 Propithecus coquereli | reverse complement strand
TTCTAAAGCTTGTTTGATAAAACTGAATGGTAGAGTGAATGAACAAAAATGCAACCCAAAATCTGTTTGCTCAGGCTTTTATTCCTTCGAAAAACAGACTTCTACTTAAATGCTATTTTGTAGTTGTGTTGGTCTTATACATTTTATTTATTCCAGGGTTTGAATAGAGAGTACACATTTCCTCTGCAGTTACATTTATGTCAAGATAAGTTTGAGTTGCTTACGGTGGGTGTAGGTCCATTTGAGGTGAAATTTGAAGCAGTCACCTCTAGATGGCGCTCTTTCAGATTGCACAGATCCAACCTGTATTTGTCCTCTCTGTTCCACACACGGCTAAGTCAAGGGAGGCAGAGGTGAGTAGAACTTCATCCTTGCCCATTAGGTTCTTGCCTTATAGATATAAGAATGAACATAAAGTATCTGCAGACTTCAATAATCTGGGGAAAATACTTTTTTTTTTTTTTTTTTTTAAGAGATGGGGTCTTGATGTATC
>NW_012140911.1:11843-13679 GCF_000956105.1 Propithecus coquereli | reverse complement strand
TTTTTTTTTTTTTTTTAAAGAAAACCAAACCCTGAACTATATTATTGGATAGTGTTCAGGCTAGAAAGCTCATTCATCCATTTATTCATTTATTGATTCAATCAATATTTATTGAACTCATTACTACATGCCAGATATTGTTATATGTGCTGGTTATACAGCTGTAACCAACACAAAGTACCTGCTTTTATGGAGTTTACATTCCAATGGAGAAGACTGACAATATAAGCAAATATATAATATCAAGTGCTATGAAGAAAAAGCAGGGAATAGAGATAGAATGTGTTGAATTTTGTCAAATACTTATTCTGCATTTATAAAAATGATCATGTGGTTTTTGTCCTTCATTCTGTTAATATGATGTATCACATTTATTGATTTGTGTATGTTGAACCATCCTTGCATCCCTGTGATGAAACCCACTGGGACAGAATGTAGAGAAGGCTGCTATTTTAGATAAGATGTTTGGGAAAGCCTGACTGGTGAGGTGACATACTCAGAGGCCCTAATGAAGTAAGCATTTGAGCATGGGCACATTTGGGGAAAGAGAATTCGAGGCAGAGGTAAAAGCAAGTGAAAAGCCCCTACAATATTAGCTTGCTTGGCGTGTTTAAGGAATAGCAGAGAGGCCGGTGAGGTTATAACATAGTGATTAAGGGAGAAAAATGGTAAGAAATGAAATAGGAAAGAAAACCAGGAACTAGTTCACGAAGGTCCTTATAGCCTGGCATGAATATGTATATGGAAAGCCATTAAAGAGATTGAGAGGAGGAATGACATAATTTGACTTACCTCTATGAAATAGAGAGCCACAGTGTAAAGGTTAGACTAAAGAGGATTAAGGGGGAAAGCAGAGATACCAGTTAGGTTATTACAGTGCTCCAGGCAGCAGTCTTGGACTCATGTGGTAAATGATGGGGAGGTGGTTAGATGTTGGATTCAGGCTCTATTTTAAAGGTGGAGAAGATAGTATCTGCTTATAGCTTGGATATGATGAGGAGGAAAGAGAGGAGTAAAGGATGACTGCTAGATTTTTGACTTGAACTGGGTGAATTCTGAGATGCAGAGATGAGACATACTGGATGAGGAATACATTTGGAGGAGTGTGGAATTGAGTTCTGTTTTGGCCATGTCAGGTTGGAGATGCTGAGTAGGCAATTGGATATCCAAATCTGGACTTCAGGGTACAATTTGGGACTGGAAAAATTAATTTGAGAATCATCAGGGAATAACTATGACATTGGTTGAGATCACCTAGTACATCTGGAAAAGAGAAGATGGCAAAAGATGGAGCCCTGGGGTATGCCAACATTAAGAAGTAGAGGAGAAGAGGAGGAACTAGCAAAAGACTGAGAAGGATCCACCAATGAACTAGAAGAAAAATCAGGAGACTGGTATGCTGGAAGTCAAGTAAAGAAAGTATTTCAAAAAGGCGGTGTGGGGAAGAGTATTTAACTTCGTGGAATATTGCCTATATACCTGGAAAAAAGAAACTTTAGCTGCTTTGAAGTAAATGTGATTCCTTCCCCAATGGGTAACCTTTCTCATTTAAAGATTTCTTTTTTGTTTTTGAGTTTGTTCTCCAAAAAACTTCCCATATTGTTTTTTAGAGCATGATATAATCATGTAGAGCTTTCAATTGTGAGAAGGAATTTGATTATTTTTCATGCAACCTTTCATACTGACAATCTTCAGGTCATTGAAGAAACATTTCTATACTTAAATTTATGTTCCAGGAGAAACAAAATTTTCCCTTAGGTTTGTCTTTTTGTTCAATAATGATTCCGTGGGTACCCTTTTTGCCCATATTTCTCTTCTCTCTCTTTTTTTTTTTTT
>NW_012140911.1:0-1383 GCF_000956105.1 Propithecus coquereli | reverse complement strand
TCTGGTTAATTCTTTTTTTTTTAAATTTCAGCATATTATGGGGGTACAGATGTTTAGGTTACATATGTTGCCCTTACCTCCCCTCCCGCCCAAGTCAGGGCATCAAGCATGTCCATCCCACAGATGGTGTGCATCACACTCATTATGTATGCATATACCCATCCCCTCCTCCCCACTCCCATCTGCCTGACACCCAATAAATGTTATTCTTATATGTGCACTTGGGTGTTAGTGAAACCAATTTGCTGGTGAGTACATGTGGTGCCTATTTTTCCATTCTTGGGATATTTCACTTAGTAGAATGTATTCCCACTCTATCTAGGAGAATACAAGAGGTGCTGTATCACGACTGTTTCTTATAGCTGAATAGTACTCCATGGTATACATATACCACATTTTATTAATCCACTCGTGTATTGATAGGCACTTGGGTTGTTTCCACATCTTTGCAATTGTGAATTGTGCTGCTATAAACATTCAAGTTCAGGTGTGTTTTTTATACAGAGTCTTTTGTTCTTTTGGGTAGATGCCCAGTAATGGGATTGCTGGATCACATCACAGTTCTACTTGTATGTCTTTAAGGTATCTCCATATTGCTTTCCACAGACTTTGCCCTAGTTTGCGATCCCACCAGGAGTGTATGAGTGTTTCTATCTCTCCACATCCATGTCAACATTTATTGTTTTGGGACTTTTTGATAAAGGCCAGTCTCACTGGAGATAAGTGATATCTCATTGTGGTTTTTATTTGCATTTCCCTGATGAATACAGATATTGAGCATTTTTTCATGTGTTTCTTGGCCATTGTTCTGTCTTCTTTTGAAAAGTTACTGTTCATGTCCTTTGACCACTTTTTGATAGGGTCGTTTGATTTTTTCTTGTTGATTTTCCTGAGTTCTAAATAGATTCTAGTTATCAGCCCTTTATCGGAATTGTAGCATACGAAAATTTTCTCCCATTCTGTACGTTGTCTGTTTTCTTTTGTGACAGTTTCTTTGGCTGTGCAGAAGCTTTTTAATTTGATCAGATCCAATTCATTTATTTTTGTTGTTGCTGTGATTGCCTTTGGGGTCTTCTTCATAAATTCTTTGCCTAGGACAATATCTAGAAGAGTATTTCCAATGTTTTCCTCTAGAATTCTAATAGTTTCACACCTTAGGTTTAAGTCTGTTACTCAGCGTGAGTTGATTTTTGTGAGAGGTGAAAGGTGTGGATCCTGGTTCAGTCTTCTACATATGGCTATCCAGTTTTCCTAGCACCATTTATTGAATAAGGATTCTTTTCCCCAGTGTATGTTTTTGTCTGCTTTGTCAAAGATTAGATGGCTATCTGAGGATGGTTTTATATCTGGGTTCTCAGTTCTGTTCCACTGGTCAATGGCTCT
>NW_012140910.1:2604-3454 GCF_000956105.1 Propithecus coquereli | reverse complement strand
AACTTGAATTCATATCGCTAAGAGAAAGAAGCCAGTCTGAAAAGGTTACAGACTGTATGATGCCAACTTTATGACATTCTGGAAAAGGCAAAACTATGGAGATCAGTAAAAGATCAGTGGTTGCCTAGGGTTGGGGGAGAAGGATAATGGATGGAGCCCAGGGGATTTTTAAGACAGTGAAACTCTTCTGTGTGATACTGTAAAGGCGGATGCGTGTCATTGTTTATACATTCGTCAAAACCCATAGAATGTACAACACCAGGAGTGAACCCTAATGTAAACTATGGACTTTGGTTGAAAATGATGCCTTAACGTAACTTCATCGATTTGCCATCCTGCTGGGGCATGTTGACGGTGGAGGAGGCTGTGCTTGAGGAGCGGGAAGGAACTATGGGCAACTGTCTGTACTTTCTGCTCAATTTTGCTGTGAACCTAAAACTGTTCTAAGAAATAAAATTTATTAGTTAAATTTTTTTAAACGAAAGAAAATATATTGTAGGTACCTCACAGCTGTCTCATAACTGTTTTATTGTTTTCAGGAAAGGTGACCTTCCAGTGAAGGACCTTTTTTTTCCCCTCAACATTGAACAATTAGATTGTGAAAACAGAACATATCCCTTAGAGGAACAGACAGCTTTAAAACAATAAGGTCATTGTCAATCGGGTCTTAGTTTCAAAGTTGAGCAATTCTAAGAATAACAGGAGTAGGAGATAATTTTGGATGGAGAGTAGCACTCTAAAGATGATCTGATGGATTCTTCTGTTAAAGGGCATTGCCATTCATTCTGACAACATGTTAAGCACCTGCATACGTAGGGCATTGTACTGATGCTGTTGCAAGAAAGAAAAA
>NW_012140910.1:0-2269 GCF_000956105.1 Propithecus coquereli | reverse complement strand
ACATATTTCACTTAATTTGTTTTCTCTCTCATTCATTCATTAATTTAATCATTCGTTCAACTGTGTTCAAAATGGATTTGAATTCATTCATTCAAATGTGTTGACTACCCACTATGCACCAGGCACTGTTCTAGAATGTGATGATATAGCAATGTATACATTACCTTGCAGTAGATAGCAAAGTACACAACAGACAAATTCCTTGCCCTTATGGCATTTCCATTCTAGTTGGAAAAGAATGACTATAAACCAATAAATAAGTAAATACGAAGTTTGTCTAATGGGCTTATAAAGCTGTGGAGGACAATAGAGTAGGGTTAGGTAGGTGGTGCTGGTCGTAGTGGTTGTGGGAATTACTGCTTTTTTTTTTTTATTTCAGCATATGGGGGTCCAAATGTTTAGGTTACGTATATTGCCCTTGACCTCCCCCCACGAGTCAGAGCTTCAAGCATGTCCATCCCCCAGACGGTGCACATCACACTCGTTATATACCCATCCCCTCCTCCCCATCTGCCTGACACCTGACAAATGTTATTCCTATGTGTGCATTTAGGTGTTGATCAGTTAAAACAATTTGATGGTGAGTACATGTGGTGCTTGTTTTTCCATTCTTGGGATACTTAGTAGAATGGGTTCCAGCTCTATCCAGGATAATACAAGAGGTGTTAGATCACCATTGTTTCTTGTGGCTGAATAGTACTCCATGGTGTACATATACCACATTTTTATTAATCCACTCATGTATCGATGGGCACTTGGGATTACTGCTTTTTAACGGGATGGTCTGGGAAGGCCCCACTGATAAGGAGTGAGCGCATACCATCTGGTGAAGAACGTTCCTGGTAGTGTGAACGGCACAGACAAAGGCCTGAGGTTTGAGGAACTAGGAGTATTTGCGATCAGCAAGGAGGCTGGTGGCTAGAAAGGAGTGAGGAGTGAGCCAGCAGGGCAACGCGAAGGATGTGAGGCTGGGTCGTGGGTGACACCTTGTAGGCCTGTGGTTAGGGTTTTGTTTATTACTTTCAGTGAGATGGGAAGACCTTGGATGATTTTGACAGAGATGTGACATTTTCTGACTTATGTTTTGAAAAGGTAATTCCTCAGGGGCTGGAGGTGGTGAGGACTATTGGGTACATTTTGGAGGAAGGGCCCATGGAATTTGTTGGTGAACTGGAGGTGGGATGTGAGGGAAAAAGGTGTCAGGACTGACTCCAAGGCATTTGCCTAAAGCACTGGAGGGATGAAGTTACCATTTACTGCATTGGGAAGCCTAGTTTTGCACTCACTGGGGTATGTTAACGACAAACCGTGGGCTCTACCCATACTCGTGTTCTAGTTGTTTGTGCACCTACAGTTTCTCCCACAAGGTGGAGAGTTTCCTGAGGGAGACGGTTTTAGTCTTCTGACAAGATCTTGCTCACTTTGTTCTCTATCACGGCCCCTTCTACATGCCCAGTGAGTGTTCAAGGAATATATATGTTGACTTTAACACAGAGAGGGTGCTGGTTTACAGCAGTCTGCGGTCCAGGTAGGGTATGCATGCAGAGCTGTGTTTTTGGTTTTCATATTGACTTCCCCCCACTTTGCTTATTAGTCTCATCACTGGTGGTACTGTTGACTCAAGTGGGGTGTTATGCTTGGTTCTGGAATTGTACCAAGGTCTTCGGTCTCTGTGGGAGTGAAGCATCCAGCGAACAGTCAACATTTTTGTGTGTAAGACATTGTGCCAGACCAAGAGCTTGTCTGAAAACACCATCTGGAAGCCACTTCTAGTCTGATAGGGGCCAAAGCATGCACACTTCAACGGCAGAATGAGAGTGCCAGAACAATAACAACAATAATAATATCTACCAATAAACTCTCATTTGATTCTTAAAAGAGCCCTTTAGGTAGATGTTTTTATTCTCAATGTACAGGTTAAGAAACCAGGCTCATGGTAGTAACTAACTTACATAGCTTTATATATTTGGGTGCCAGCTACTTGAGGGGAAAAAGAGAATTTTTTTCCTCTCCTATAGGATCTAGCAAAGTGCCTTGAATATATATCAGAATTAATGTTTTTGCTGAATGAATTAGTGAATAAATGAATGGTTTTGAAGGATGGAAAGAAAAAACAATACACAGTGGTTTGGATTTACCTGGGAGGCTTCTTGGAAGAGGAGGCCCTTACCCACCTGGAGAAAGTTCTAGGAGGGCTTCCCAGGCTGGGGAGGCAGTAGGGTAATCCTGGAGGCAGAGGGCAAGCAGAAGAAAGTAAAGATAGTATAGT
>NW_012140909.1:6173-6485 GCF_000956105.1 Propithecus coquereli | reverse complement strand
GTTTTCAAATTTTTTTCATAGTCCACTAATTTTCTGAGTTTGTGCAGAATATTCAATATTTTAATTTAGCAATTGAATATTTCAACATCCACATTTTTCCTACTCATTCATCATTTAAAATTAATCAACAATAATGAGAACTGTGACACAACAGATTCTAAAGCAGGGGTGGGGAAACTTTTCATGTTGGAAGGCCCATTCATTTATCTATAATCAACTAAGGCTGCATTCAATAAACTTCAAATAGATATACTTAAAAATGTACATAATGTTATAAAAATGTTACTACTGTGTACTTAATAATTTGAAAAA
>NW_012140909.1:0-605 GCF_000956105.1 Propithecus coquereli | reverse complement strand
CTAACCAGTGAGATTGGCCTCTATAAAAATAATTTTTAAAGAAATAATGCTATAAAACCATATAACATAATCCGCTGGTGAACTGGAGCTGGTTAATACTGGAATTATGTGAATAAAATATGTACATCTTTACCCAAAACTGAGTTCAATGACATCACATTAGTAGCTTCATATTGGTCATGGTAGAGATAATTATACAACAACAATTGGCAAACTCTGGAAAACTGAGCATTTTACCCCAAAGAATCTGTTTACTAGCACTTCTTCACAACATAACATTACATGGTATATAGTTTTACTCTTAACACTATAGTTAAATTTTTATTCTTACCTATAGTTAAATTCTCAACCTTCTCTTACTTTGTTATGGGGAAATTTTTCCTCTGATGAAAAATTAAAAAATTAATCAAAGTGTTACATTTATTAAACCTATATTTATTCAATGTTTATTAAAAACGATTGTATAGGGAGCATCAGATGTTAAGAACTACACACAATGTACAGTTACTGTCCGCTTGGTGCTTAATGTCCAATGAGAACCTGTAGATTACACTGCTTTAATATAGTGTTATACATAATACATCATGTAATTGTCCAAACTCAAA
>NW_012140908.1:22588-23326 GCF_000956105.1 Propithecus coquereli | reverse complement strand
ATAGGCTTTTAATTTTGACTTATTAAATGAAAATGATAGGTATAAAACAAAAAAAGGTAAGAAAAATAGCATTGACACAAAATACCAGTTTTTTTTAATTAACAATAATAATGGAAATGCATCAAGAATACAGCCCAAACATTTTTGAAATTTTTTTCTTGTTTTTTTGTTTTTTTTTTTTACTTTTTTCTTTGAAAAGTAGAATAAGCAAGAAGTGCCAAGGGTGTGTAATTATTAATAACAAGGATATTAATGGTAATAATAGCTGGGATTATGAGGCTGTGTTCATCTGCATCCTGTCCAATGGAAAGGTGGGAATCAATCAACCTGTAGAGGAGAAAAGTCAATAAGCAACAACTATTGAATCAGAAGAAAGAAATGACAAAAAAATATGTGTCTGACAAAGGGCAGAGGAGTGTAGATCCAGAATCCTAATCCAAAATTTTCTTGCTCTCAGAAGAACAAATTCAGATGAAATCACAAGGCATTGACCTCTGATTTTTTTTGAAGCTCTTGGTATTTTATAACCTTCTTTTCCCTTTAACCTTCACATACATTCAAATTTAGAGACTAGAAGAGAAAAGTAGTGCAGAGTACACATTGAAAAAGTAATGTTAAATAGCATGAGACAAGATCAGGTGTGATTCAGTATGCTATGGTGAAGACAGTGCGGGGACAGATCATTAAACGTTTAATATGACATGCAAAGGAATTTGCATTTTTTGCTGAAGATCATTA
>NW_012140908.1:0-978 GCF_000956105.1 Propithecus coquereli | reverse complement strand
TTACTTATTTTTTATTAGACCAAATCTTAAGAATCTCTGAATTAGTAAATTTACCATAAACTCTTCCAATTTATTTTTTGAAATTTTCTTTTGAGATTATTTGTTACCAACCTGACAACCAACTCAATGAATCCTTACAATCCTTTAGCTTGATAGACTTCTAGACTAAAAACTGGTTGAACAGTTTATTATATATCAGGAAGATAAAAACAAACAAAAACAAACGAACAAACAAAAACCTGTCTCATTTTCCATCCAAATGTTTCCTTAGAAGCTTTTCTTATAATTAGATGCTCAAGAAATGTTTTCTAATTGCTCATTTCTTTGTTTAGTATATTATTCATTTAGGTCTCCTCTACTTGGTATTTTAAAATCGGTAGTAATAAGAATTATGCATGTACAATTTGGACTTAACGAACTTCCAATGGTACCCAGTGGATAATTTAATGCAGTGCATGTAATTAGGGCTGAAACTAATACCCTCATGAATAATTAAAATTTTTCCCACATCATATAGAGATGCAATCTTAGGGAAGACAGTAGGAGAATTATGCTATTTTTAGTGGGTTTTGATTTTTAGGTTTATTGCTTGTGCTATATCAAAGAAAACTGTTACTAAAACTTTCACATATGAAAATTAGGAGTAAAGAATAGAGATACTGTCTATTTGCTTGCTAGAGTATTTGCATTATTGAGAAACAAGGAGTAAATATTTGGATAAATTATTAAGTTTGAATTTAGTTTTGAACTAACAAAAATAAAGACAATAAGGTCGCTCAATATTACCGAATAAGAATTTTGTGGAGGGAGGTGATCAATTTTCTTTAGAATAAGAAACATGTCTGTCTGTTTTAAGCAAATGAAAGGAGAGTTTCCAGGACTGGTTCTAGGATCAGCATTTTTTTCAGTGATACCCTCTCTTAAAATAGATAATTCTTACAAATGAGACCCATGTTGTCTATTTGTCACGTAAACAGA
>NW_012140907.1:7012-9001 GCF_000956105.1 Propithecus coquereli | reverse complement strand
AACACATTTTTCCGTTTCTTTCACTCACCTCACTTGTGATACGCTCCCTGAAAGAATCAACCTAAAATTAACAAAGAGAGCAATTCAGTACCTGGCAACACAAGTAAGGGCAGGACGGGGAATCCCAAATCCAGCTGTTTTTCCCTCACCTTGCAATTGTAATGAGAAGCTGAGAGGCCCCCGGACTGCAAATATTTTATTTTTTTGAGGATCCATTTCTCCATCTCAGGAGAGGGAAGCAGGGCTAAGGCTAGCACCCGCCTATCTCTTGTCTCCTCTCCCCTCCCTTTCTCCCTCCCTCCCTCTCCGTGTCTGAAGCTGTCTGAATTTGATAAGCAAAGATAGGTAGTTAGAGGGGACGTGAGCTCACAAAGGTGCCAACCCCCACCCAGACCTGGCCTACGATACAGGCAGGCTCGCCGCCAAGGGCAGGGTCAGCGGCAGCGTCGGGGGGCGGGGACGTTGCTGGGTTGGGGAATTTCCAGCTGTCACTGGCTTAAAGCACTGAGTCCAACACGTGTCCGCGGAGGTGTCCCCGGGGCTCTCCATCACCAGACGCGGTACAGAAAGCCATCCTATATTATCTTCTACCCCAGTGCCGTCCCCGGGAGTTGGGGGCTGGGCTGAGCCAAGCGGAAGCTTAGAGTTGGTGTCCCCAGGGAGACAAAGACGCCATGGGGCGTGGAGAGTCGGTCGGACCTGCTGAGGGATGGAAGCGAGGGGTAAAAAGGCCTGGGCCGGTGCCGCTACCTTGAGCTTCACTTCCTGATCCACCTTCAGCAACGAGGCCATGGCCGGGCCGGGCCGTGTCCGCTCCGCTGGAGACCGGAGGCGCTGTGGGCTCCGGGGAGGGGGCCAGAGGGACCTGAGGAATCTCGGCTGCCCTCGAGACCCGGCCGCCCTCGCTGGCTCACTCACTGCTCGCTCGCTCCCTCCCTCCGTGCCGTCCGTCCGCCCGCTAGCCGGCTGCCTGCTGCCTGCTCGCTCTCGCTCGCCCTCCCGGCTTTCGCCGCTCAGTCCGGAAATTACGTCACAGTCAATCGCCGGGACTCCCGCAAGGATGTGCACGTGCCCTGCGCAGCCGTGCTGAGACTCGGCTCTGGATGTTCCAGTTGGGGTTCGTATCACCCCGGCTCCTGGACCAGGTAGGAGTGAAGTAAAAGGGAGGGTGGTGAAGGATAGTCTACTGAGAAATAAGCTTCCAAGAGACCCGGGAACTGTTCGACCCTCTGGTGGCCCGGAACTGTTCAGCGAAGGGACCTTCTGAGTCGCTGCAGCCCCATGGACCACGCCGTCGCGCGCCAGTGACGTAGGCTCGAGGAAGCCGGCGGCCGGGGTACTGGGTTCGGGGTCTGGTCTGTGATTCCTGCTGCCTCCGCCCATTGGCCGAAGCTCAAGTGTTTAGACTAGAGCCAAACGGCAGACAAGTTCCTTTGTGACAGGCTTTTCTGATACATTTCTCCGCCACTGATTCTCATAAATTTCCAAACCTCAACTACCCGATGGGCGAATTGACGCCCAGATAGGTAGGTCTTGTCCGGGGCTACACAGTGTTTCCAGTAAATCCTGGACCAGAGCCCACATCTCCTAACTTGTAGGGCAGTGCTGCATTTATTTTCTTAATGGAAGCCTGACACTGTATCTCTTCATTCACTCATTCATTCGGTGTATCTCTCAACAGTGGTTATTCCACTTAATAAAATGGGCCAGGGCACTCTCTCAGAGCCTAGAAATATGTGAATCATGTATGTAGGTTAAAATCTTATAGTAGCCACATTAAAAAAGTAAAAGAAACAGGTGAAATTAATTTTAGTCATAATTAACCCAATGTGTCAAAATATTATTTCAACGTGTAATCAATATTAAGAATATTCATTGCCGGGCGCGGTGGCTCACGCCTGTAATCCTAGCACTCTGGGAGGCCAAGGCGGGCGGATTGTTTGAACTCAGGAGTTCGAGACCAGCCTGAGCAAGAGCAAGACCCCGTCT
>NW_012140907.1:0-1734 GCF_000956105.1 Propithecus coquereli | reverse complement strand
TAGTGGCAGCCAAGCAGGAAGAAATGTGGGACTATGAACCAGTCACGCCAGGCCTAGGTGAGAATTCTTTAGGGATCATTCCACTCACCTCCTCTAGAGGGGGTCTCATGCTGAAAAATCCAAGAGGAAGAAGGATTACAAAGACTATCTCTAACTAGTCAGCCATACCAGGAGAAAAATCAATCTAGTTCTACATATCACATCCAGTACCAATTATAAGAGGACCGCATACATATGAAATAATATGAAAGTCACTTCTGGAAGTGGCAATAACTTTCTAAGCAATATAAGTCACCAAGAAGTAAGCCAATTTGACTTCATAAAAACTTAAAACTTTTTGCACATGTGAAAAATAGCTATAGACCCTTAATGAAAATTGACTAAAAAAGTTGAGAAAAATATTAAGAATCCAACAGCTAAATAAGAAAAGGATGCAAACAGATAATTCATAAAAGTAGAAGTACAATCAGCAAATACATGGCAAAATGTTCAGCCTTACCAGTAATCAATGATGCCAATTAAAATAACAAGGAAGGGTCATTTTTTGCTTTTGTTCCCCAAATATATAATACCCAATACTGGCCAAGGCATCGTGAAACAGGCTCTCTCATACATTACCAGAGGCAGAATAAAACTATGTCCAATCACTCTGGAAAATAATTGCCAATGTTAATCAAGAGACATGAAATAGCCACACTCTTAATTAAGTAATCTCAATTATAAGCCCATATCATAAGGAAGCAGGTAGCTCTTCATTGCAGCGTTATCATAATCACCAAAACTGCAAACAACGGAAATTTCCAGCAGTAAAGAAATACATTAAGGTAGCACATTTGATATAATGCAACCATAAAATGATAATTACAAAAACTGTGTAGCTACATGGAAAACCGTTAAATTTAAAAGGCAGGATACAAAAATTGCATATAAACTACAACTGCACCTCATCAAAATTCAAGTTTTGCACTTCAAAACACACCATTAATAAAATGAAAAGACAAGCCATAGATTAGGAGAAAATATTTGTAAATCATGTATCTTATAAAAGACTTGCATCTAGAACATATAGAGTAGCCTTATGTAAGTCAAAAATAAAGACAACCCAATTAAAAATAGACAGCATCAGGTGGGTGAGGTGGCTCACGCCTGTAATCCTAGTACTCTGGGAGCCAAGGCAGGAGCTCAGGAGTTCGAGACCAACCTGAGCAAGAGCAAGACCCCTTCTCTACTAAAAATAGAAAAATTATCGGAGCATGGTGAGGCACACCTGTAGTCCCAGCAACTCAGGAGGCTAAGGCAGGAGGATCGCTTGAGCCCAGGAGTTTGAGGTTGCAGTGAGCTATGATGATGCCACTGCACTCTACACAGGGCGACAGAGGGAGACTCTGTCTCAGGAAAAAAAAGAAAAAATGAAAGCCAGAGCATTACAATTGCTATAAGTCTCTAGGTGATGGACACTCAGCCCCTTACCTCCCTGGTCCCATATCCTATCTTCCTTTTCCTTGCTCATCCTCTAGTGACACCAGTCCCTTCACTAGTCCTTAAACAGGCACCTTCTGTTCTCAAGGCCTTTGCTCTTACTATTCCCTTGGCCTAGAATGTTCTTCCTTCTGATACATGCAGGAATTCCTTTCTCATCTTCCTCAACTCTTTATTCAAATATTTAATATTTCTTTTTTAGTGAGACTTTCCCTGTCCACCTTCCTAAAATTATATGCCTGCCCCTAACCTACA
>NW_012140906.1:324-1439 GCF_000956105.1 Propithecus coquereli | reverse complement strand
AATCTGTCGGGCAACAATCCTTCCTGTCCTACTTTTCAAGGAGTTGTACCTGGAAAGGGCACTGATTTGTATTAAGAGCATTTTCAACGCCTTTTATAATGGATATATGTCTTATTCTTTTTTTATGTGTCAGTATAAGGCATTATTTAAATTTTATAACATCTTTCCAATCCTGAGATCAATGCTGTGTATCTGTGTATGTGTGTGTGTGTGTTGTATATTAACATATACGACAATGCGTGTGTGTGTTCAGATGTGGCAGAGGGGTTCGTGGTAGGATTTTGTTCAGGATCTTTACACATGAGACTGATTTTCAACGGTCAGATCTGTGCTAGTCCATGTTGAAATCAGGTTCAGGCTGGCATTTCAAAAACACATTTCATATTATCAATGTAACTTATTTAAAAAGATATCTGAAACCAGAGCCTTTAAGAAGTAATTATTTAAAAACCTCTACAATACTTTTTGGTTATTAGACCTGTTATTTCAAAATTTCTATTTAAAAAAATGCCACAAAACATTTCTATTTATTGATATATTCAAGTTTATTACTGCACAATTTTCCTAAGTAGAGTCATATCTTTAAGAAACAGCATCATATCTTTGCTTATAACATTTTACAAATTTCTCATTTTATTTCTTTGCATTTTGGATTTTTAAAAATTAAATTTGCCAAAGGTTTGCCTATTTTACTGGTTTTATAAAAGGAAGCAGCTCTTGGTTATACTTACAGATTCCTTTTTTCCAATTAATTTCTGCCATATTTCTTTTATTTCTCTTCTTCTTGTTTCCTTAGTAACAGTTTTGTTTAAAAAAAACTAAAACAAACAAAACACACACATGTGCACACACACAAAACCTGAGGTGAATATTTAACATATGTACTTACTGTCATTCCTTTCCTTAAAAGTTGTTGCTTTCTCTGATCATCTTACTGGCTGTGACATATGTATTTTAAAATGGTGCATTCTCATTTTCATTCTCATCTAAGCAACCTACCATTGTATATTTCTATTTACTTCTTAATCCTACAGGTTATTAGACAAATGATTTTCATTTTTATTAATTTTTAAATTTCTTAATGATTTTGGTACTTACTTTTAAGCTCATGTTAT
>NW_012140906.1:0-274 GCF_000956105.1 Propithecus coquereli | reverse complement strand
AAAACAAACAACACACACACATGTGCACACACACAAAACCTAAGATGAATATTTAACATATGTACTTACTGTCATTCCTTTTCTTAAAAGTCGTTGCTTTCTCTGATCATCTTACTGGCTGTGACATATGTATTTTAAAATGGTGCATTCTCGTTTTCATTCTCATCTAAGCAACCCATCATTGTATATTTCTATTTACGTCTTAATCCTACAGGTTATTAGACAAATGATTTTCATTTTTATTAATTTTTAAATTTCTTAATGATTTTGGTAC
>NW_012140905.1:2203-3367 GCF_000956105.1 Propithecus coquereli | reverse complement strand
TCAATTATTACTTTTTTTTTTTTTAAGAGATGGGGTCTTGCTATGTAGCCCAGGCTAGACTTGAATTCCTGGGCTCAAAAAATGCTCCTGACTCAGCTTCCCAAACAGCTGAGCTACAGGTGCACACCACCACGCCCAGCTAATCATTAAATGCTATTGATTGTTTCTTTAACATATCTAGAATCTACCCTTTTCTTGTCATTCCCATTGCCATTTTAGACCCTCATCATCCCTCCTCTATGCTAAAGCAATGACACCCTAATTGCTTATCCTCCAAACTAGTTCAAAAGCTAAAATCTTGCCAAAATGTGAATCAGTAGGATCATACTCCATACTTTTCAGTGACCTTCCAGTAACTAGAAAATGAAGTTCAAACTCCTCTGGATTGTATACAAAATGCAGCTGCTTACTGTCAAGAGTCATCTCTCAACACTTTCCCCTGTGTCTCTTCACTCTGGTTAAACCATATTCCCTGTGGTTCTCTGAAGATTGTACACTATTTCCTCTGTCTGGAATGCCCTTCTTCCCACATCCGCACCCTGGGAACACTATCTACTTAATAAAGTTTCAGCATAAGTCCCTTCTCAGAAGCTTTCTTTATGGCACTGAAGCTAAATAGGTTGGGTAATCCATGTTTACCCAAATGTATCTTAGGTGCATATCTCTATTATAGTATTTATTGTGCTACAAGGCAATTATATTTTACATAGCTAACACCCCCATACTACGAGACCCCTAAATGCAGGACCAAGCACTATTTATCTAGTTATCTCCTTCCTTCGTTCTGTCTTTCTAGTATCTAGCACAATGCCTAGCACATAATAGGTACTCAAAAAATGTTTACTGTTTTACCTTCTACTTATTACAAAAATATGGGCACATTATATTTATTTGATCCTAACAAATTTTTTGTTTCCAACATTAAAAAAAACACACAAAACTACAATTCTGAACTTTCAAATCTATAAATGACCTTCAATTGGCTCAATTACTTAAGTTTATGGAACTTCTCAGATTAAACTTTTAAAATCACATATTTCAACACTGATACTTAGCTCATGATATACACACTACCCCTCCATTCAAAACCAGTACCTACTTTATATAAAGATATATGTAGAAATCTTCATAAAGATGATAACCTAATCAAGATTGCCTATGCCT
>NW_012140905.1:0-360 GCF_000956105.1 Propithecus coquereli | reverse complement strand
ATATTTGCTAATAATAGCACAAAGGAGGTGGTGGGAGCAAAGCTGTACCATGATAAAGAAATAACTACTGATAGTGAAGTAATAATTATAACAATATATTGTTGGTATTGTAACAGTAACAAGTATTACTACATAACAATAATACCACAAAAAGGGGAGAAAAGAAATAGAGGTATATAGGAATAATGATTCTATATCTCATTGAAACTAAGCTAGTATAAATCTGAAGCTGATTCTAATAAGTTAAGATGTATATGATAAGCCCAAAGGCAACCACTAAAAAACTCAAAAATATGTAGTGAAAAAAATCATCATATTTAAATGCTGTATTAGAAAATATTCACTTATACTAAAGAAAGC
>NW_012140904.1:9790-10157 GCF_000956105.1 Propithecus coquereli | reverse complement strand
AAGGAGCAAAACAAAACAACAGGATTTCACCCAACAATATGAATGGAAATCTACCACAAATCTCAATCGTCTCAATAAATGTGAATGGACTGAACTGTCCTCTGTAAAGATACATGCTGGCAGAGTGGATAAAAATCCACAAGCCTAGTATCTGCTGCCTTCAGGAAACGCATCTAACCCACAAAATTGCCTTCAGACTAAAGGTCAAGGGATGGAAAACTATCATCCAGGCAAATGGAAGTCAAAAGAAAGCAGGGGTGGCTATACTATTTTCAGATAACATAAGCTTTAAAATAGCAAAAGTAAAAAAAGACAAAGATGACCACTGTATATTGGTGAAAGGGAAGATCCAACAAGAAGAGTTTAC
>NW_012140904.1:0-1015 GCF_000956105.1 Propithecus coquereli | reverse complement strand
AAAAAGAATTTCACAGCCTAATTAAAATAGAATTAATGGCAAAAACATAAAAATGAGTGCAAAACTATAGAAAAAAGTTAAATTCAATAGAAAATGTAATAGTCAAACATATGCATACATGTCTGCAGGTGCACAATTATAACACATACATACAAATGTGCACATATATGTGTATACATATTTTATATACATATGTGTATGTATATTCTATAGAAAAACTTTTCTCTAAATCTTTTCTTAAAGGTGGTACATGTTATCTGAATTATCTAAAACACATTTTACTTTCCCATTCTATTTGGTATTTGTGTGTTCAAAAATATCCCCCCTCCAACATAAAGAAAATTTTTAGATTGATCCATTTTGTACATGAAGTCATCATAAGTCAGATTATCTATGTTCATGGTATTTTATACACAGTAATTGAAAATTCAAAGCAATGCCATCTGTTAGTGCTTTGGTGTGTGATAATGTTTATGAACAATTATAAATACATTTATGTAAGGGATTAAATTTTAGTAACCATTGAATCAGGAAAAATCAAGTTTTAGGCAAATTGAATGTATTAGAATTTGCAGACATCTAATTGATTATGTCTTTGATTGATAAATGGGTAAGAATGAGTTGCATGATAACAATGCTATAGTCTCTACTCTTCTGGTTAGACAAAGACTAAAAACTAATGTTTCAATTTTTTTTTCTGATATACAGATTGGAGATTTTCCCTATGACATAAAGAATTAATTTGTATTTCCATGACAGTTATCTGTGTATTGTGCTCAGACATAATGCTACAATCATAATCTACATGTTACTTCATACATATATAAAATTATAAACACAGTTAACTCTTGAACAGCATGGCTTTGAAATGCATGAGTCTATTTATACACAAATATTTTCCTGCCTGTGCCACTCTGAGAAAGCATGACCAATGCCTCCTCTTCCTCCTCCTCCTCAGCCTACTCAACAGGAAAACAACCAGGATGAAGACTTCTATGATTATTCACTTTCACTT
>NW_012140903.1:31361-32324 GCF_000956105.1 Propithecus coquereli | reverse complement strand
CAACAGATCCAGGCTGCTGTGCAAGCTATTCTGCCATTTTAGCCATATATATGACCCAGCAGATATAATGATGCTTGAAATCTCAGTTTCAGATAGGGATGCTATTTGGAGTCTTAGGCACAACCTATAGGTGAATTGACACAAACCATTAGGATTTTTAGAACAAATCCCTGCCACCCAACATAGATAATTACTCTCCTTTTGTGAAATAGCTCTTAGCCTGTTACTTGGCTTTAATTTAGTACAGTCTGAATGCTTGATCATGGGCTACCAAGTTACCATGTGACCTGAGACGCTTATCATGAAATGGTGTTGTCTGACCCACCAAGCCATACAGTTGGGCATGCCCAACAACATTATCATCAAATGGAAGTATTTAACTATTGTTAATTTTATACTTGAGTTACAGGAGAAGAGTAAACATCACTCAAGATCACTCAAGAACTTTACCTCCTCTTCTGGAGGAGTTAGTGCATTTTTTGTTGTTGTTATACACAGGATAGTTAATATCATGTTAGGTAGAATTCCAACTTGTTTTTGTCTTTATTTATATGGTTTGAGGAGATGAACACAAGTGCGAAGTTGACAAGGGGTGGCCTTGTGATGGTTAATTTTATGTGACTACTTGACTGAGTCATAGCATACCCAGATATTTTGTTAAACATTATTTTGTATGAGTCAGTGAGGATATTTCTGAGTGAGATTAGTGTTTGAATTGCTAGACTGAGTAAAGCAGATGGCCCTCCCTGATATGAGTGGGCCTTATCTAATCAGTTGGATATATGAGTATCATAAAAGGGCTAAGGGAAAATTTTCTCTTTTTGCCTGACTGTCTTCGATCTGGGACATCTGTCTTCTTCTACCTTCAAACTCAGACTAGAATTTATACCATTGACTTTGCTAGTTCTCAGGCCTTTGGACTTGGACTGAAGCTACGCTATTGACTCTCTTGGGTCTCTGGCT
>NW_012140903.1:28341-28771 GCF_000956105.1 Propithecus coquereli | reverse complement strand
CAGGCATGAAAGACCTTCAAACAAACAATTCTGATACGAGGCCATAGGTGCTGTGATAAGGCACTTGTGAGTTGCTATGGGCATGCATATGAGGGGTGCTTACTTCAGACTGGTGGGGAGAGAAGGGAGGAGTGCTCAGGAGTAGTGTAAACCAGTGCTTCTCAAAAACTGAAAAGCATAAGAATCACCTGTGGATCTTGTTAAAATGCAAGTCCTGGACAAACAGGACTGGTGTGGGGCCTGGGATTCTGTACGTCTAACAAGCTCCTGGCTGATGCTTGTGCTTCTGACTAGAGACTCACATTGAGAAGTGTGGATATAGGAAATACAATGAGTTTAAAAATAGATCATCCAGGCTGGGCGCGGTGGCTCACGCCTGTAATCCTAGCTCTCTGGGAGGCCGAGGCGGGCGGATTGTTTGAACTCAGGA
>NW_012140903.1:26679-27013 GCF_000956105.1 Propithecus coquereli | reverse complement strand
AATTGGTATTAACTGATCAACACATAAGTGCACATATAAAAATAACATTTATTGGATGTCGGGCAGGAGGGAGGGGGAGGGGGAGGAGGGGACGGATATATACATACACAAAGAGTGTGATGCGCACCATCTGGGGGATGGACACGCTTGAAACTCAGACTTGGGAGGGAGGGGGGCAAGGGCAACAAACATAACCTAAACATCTGTACCCCCATAATATGCTGAAATAAAAAAAAAAAGAAAAAAATTCTTTCCTAACAATCAGAGCTGTGCTATAATAAAATGGGCTATCTCAGAAGGTAGTGGACTTTCTAACACTGAAGGGTGAAAAGAT
>NW_012140903.1:21268-21641 GCF_000956105.1 Propithecus coquereli | reverse complement strand
TTTCAAACATGCAAAAAATTATAGTGTAATATAATAAACATCTCTATACTCCCCACTCTATTATTAACACATCTTAATATATTTTAGACATGCTTCAGACTTTGTTAAAAAAATAAAACATAAACATAGTTAAAATGCCTTCTGATATCTCTCTCCATTTCCTTTTCCCTTCTTCATTAGATACTGTAAGCCATGCATTGTTGTGTATCCTTCCGATTTATGCTTTTTAAAATACTTACTACACGTGCATATATTTATGAATAGCATTTGATATTCTGTGTATTAAAATATACAAATATGGTATTAAGCTGTATATCTCATCTTACAATTACAACTTATATTTTTCTTTTATCTTTATGTTTTATTCTTTATG
>NW_012140903.1:18480-19891 GCF_000956105.1 Propithecus coquereli | reverse complement strand
CATTGCTATTGTTGAGTTTTAAGAATTTTTTTGGGTATATTTGAGATATAAGTTCTTTATAAAGTAGATGTTTTGCAAATATTTTTTTCTAGTCTGTATCTTGTCTTTTTATTCTTAACAGTGTCTTTGGTAAAATAAACGTTTTTAATTTTAATAAATTCCAGGTTGTCAATTTTTTTCTTTCATGATTATGCTTTTGGTGTTATACCTAAAACTCATTGCCAAATCCACAGTCACTTAGATTTTCTCCTATATTTCCTTCTAGAAGTTATATAGTTTTGCATTTCACATTTAGGTCTATGATCCATTTTGAGTTAATTATTTTGAAAGATGAAATACATGTGTCTAGGTTTTTTGGTTTTTTTTTTTACCACAATTCCCATTTGTTCCACCACCATTTTTTTGAAAAGACTATCCTTTCTCCATTGAATTGCCAAATACTGTAAATTTCCCTTTAAGCACTGCCTTTACTGCATCATACATATTTTGATAAATTATGTTTTTATTTATACCTATTACTTCAAAAATTTATTTTTTTTAATTTCAGAATATTGCAGGGATACAAACATTTTGGTTACATAATTTGCTTTTGTACCATTTGAGTCAAAGTTACAAGTGCGCCTATCCCCCAGACAGTGTGCATTGTACCCATTAGGTGTGAATTTACCCATCCCCTCCTCCCCACTCTCCTGAGACTTCTTCCTTGACTCAAGTGTTACTTTGCAATATATTGTTTAATCATCAAATATCTGAGGATTTTCCAGCATCTTGTATGTTCTGTTGTTATTGGATAAACTATTCTACAAATGCCACTTAGATCAAGTTGATTGGTAATGCACTTTAGGTCAAATATATCCTTCCTGATTTTCTGCTTCCCTAATCCACCAATGAATGTAAGAGGTGTATTGAAGTCTCCAACAATATTAGTTGATTTGTCTATACTTCGTCATATTTCTATCAGTTTTTGCTTTATATATTTTGATGCTCTGTTATTAGGTGCAAACATGTTTGAGATTGTTATGTTTTCTTAGAAACTGACCCCTTTATCCATATTAAAATGTACCTCTTCATTCCTAATAATTTTCCTTTTTCTGAAGTCTGTTTTGTCTGAAATTAATGTAACTAGTAAGGCTTTCTTTTAATTAATATTGATAAATGTTAGCATGGTATATTTTTCTCCATCTCTTTACTTTCAAATAATCTTTGTCATTATATTTGAAGTGGATTTTTCTTAGACAACATATAGTTGAATCTTGCTTTATTAATCCATTTTGACAATTTCTGTCTTTTAATTTGTGTATTTAGTGCATTCTTAAAGTGATTATTAATATTCTTGAATTAATATCTATCAGGTTTGTAACTGCTTCTATTTGTTACATTTGTTCTTTATCCCTCCCCCCTTCTGTAGAAC
>NW_012140903.1:15082-16894 GCF_000956105.1 Propithecus coquereli | reverse complement strand
GAAGATGTCTAAAATTTGCAAAGTTTTTTTTACTCTCAGTATAGTACAATAACTCAGAATGGAATTTAAAATTATTTTTAATAGGGTATTTTGTAAGTAGAGACAGTTTTATACACAAATCCAAATGCCACTTCCTCCATAAGATCTCCCCAAATTTTCTAAATTAAAAAAAATAATCCCCTACTTGTACACTTTTATTTATTTATTAATTTGTCTATCCAAAAGTCTGTATGCCATATGCTATGCTTGAAATAGGCAACATATTATATATTCTCTGCCCTAAAGGAGCCCTGGGCTTGTGAAACAGGTAAGCACATAATTAATGGAGTGACTAAAAAAACATTTACAGCACCCAATGAATGTATTTATACAGTGGCTTGGGAACACAAAAGAAGGAGTGACTAGTTTGCTTTTCTGTGAGGACAATATTTTTGAGTTGACTTATAAAAGCTTTCAATGGTAGTCTCCTGTTAAAGAATCAGACATGAGAAAGTAAGGACTTATAATCATGGGTAACAGGGGATGTAAAGTTCCCAGTAAGTTTTTGTGTGGATTGAAAGTAAACTATAACTGAAAAGAAATTAGTCTAAATCGATTAGGGTAGGTGATTTATGGACTTCCCTGTCATACCATGATGCTTGGACTTTATAACTTTGTACTGTGTTAGGGAACCATTAAAGATTTGATTTAGTAGGGAATTGATAGCACCACTTTCTTATTGTTTAAGGTCAGTTTTCCCTTTAGCCAATCCAGGCTCTGGCATACAACTTCTCGGACAGAGCTGGTGCTCAACAAATGGTGGTAGCAGAGGATTCTGAAAGTGGTCACGGGTGAGTTGTGTCCGAGGTGGGCAGAATAGACCTTTCTTAGGTATTTAGAAATTGGAAACTAAAGCCCAGATGATAGTTTCAAGCGGGGGCTCTCAACATTTTTTTTTCATTATGGACCCCGTAAGGAGACTTTTCAGACACTTTTTATTCATAATCACCCCCAAAGAATTTTAATACCACAGAGATACTGTGTATTTATCTATAAACTTTATCTATGCTTTAAGCATAAAAAGATAAGATTTTTTCACCTATTACCTTAAGATCAATGTTTGTCCATTTGGTGATAATATGATCCCCACTAAGAGTACGTGAGTTAGAGCCTTTAAAAAATTAATTATGGTAAAATACATGATGTAAAATTTACCGTCTTAACCATTTGAAGTGTACATTTCAGTAGTTTTAAGCATATTCACATTGTTGTGCCATCAATCTCCAGAACGGTTGATCTTGCAAACTAAAACTCTGTACCCATTAAACAAGAACTCCCCATTCCCTCCTGCCCCAGCCCCAGCGTCTGGTGATCACCATTCTACTTTCTGTCTCTGTGAATTTAACTACTTTATGTACTTCAAATCAGTAAAATCATACCATATTTGTCTTTTTGTTGTTGGGTTATTTCACTTAGTAATATGTCCTCAAGTTTTATTCATGTTGTGGCATATATCAAAATTTCCTCCCTTTTTAAGGTTAAATAATATTCCATTCCAAGTAGATACCATGTTTTTATCTATTCATTCATTAATGGATACTTGGGTTGCTTTACCTTTTGAATATGGTGAATAATGCTGCTATGAACATAAATATGCAAGTATCTCTTCAAGACCCTGCTGTCAATTATTTGGGATTTATACTCAGAAGTGGAATTGCTAGATTATGTGGCCATTCTATTTTTAACTTTTTGAGGAACTTCTACACTGTTTTCCATAGTGACTGTACCATTTTATATTCCCACCAATAGTACATAAGGGTTGCAATTTCTCTA
>NW_012140903.1:12557-13092 GCF_000956105.1 Propithecus coquereli | reverse complement strand
AGAGATTATTAGGAGAAACACAAAGTTTAAATCCTATCAGAAATCATCTTGACTCAACCGATTATTACAACAACAACAAGAATAATAGATCATTGAGTACATACCATGACTCGGACACTTTCCTAACCGTGTTGTAAATATGAGATCTGTCTGGAAATTATCCAGCCATTGTTAATACAATGAGAATGATTCGTGCAACATTGATGTAACCTGGCAGCCAAGGAGAGTGGACTGTAATGCTTATGCATGAATAATGACAACTTCACTCTACTAGTCAGTGGAGCACTAGACGCAGTTGAGTGAGCACGTGTACTGTGTGGCTGTAGCATTCAAAATGAATAAGAAATAGAGAAACAAATCTGCATCAAATTTTTGTGTTAAGCTTGAATATTCCTCCACAGAAACTATTCAGATGACTCAGAAGGCTTTCAGGAAAGGTACAGTGAGTGCAGCGCAAATACAAATGTAGCACAAATGCTTCAAAGATGGTCAAGACTCTGTTGAAAGTGATCCACGTTCTGGAAGGCCTGCAACA
>NW_012140903.1:10069-10617 GCF_000956105.1 Propithecus coquereli | reverse complement strand
GTGTGTGTGTGTGTGTGTGTGTGTATTATGCTTTTGATACTGAAAAGTAATTCTGCTCACAGAGATTATTAGGAGAAACACAAAGTTTAAATCCTGTCAGAAATCATCTTGACTCAACCGATTATTACAACAACAACAAGAATAATAGATCATTGAGTACATACCATGACTTGGACACTTTCCTAACCATGTTGTAAATATGAGATCTGTCTGGAAATTATCCAGCCATTGTTAATACAATGAGAATGGTTCGTGCAACATTGATGTAACCTGGCAGCCAAGGAGAGTGGACTGTAATGCTTATGCGTGAATAATGACAACTTCACTCTACTAGTCAGTGGAACACTAGACGCAGTTGAGTGAGCACGTGTACTGTGTGGCTGTAGCATTCAAAATGAATAAGAAATAGAGAAACAAATCGGCATCAAATTTTTGTGTTAAGCTTGAATATTCCTCCACAGAAACTATTCGGATGACTCAGAAGGCTTTCAGGAAAGGTGCAGTGAGTGCAGCGCAAATACAAATGTAGCACAAATGCTTCAAAGATG
>NW_012140903.1:0-1087 GCF_000956105.1 Propithecus coquereli | reverse complement strand
GCTGTGGTGCCAGGTACTTTAAAGGTGCTCAGATAAAGTTGAATGTATTCTGGGCAAGGTAACAATCACTGCCCTTAGAAAATACAGACTGTGAGCACCTAGTTAGGGTTTGACTTTTTCTTCACTTTGGCTTCCTTGGAGAATAAGAACCAGAGTCAGTATTTAAAGCCTGAGGGTCATGCTGCCTTTGGAAAAATAAATAGTTGTTCCAAGAGTGTGTAGGCAGCAGGGTTTGTTTCAGTTTGAGGAGTGAGCTAGAGAGGAGTCAATGGCACTTCTGTGGCCATGGTTCTTGTGGCTCCCATAGGCTTCGGAAACACCCATGGGTTAAGGCATGGCAGGCCTGTGGTTCTAGACTCTCCCTACTGCCCTCCCTCATCTCACCTCTGACACTGATTCTCTTTTGGCTCTTTAGAAATGAGAAACCTTAAGGTCAGTTTTTAGACAAGGGCTGCCTGTCATTGCTCTGTGCCCTTTAACCAGCTACCAGGCGAGAACATAGTCATCAAGAAATAATGAGACAAGAGGAAGCAAAAAGTCCTCCAGAACAAGAAGATGGTACAAGTTGGAAAAAAGGGAGAAACAGAAGAGGGGAAGAGGAAGCCAAGAGGCTAGAGTTTCCTTTTGAGTGGATGTTCATCTGTGAAGCTATTGATGCTGTTTTCTCTGTTTCTTCTAGGTGTCTACAGTTTTACCTCTGCCTGTCTGGTACAACCACCCCAGTCACCTCACCAGAATGACTCCTACTCATCCCTCAAGAATCAACTCGGGTATCAATCTTCCCTAATCACAAACACTGGGTTTAGGAGTCCCTTCAGAGTGTTCTCCTGTGACTCTGGGCTACCTCACTGCCTCACAGTTTAGTGCAATCTATGTACATACCCATCTTCTCCAGCGTACCACAGATAACCTGGAGAAGGGACTGTGCTTATCACCTTCAGTGTTCATTTAATGACTAAATTCTCTAATTAGAACATAACCGGGAGAGTGAATCAATTGGAGATTTCTGCCAACACCACTAATATATTACTCTTAACTTAGAATTATTACTTAGCATGGATCATAAGACTTACTATCAGGGAGCCAA
>NW_012140902.1:3858-4206 GCF_000956105.1 Propithecus coquereli | reverse complement strand
TTCTGATCTAAGCTGATATTAATGTATTTGATGTTGTTATTTGGCTAATGATCCCCAACTCCTGTCCTCCAAATCCAGTCACATATAATCATACTAATGAACCCACACATATATCCGTTGATAGAACCTGCCTACCTGTAGGAGAGATGGGCTACAATTCTTTACCCAAAAAAGTCTGCCAATGTTAATATTCTATCGTGTACAGCATACCAATGCTAAGTTTATAGATGCTTACTGGGAAATGAATTTTATCCTGAACAAAATGGAAAATGAAGGCTGGGCGCAGTGGCTCACACCTGTAATCCTAGCACTCTGGGAGGCTGAGGCGGGCGGATTGCTTGAGCTCAG
>NW_012140902.1:0-826 GCF_000956105.1 Propithecus coquereli | reverse complement strand
TTCGCTCATTTTAAAGATAAGGAAACTGTGTCTCAAAGGGGTATAAATATTAATAATTTCCCAAAATCATAATGCTGTTACACTGGGGAACTGAGATTAGAGCACAGACAATCTGAATCTAGATCCAGCATGCTAACTCACTATGTTATCTCAAGATTCAAAGAATCTAAAGAATACTAGAATGTTAAAGCTGGAAGGAACTTTAGAGAACAGTTAGTGAAAATTCTTCTTTGTACAGATTAGGGAAGCAAAAGCCCAAAGAGGTGAAATGACTTGCTTATCTATGATCATGCAGCTTGCTGGAGGAATCCATGAATGCAGCCCACATTTACTGACTTTGAGTCTCATAGTTTTTCCATAACAATCACTATAATCCTTTTAAATATTTCTCCTATGCTTTATTTATCTAATCTCAACTATTGAAAATGATGCATGTCTGTAAATAATTGAGTGGAATTTGATTGTGTAGGAGCAAAAGTAAATGGAAACACTGAGATATAAAGTATGACAGAAGATATATAGATAGACAAGTAGACAGAGATACAGATATAATATGTATAATATCTACCACAACTCTTCAAGTAGACATTATTATCCCCAATTTACAGATTAGGCAACTAAGACTCATAGACATTAGAAAACAAGGCTGTGTCACATAGCTAGTAAAATAATTCAAAATCAGCTCTGCTTGATTCCAAACTCCTATGTTATTTGTATTGAGTAGTGATTACAACTTGATAATATTTTACAACTTTTACTTCATGGAGAAAGATTTTTCATGCTTTTCTTTCACAATGAGATCATAATTTATTTTTCTGATTTATAT
>NW_012140901.1:12083-12387 GCF_000956105.1 Propithecus coquereli | reverse complement strand
TATAGAAAAAATTAGCCAGGCATGGTGGCACATGCCTGTAGTCCCAGCTACTTGGGAGGCTAATGCTGTAATTAACATCACTTAAAATAAAACCTGAATAAAATATTGAAACCTCAAAAAATTTATATAGAAAAAATTAGCCAGGCATGGTGGCACATGCCTGTAGTCCCAGCTACTTGGGAGGCTAATGCTGTAATTAACATCAGTTAAAATAAAACCTGAATAAAATATTGAAACCTCAAAAAATTTTAAAATATCATACAGCTGGTGGTGCATGCCTGTAGTCCCAGCTACTTGGGAGGCT
>NW_012140901.1:0-762 GCF_000956105.1 Propithecus coquereli | reverse complement strand
GGTCTCGCTCTTGCTCAGGCTGGTCTCGAACTCTTGACCTTGAGCGATCCACCCGCCTCGGCCTCCCAGAGTGCTAGGATTACAGGGGTGAGCCACCTCACCCGGCCCTTTCTTCCTTTTTTAAAATGTACTCTGGCCAGGTTAGGTGGCTCACGCCTGTAATCCCAGCACTTTGGGGAGACCCAGGCAGGAGGATCGCTTGAGGCCAGGAGTTCAACTCCAGTGTGGGCAACATAGGGAGAACCCATCTCTAAAATAATGAAAAAAATTAGCTGGGTGTGGTGGCATGCCCCTGTAGTACTAGCTACTTCTACTAGGGAGGCTGAGGTGGGAGGATCGCTTGAGCCCAAGAGGTCGAGGTGGCAGTGAGCTATGATCTCACTATTCACTGCTTTCCAGCCTGGGTGACAAAGTGAGAACCTGTCTCTTAAAAAAAAAAAAAAAAAAGTAGTGTACTTCCCACTTTATTTCACATAAAATCATAAACTTTTAATATTTTATTAAAATGGCAGTCTGTGACTTAATACAATTTGAGTATCCCTTATCAGAAATGCTTGGGACCAGAAGTGTTTGGATTTTGGATTTTTTCAGATTTTCGAATATTTTCATTATACCAGTTGAGCATCCCAAATCTGAAAATCTGAAATCCAGGATGCTACAATGAGCATTTCCTTTGAGCATCCTTGTCTGTGCTCAAAAAGTTTCAGATTGGCCGGGCGCGGTGGCTCACGCCTGTAATCCTAGCACTCCGGGAGGCCGAGG
>NW_012140900.1:5912-6828 GCF_000956105.1 Propithecus coquereli | reverse complement strand
GGCCACACGGCACGGTGCCGAAGTATTTAGACTTTATCTTCCCGTTCTCCCCGTTCGTGGGTGTGGCGGCCGCCTTTCCCTACAGCCTCGTGCTTCATCTTTTATCTCCTCCCACGTTGTGAATATCAGTCACAGAGACAGCCCACGGACCCTCTTATTTGTCACTGCAGCGTGTTCTGGGACTAGGGGACAGGTCCCATGTCCATCCCGAGCCTGCCAGAGAAAGCGGGTCCTGCTCCCCGTGCACTCGTCTCCAAAAAGCTAACCATGGCCAGGCGCGGCGGCTCACGCCTGTGATCCCAGCGCTCTGGGAGGCTGAGGCGGGAGGATTGCTCGAGGTCGGGAGTTCGAGACCAGCCTGAGGAAGAGCGAGAACTCAGCTCTAGTAAAAATAGAAAGAAATTAGCTGGACAACTGAAAATATATAGAAAAATTGGCTGGGCATGGTGACGGACACCTGTAGTCCCAGCTACTCGGGAGGCCAATGAGGGAGGATTGCTTGAGGTCAGGAGTTCGAGACCAGCCTGAGCAAGAGTGAGACTCTGTCTCTACTGCGAAAAGAAAAAAACAGGCAGGCAAGGTGGCACATGCTTGTAGTCCCTGCTACCTGGGAGGCTGAGGCAGGAGGATCGCTGGAGCCCAGGAGTTGGAGGTTGCTGTGAGCGAGGCTGACGCCACGGGACTCTAGCCCGGGCGACAGAACAAGAATCTGTCTAAAAAAAAGGTAGATGTATCTTTAATTTAATTATGTTCTTAGTATTATAAAACACTAATTAAAATGAAGCCTAACAGTAAAATATTGTGCAAACAATTATATTCTAAAATGAAAACATTCATATATCAGTTTTGTAATAAATCACAAACATTTCACTGTTAGGAAACGTGAACTGCGTCCATCGTGGTTTGCAAAGGCGGC
>NW_012140900.1:0-314 GCF_000956105.1 Propithecus coquereli | reverse complement strand
TCCCAGCTACTCCTATAGTCCCAGCTACTCCTATAGTCCCAGATACTCCTATAGTCCCAGCTACTCCTGTAGTTCCAGCTACTCCTATAGTTCGAGCTACTCCTATCCTCCCAGCTACTCCTGTCGTCACAGCTACTCTTATCGTCCCAGCTACTCCTGTGATCCCAGCTACTCCTATAGTCCCAGATATTCCTGTGATTCCAGCTACTCCTATAGTCTCAGCTACTCCTATAGTCTCAGCTACTCCTGTCATCCCAGCTACTCCTGTCGTCCCAGCTAGTCCTGTAGTCCCAGGTACTCGGGAGGCTGAGGCA
>NW_012140899.1:3467-4304 GCF_000956105.1 Propithecus coquereli | reverse complement strand
ATTCACCATACTTCCCCTTCCCAACCAAATGCAAATAACTGAGTGGTTGCCCACCCACAGGTGGACAGGTGAGAGTGGAGGGTAGCCTTCAAATGCGAAGGGGAACTGTTTTCCTGAGTTCAGTTAGGAGGATCTTCTGGCTTGAAGACAGAGGAGAGGGCTGGGAGAAATGTGATGTAGGAAGCTGCTTTTGGTCAGAGACTGAAGCCTGCAATTCCAGTCCATGCCATCTGGCCTGGCAGGGATGGGGAACCTGTGCAGCCTCAAGGCCACATGTGGCCCTCCGGATCCCCAAGTACAGCCCCTCAGCTGAATCCTTTATTAAAAGGATTTGTTCTGTAAAATTTGGATTCAGTCGAAAGGTCACAGTCAAGGATCCAGAAGGCCATATGAGGCCACAGTTTCCCCACCCCTGGCAGGTAACCATGTGGCTTTCAGCAGTTTGGCCGCCTCTGTGGCTTTTGCCTATACCTATACCCAGACCTATACCCTCAGAGCTCAGGGGCGGGCTGAGTCCCCTGGGACCCAGAAACCAATCCCCTGCTTCACGGATGAATTCCCAAATTAAACCCATTTCTGAGATTTCCAAACGAGTTTTCAGGATGCAGTCTACGCTGATCTTAGGAGTCCAGTTAGCAAGGAGGAGGGATAACCCCGACATTTTGCAAGGGCTACTGGAGGGGGAGGCACTGAGGTCAGAGAGGTAGCGCAGCTGGCCCCAAATTCTCCACGCACTGCGCTGCACTGGGCTTCCAGGTATTTCAAGGCCCGGTGTCTTTTACTAGCAGGTCGGGGGAGGAGCCGGAGGCTGGGCAAAGGCGGGCCAATAGGTTTAAC
>NW_012140899.1:0-507 GCF_000956105.1 Propithecus coquereli | reverse complement strand
AGGAATGGGAGCTGGGGGCTATAGACTCCATGCCTTGTTCTGCCCAGAGGCCCTGCTTTCCTTCTGCCAGCTCTGGGCTAAGAAGGGGACAAGGGCGAGAGAGGACTTGGAGCGGTAGGATGTCACTTCTGTCAGCCAGGCCAGGCGGACAAATGTTTGTGGAACATCTACCTGGGTTCCAGGGGCAAATAAAATGGATGTGGTTCTTGCGCTCATGGCACTTACTGTCTGGGAACACTCATTTTTTCTGCTTTTGACTCGAATTTTGGATTCCTATTTACCCACCCCATTCAAAAAAAAAGAGCGAGAGCAGGAAGAAACACTTTTTAAAAATTTTTTTTGAGTCGTAAAACCTGGGTATTCACTGTAGCTCTTAGCAGCTTTGTGACCTTGGGCAAATCCGTTAACCCCCGATCCTCCTTGGTCTCCTACTTGTCAGGGAAATACACATGTAATATCCATGCCAGGACTGTTGGGGTCTCTGTTACCACCCACCCCCAGCTTGTG
>NW_012140898.1:2992-4387 GCF_000956105.1 Propithecus coquereli | reverse complement strand
GTAATAATATCCTTAAGCCCTATCATTTTCATTCAAGAAGGTTAATTGAACTGGGTAGATAAGAAAAGACTCAGGGTCTACAGAAATTTGGAAAAATTCTGTTCAAAATAGAAAACAGAGGTCCTTCAGAATGTTAGTAGGCAGAAGAGGGAAAAGTGAGTATGAAGGGGGGGTCTTTCTCATTGTCAGCACACAGTTTTTTTTAATTGATCTAAACAAAGATATGGTATTTGGAGAACAAGTTAGAAAGGGGATATTCAAGTGGGTAGACAGGAAATTCTTCCCAGATTGAAAGAGGACAACTAGTAAGCTTAGGGAGTTCATGGGATAGGAAGAATATAGTTTGCTTTCTGGTTTGGAATTTTCCAAGGGGAAAACTTTTTTTTTAAGCACTAAAATGAATCAAAGACAAGGATCTAGAGAGAATGCCACAAAACTTGTCAGTGGTAAGCAATGCAAGAAAATAACTGCCAAGAAGTTTGGGGCAGTTACTTTGAAGACTTCATACCTCAGGTAAGAAACGTGATTCTCGTTAGA
This sequence comes from Propithecus coquereli, assembly GCF_000956105.1. NCBI lineage: Eukaryota > Metazoa > Chordata > Mammalia > Primates > Indriidae > Propithecus > Propithecus coquereli. The sequence continues at coordinate 3,850 of NW_012140898.1, read as the reverse complement.
AAATAAAATAACAACAACAAAAAGTACCAACTCCTAAAACTGTTATTTTTCCCAGGAAAGAAAAACTCTTACAGATGGGTTTTATCTTCACTATCTCATGAAGGAAGAAATGGAGAAGAAACAAGAAAGAGTGTAACCAAAAGACTTTCTGATTAGACGTTCTCTCTTTAGGCCTAAGGACAAATCAGAATCCTATAGATACATCCCAAAGAAGTGAGAGGATCTATGGCCCCCAAATTTTCTCTGATAAGTAACAACCAATTATTGTTCATGTCCTGAAGTGAGGAGAAGACTCTTAGCAGGGGAGGAAAGGAAGGGCTTTAGTCTCCAAGTATAGAGAGGCTGCTTCTCACATCCCTGTTTTCCAAAGGGAAGAAGTGTACCAAGGAGATGTTTATGACCCATATTTCATTTAGAGAAATACTAAATGACAATTACTGTGTACCTGGGTACACTTCTTGATAGAAATGCAAAAGTGAGGTTAACATTCCAGCTTCACTGAGAAAATTATCACCAAAATATTACTAAATAATCAAGTATTGGCTTCTATTAACTGAAAAAATACATTATCAAATGAAAACTCACAAATCAATAAATGAAAAATTTATAGGTTACATGTTTTAAATATAAGTCAGATGTCAATATGGTATCACTTACTACCTTAAATAAAATGTCTTGGCCAGGCGCAGTGGCTCACGCGGTGGCTCACGCCTAGCTCTCTGGGAGGCTGAGGCGGGCGGATTTTTTGAGCTCAGTCAGGAGTTCGAAACCAGCCTGAGCAAGAGCGAGACCCCCTCTCTACTAAAAATAGAAAGAAATTAATCCAAGACATTTCTATAAAAGGATTTTACTCATAGA
>NW_012140898.1:0-1187 GCF_000956105.1 Propithecus coquereli | reverse complement strand
AAAGAAGATCTCTAACATCAGTGGTTAATAATTTTTTAACTTACAGAACAAAAACTTTTGAAATTTCTTTGTGGGTCTTAAGTCTATTTACATTTCTTAAACTGAGAATAATTAATGTACATGAGATCCTTGTATGCTAGTAAACATTCATAGGGTCCTACTGTTCTCATGAAACCATCTGACTGGCAAACATATTCATTATGGTTTCAAGAGAAAACATCCTATTTGAATCACCAGGAAAAACTTTGGTATCTATATCCTATTATTTCTGCTGCTGCTGAGCGTAGAATACATTTGGGGTTGGAAGGAAAGGGAAGGGATAGATTTATAGGGTAATGCCAGTTTTTATGGCTTCTTCTCCTCTTCTAAAATTAGAAAGTCAGTGAAAGAACTGCAACTGAATGTAAAGAGGAATATTTCTTGTACTACTACAGAAATTTTAGAGATTAAAAACCCTTATGATTTGTTCTGTAACTTTTGAACAATGACTTTCCTGCCATTTCCAAATTTTATAGTAAGAATTGGCTTTAGAATCAGAATCTAAAGTTTTCCTTTGGCATAAGAAATAGTTTTGCATTTTATGAGAGCAATTAATTGTCTGTTAAAAAATTAATCACACATAAAATTGAATATATTGGTAGCATATATGAAGAAAAGGTTTAAAGATTAAAACATTCAAAGAACATTAATACAGTGGAATGTCAGTCAATGTTATGGGATCATGTCAGAGGTGAACCCTTCTTTTATCAAAATTCCCTAGGTGGATTCATATTTTATAAAATTTGGTAACGAATTATGCTATAGGAGGGTTGCAGTATTATCTCAAAGATTAGAGAAAAATTTTAATATAGTCAAATTAATCACATACCAATCATACTGATGGTATTTCAAATATTTGGAAAATGCTATAAAAAAGAGTATAAATACCATTCAAATTCTGAAAACCATGGCAGAAGCAAAATTAAATAAGGAATAGCAATAACAAATAAATACAAAATTATACAAAAGCATATTACATGACAAAATAGCAAAATAATAGAACCAAATCATTAAAATTAAATAATATACTATGTTCTAAAAGTATGAAAGTACTAAAAATTCTATTAGAATTAGAAATGATTCTTATCCCAAATATTAAAATAAATATCAAAGAATGAGACATAACATCTAATACTCTGAGAAGAAAA
>NW_012140897.1:3710-4163 GCF_000956105.1 Propithecus coquereli | reverse complement strand
TACCTACAGTACATTGTCTGAAATTGTATTTTCCCTTAGCTGTGATAATTCAAAGATAGAACCATGGGATAATTTTCTTATAATTAGAAAACTACAATTTTCTCTAAAGGCTGAAGGGTTGCCTCTGGCAGCCACTGTGACTCATCTTTCCATAAGCAAGCTGCAAGTCCTTAGAAGACTTAGCATCCTGTGGGATGTATCAGCCAGCCTTGCTACATGGTGTAGTGTGCCCTGTCTTTTTGCCTCTCTCCCCTGAGCTTGTGAATTTTCTTGGGTTCTTGTTTTATCCACAGTGGCACCTTTGAATGCATACAGTTGTTAGGTAAATCTTGAGGGAATAATGGGAAAGATCATCTTCCTCTCCCTTCATAATTTTATAATCACTTTCAAAAACAAAATTGTAATATTAATCTCAGCCACTTCCCCACCTTCTAAATCATGCTTTTCCCTTTC
>NW_012140897.1:0-1005 GCF_000956105.1 Propithecus coquereli | reverse complement strand
AGGAGCTAAAGATATTCTAATTCAAATTTTTTAAAGAAGAAAAAACTCACTGTGTTGGCCAAGCAAAACTGATATGACTACCGGTGTCCAGTGTGAGTCCGGGGGATTAATTCTGTGTCCTCCAGGCTCCTTGGACTTCTGGCCCTAACTACATCTTCACCTTTTCAACTCCTTCTCCCACCATCTCACGCCTTTCTGCCCATCATCACCAGTCATTCCACGTTGAAACCTTCCCGAGTAAGAGCTCACTGTTTCCTGAGTACACCTGCCTTCTTTGGCATCAGTGCCTTCGGTCATGTAACATTCTCTGCCTGAAATACCTCATTCCTTTGTCCCCCTTCCCCATTCTCAGCATAGTAAATTCTGTTCATATTTAAAACCTAACAAATATTACCTCCTTAAATAAGCTCTCCCTCCGTAACTCACTATTTAGGGCTGAATGTATTTCTCAGTCCTCTGCAATGCCATAATACTTTGTGTAAACCTCTCTTACTGCACTCATTGGAAGGGCTGAAGACTTACTTTGTATTCCTTCTGAAAGGAAAGAAGTGTATCTTCTTCTTAATCTCTTAACATTCCATGTCTAGTACATTAAGTGATACATAGGGGTTAATAAATATATGCACAGTCAGAGAATGAATGAAAGGTGATCTCTTTTAAACAAAAATTGAAAGCCTCCCCCTCCCTGGTCTAGGAAGGAAACAAAGTAATTTATAAGGTAGGGACACATCGTTTGCCTGAGACAAGGCCCAGCTTCCCTAGCCACCTCTGGCCTAGGGCTCATGATCTATCCGGGCCAGCCCAGGCATTCTCCCTTCTGCCCTCTCAGCTCTGCAGCAGAAATTTGATCTCTGCTGGGAAAGTCCTGATAATAGAAGCAGGTTCTTGAAAGGAGAATGGGAACTTTGGCGATTTTGCCAATAAAGATCTAATTACCTGAAGTACCATACCTTCAAACAATAGCAAGAGCATCTTAGAAGCTTCGCTTTCAGCGTGGAAGCTATC
>NW_012140896.1:1038-1925 GCF_000956105.1 Propithecus coquereli | reverse complement strand
TCGCAGTTGATGGGACACCTTATTCGGTTCCGGCCAAACTCGGACATCGGAATCAATATTCTTCTCCAGGAATTTTGTAACCAGGACTGGTGAGAAGAAGGAGTTGCTCTCCTGAGAAAGCTACAGAATGTGAGGCTCGGGAGCCAGAGGCAGCTGTGTCTCATGCCAAATGATGGAATCCCATCTTCCTTGGGGAGGGTGGAGGGGAAATGAGGCCAACACCCGTAGGAGTGAGAGACATGCAGAGTTCCAGCTGTGTCAAGGCCGCTTCCCCTGTTGTGGAAGCCCAGGTCTGCGTCTGCCCTGTCCAGGATTTAGTTTGATTACATGTCCTGTCCCTTTCTTTGATTGTAGGGGATGCCCCCAATGGTGTCTTTTAGCAAATTCCCCTTTTTTGTCAAACTACATTGAGCTGTTTTTTTTTCACTTGGGATCTATATTAAATTGTATTATTGTCAGAAATTTTCACTCCTCCCTTTGAATAAGAGATTTGTCCATACACGCTGCCGTGTGACTTGATTTCCTCCAAGTAGGGAGTATATATCCCGGCCGCTTTGACTTTGGGCTTGGCCGTATGAGCCACCTCTGCCAAATGTAATGTGAGAAGGGACAGGGTGGCGGTCTGAGTGGGATTTCCGAGAGATGGTAGGCATCTCCACCACTGCTCTAGTGCTTCTGCCCTCCCCCATGAGAGCAACACCTATCCAACAGGGGCACTGCTGCAGCCCGGCTCGCTCCAGAAAGCAGGCGGTACCGCAGGCCCCGCCCACCTGCCAGCTGCAGCGCTACCACAGGACCACAGAGCTGCAGCAGCCAACCAGCTCCTGACGTGCAACCTGAGCGACACATACCTTTGCTCTTTGTAAGTCTCTGAGATTTAGAAGTTA
>NW_012140896.1:0-988 GCF_000956105.1 Propithecus coquereli | reverse complement strand
CAGTCCTTTGGATCATGTGCTTCGGTAGAGAATGACCCCAGTTCAGCCTCGCAGTTGATGGGACACCTTATTCGGTTCCGGCCAAACTCGGACATAGGAATCAATATTCTTCTCCAGGAATTTTGTAACCAGGACTGGTGAGAAGAAGGAGTTGCTCTCCTGAGAAAGCTCCAGAATGTGAGGCTCGGGAGCCAGAGGCAGCTGTGTCTCCTGCCAAATGATGGAATCCCATCTTCCTTGGGGAGGGTGGAGGGGAAATGAGGCCAGCACCCGTAGGAGTGAGAGACATGCAGAGGACCACAGAGCTGCAGCAGCCAACCAGCTCCTGACGTGCAACCTGAGCGACACATACCTTTGCTCTTTGTAAGTCTCTGAGATTTAGAAGTTATTACACAGCATTGCCTCAGCAAGGACCGACTGATAGACTGTCATATGGTCTGGACCAAGTTGCTCTGTGCAAAGTGCTTTTGCATGCCATGAGTCTTTGAGCATGGGACTCTTGATATTTCCATTTTGCAACTGAGGAAGCTGAGTCTTAGAACCTGTAAATAATTTTCCCAAGGCTACTGAAAGAGGTGGGAATCAAACACAGCTCTGTCTGACTCCAGAGCCCATACTTTTAAAGATATTTATACTGCCTCAAGCTGTATCAGACTTTTACAATCACCAGGCCTCCTGATTGATATCAAAGGCATTTCCAGCCAAGCCACCCCAAACAAGCAATCTTAAAAAAATGCACATCCACAACTTGCAGGTAAGCCCCCTCAGTATATTTATTTGCTGTGCATGGGGAAATGTGACCTGAACATATCTAAATTGGCATACTTTATTATGAGAGTATAAGTGACTATTACATAGATATGAAATATATACATGCATTCTTATAAGGTTATGCCATTCTATATAGATGTAACTAGCTCTAAGACATTCTGAAAAGTAGGGTTATTAAAAATATTGAGCCAGTAAAGTAGGATAAATAGGCAATTTT
>NW_012140895.1:3878-4233 GCF_000956105.1 Propithecus coquereli | reverse complement strand
CTGCCTGGACCTTCTGAGAAGCCTTACGAAATACAGTTCAGAACAGTCGCCCAGGGATGAAAGAGGGAGACACTTACACACTTTCTTTCACCACATTGATTAAAAATGGCCCCATGGGCATTGCCCTTATCCCAAATACACACACACACACACACACACACACACACACATGTTAGCTGCCAAGGTAAAAGAGAAGAAGTCCCATGGCAGGAAGGTAGAGCTACTTCGTGGGCCTCAGGAAAATGTTGTACCTGCCAGAAGAGGGTCCATTGGAAGCCTCCAAGAAATTGGTCCTTGCAGCCACAGAGTAAAAGGTGGAGCAAGAATTTTTAAGTGGTGCATTAACAGGGATTTG
>NW_012140895.1:0-1143 GCF_000956105.1 Propithecus coquereli | reverse complement strand
AGCAAAAGGATAAAGAAAAATACTCAGAACTAAGACTGGAAGGAAAAAAATAATTGATATTCTCATCGGCAAAACTTGTTTTCTGGATTTAGCATCACGGAGTAGGAACTTGGCTACGTTTTTATTAGATCATTTGGCATAATATGTTCTTTAGTATTGTTTAAGCTGAAAGATGGTGCCGATGGCATAGTTTAATAATGCATCATAGTGCCAAAAAAGATTTTCTCTTGAAGCTAGTGGGCTAGAATTGTAATATTCATAAGTATACATATCTAATATGCCGAAAAGAATAGGTAGCATTGACCAATTAGCAATGATATTAAGTTATCGTGTAAAAGAATCATCACTGAAAGTTCTATTGCCATGATCTTATTATCTGTTGCCGCTTCTGAAGAATCATTACCACTTAAAAGAAATTTAATTCCATTTATTGATAGTGAGGCCATTAAAACTTTGATATCAGTTGCATTCTATGCATCAGATTCTTTAGCTTAGAATGGATTTTTTATGGAGAATACTAGGAGATAATGAAGATAGAAACAATTACTAAAACTGAGGTCCAGTGATTATCAGCACATCAATATTTGCATTTTAGGCCCCAAGGAACTGTACAGAGGACATCTGCCTCATTAGAGAGGCTTCATGAGCCATAAAGGATTTTGTTTTGCAAGATTTATTGTTTAACAAAATGTCATAGGGTCAGGCCGGTTTTCCTTTTTAAGCCACCTGTCTCCTGGCAGAAACAGGTGTGCTGTGCAGGTAACATACTCACTGTAAAGTAGCACTGACCAAAGAAAGGCCATGAGAGAAATACGCTTACAAGGGAGAAGCTGAAACAATGACAGCTTGGCCATTAGCATGTGAGTATTGGATATGACCCACCTCTTTGTGTGAGCATCTGTTGAGGCTAAGATTTAGAGTTTTAAATGTGACAGTAGGCTAGTTGGGTACCAACCTCCTAAACTGATATTTCTGAATGATTATCTATTGGATGATAATCATAATACTTTTGTTATATCCAAATTCAGATCTGTCAAATGTTTATTTGTGTGCTGTTTTATTCTTTAGGTGGAATTTGAATGGACTCGATGCCCCATCTCTGTCTCCCTGCCCAACCCTGCTCTGCTTTTATCAATGCAAAAA
>NW_012140894.1:7094-7648 GCF_000956105.1 Propithecus coquereli | reverse complement strand
ACACATTTTTTTTCACAAGGAAAGGAAAATGCATCTAAAAATAATGTTTTGGAGGCTTACATATCACGCATTTACTACCGAATTCAAACTCCACTCATTCTGTTGTGCACATGGTATGTTTGGAATAGATCTGTGCAAGATAATCACTTCAAAATAGTTGTTTTAATGATATCTATGTCTTTACATGACATACAAGGACTTATTAATATGCATTTTTTATATTTGAATATTTACATGGGTTGGAAAGGTATAGTAATATCTTCTTATCTGTATTGTATTAATATTTTTCAGTTATCTTGCAAAGCCCATGATGTCCTATGAATTGTTCTTGTTTTATAAAAATGATACAGAATAAATTTCAGTTTGGAATAAAAGGACTCACACCAAGACTTACACCAAGCTGCATGTGAGTCTCTGATATGAACAATATAGAGAGTTATAGGTTTATTTCTGTATGTAAATCTGTTATGATTCTTAGGACACTATAAAAATCATGGTTATTTTGGAGTACTATTCAGCTTTAAGAAACAATGGTGATATAGCACCTCTTGTAT
>NW_012140894.1:0-505 GCF_000956105.1 Propithecus coquereli | reverse complement strand
GATAAAAATCCTCATCCTAGACCTGAGGGAGAAGTTAAATTTCACCAAATCAGCCTCAAGATTGAACTCAAATATCAAAGAAGTGAAGAGGAAATCAGTATATTGAATAGATATCTGTACTCCCGGGTTTACTGCAGCACTATTCACAATACCAAGATATAAAATCAACCTAAGTGTCCATAAGTGGATGAATAGATAAATAAAATGCGGTGCATATACAAAATGAAATATGATTTGACAAGAAAAATAATGAAATCCTGTCATTTGCAACAACATGGGTGAAACAGGAGGATATTATATTAAGTGAAATAAGCCAGGCATAGAAAGACAAATTCCACAGGTTCTCACTCATATGTGTGAGCTAAAACTTAAAAAACTGGAGATAGAGAGTAGAATGATGGTTATTAGAGACCAGGAAATATAGTGGGGAAAGGGGGATACAAAGGGTTTGGTATAAACTGATAAATGCTTGAGGTGATTAGATACTGCAGTTACCTGATTTGAT
>NW_012140893.1:5819-7247 GCF_000956105.1 Propithecus coquereli | reverse complement strand
GAGACAGAGTCTCACTGTGTTGCCCAGGCTAGAGTGCCATGGCGTCATCCTAGCTCACAGCAACCTCAAACTCCTGGGCTCAAGCAATCCTTCTGCCTCAGCCTCTGAGTAGCTGGGACTACAGGCATGCACCACCATGCCTGGCTAATTTTTTTTCTATATATTTTTAATTGTCCAATTAATTTTTTTCTATTTTTTGTAGAGATGGGGTCTCACTCTTGCTCAGGCTGGTTTCGAACTCCTGAGCTCAAACAATCCTCCCGCCTCAGCCTCCCAGAATGCTAGGATTACAGGTGTGAGCCACCACGCCCAGCCTTTTCTGAATAAATTTTTAAAGATAGTTTCGTGATTGTTGCCATGACCTAGCCCAAAGGCCAAATGGATAAATACACACAAGCCAAGTATCTGCTGTCTTCAGGAAACACGTCTAACCCACAAAGATGCATTCGGACTCAAGGTGAAGGGATGGAAAACAATATTTCAAGCAAATTGAAGTGAAAAGAAAGCTGGTGTGGCAATTCTGATTTCAGATAACTTAGTCTTCAAATCAACAAAAGTAATGAAAGACAAAGATAGTCACGATATAATGATGAAGGGTACAATTCAACAAGAAGACATAACAATTCTAAATATTTATGCACCTAACTCAGGTGCACCCACATTCATAAAGCAAATCCTACTTGATCTAAACAAAATGATGAACAGCAGCACCATAAATGCTGGAGACTTCAACACCCCTCTGACAGAACAGGACAGATCCTCCAAACAGAAAGTAAACAAACAATGGACTTAAACAGAACTCTAGAACAAATGGGCCTGACTGACATTTACAAAGCATTCTACCCAAAAGCCACTGAACATACATTTTTCTCAGCAACACATGGGACATTCTCTAAGACTGACCATATCCTGGGCCACAAAGCACGTCTCAAAAAATTTTAATGTAGATCTACCATTTGATCCAGGAATCCCATTACTGGGCATCTACCCAAAAGAACAAAAGACATTCTATAAAAAAGACATTTGCATTCGAATGTTTAAAGCAGCACAATTCACAATTACAAAGATGTGGAAACAACCCAAGTGCTCATCAATACATGAGTGGATTAATAAAATGTGGTATATGTATACCATGGAGTACTATTCAGCTATAAGAAACAATGGTGATATAGCACCTCTTCTATTTTCCTGGATAGAGCTGGAACCCATTCTACTAAGTGAAGTATCCCAAGAATGGAAAAATAAGCACCACATGTACTCACTAACAAATTGGTTTTACTGATCAACACCTAAGTGCACATATAGGAATAACATTTATAGGGTGTCGGGCAGATGGGAGGGGGAGGAGGGAAAGTGTATATACATACATAATGAGTGCAATGAGCACCATCTGGGGGATGGATACGCTTGAAGCTCTGACGGGGGGGG
>NW_012140893.1:0-650 GCF_000956105.1 Propithecus coquereli | reverse complement strand
TAGGTCTTAAGTAATAGTTTTGTACTCAAGTGTTTCTTGAGAAAATTAGGATATGCTAACCAGCAGCAGAGAGTACAAGGTGACCTAGCAAATTAAAAATTATTAATAATAAGAATAAACACAAGAGCCCAAATAAAAACACCCAGGAGATTAATTTTCTGAATATCATGTGGTTCTCACTGAATGTGGACAAAGAGATCTTCAGAGCCCTGGTAAAGTATGAAACTGGCAATTAGGCACACCATGCAAATTCATACCTGTTTTTGCATAGCTTAGTCAGAAACCATTTTCAAGAAGCCTGAAGTGTGAGTTTTGCCACCTTAATATGGCAGTGACTATAAAGACATATGTTCAGTCTTGGGCTTAGTCTTAAACTCTGGCAAAATTTGTGCCCTTCTTAGTGGTCCTCTGATTGGTCACCTTACCAAAACTGAAAATAATTTCTCTAAAAAGGCAATATTATTTCTTCTGATATTTTCATTCTCATATTTTTCACTTAGAATAAATATAACACTTTCCGGCAAAATTGCTAAATTGCATTATTTACACCTTTACAATTTTTTCCTTGATATTTTATTAGTGCTCCTTCATCTGGGTCCACAAACTCTGTGTCTATTCGTGAGATTATAAACACCTTAGGAGAGCTCAGC
>NW_012140892.1:20133-20843 GCF_000956105.1 Propithecus coquereli | reverse complement strand
GGCTTTGAAATGTTGTTTGCTTAATTAGAAATGGCCCCAATTTTTTCTTCCACCCTCCCACACTTTGTACACTCCTCATCCCCTTCTTGTAGGTGAGACATCCATCCTCTGTATTAACCTTTTTCTGGCCTGCAGACCAGGTGAGATCCCCCTCCCAAATCATACACTCCCACAATCCTTGGAGTCAGCTCTACAGATTATGAGATAGTGCGTGCGTGCGTGAGAGAGAGAGAGAGAGACAGAGTGCGAGCATCTTTCAACATTTTCAGGAGAATTGGGTGTTTAAATGTCAAAGACTAAATTTTAAAACTTTGAGTGAAAAATAAAGAACTTCTTTATGACATCCAGGTAAAATAGAATTTAGTCAAGGCATAAAACCATAGCCATAGAGGAAAAGATTGATAAATTTGACTATGCCCCAAATTAGAACTTTTGTTCATCAGACACAAATCTGACACACAAAACCAAAAGAAACTACAAAGAGTTGAAGTTATTAGCAGTACATATAACTGACAAAATGTTGGTAATGGTAGGCATGAAAAACTCCCCTAGACTTAATAAGAAATATCAAACAACAAATAACAAAATGGACAAAATCTATAAATCAGCCTCCAGGAAGAGAAAGGACAAATGCCCAATAAAATAAGAAAAGATGCTCATCTTCATTGGTAATCAGTAAAATGTAAATTAGGGCTACAATAAAATATTTA
>NW_012140892.1:17303-17618 GCF_000956105.1 Propithecus coquereli | reverse complement strand
TATTGACTGGAGAGGTGCAGAGAAAAGAGAAGACACTGGAATCAACCAGTCAAAAAGGCTCCGAGAGGAGGTTTCAGTCCCTGGTTGCTCTTGATAAAAGCAAAGCTCCCTCTATCTGTTGCTTTATGTCTCCTGTGCTGGGACATCTTTGATAAGAAGTGCAGAAGAAGTCACATTCTTTAATTCCAAACACGCGTTCTAACAGAAGCAAAGACTCCTATGTTCTTTGCACACCAACAGGCTTTCCTGAGGAAGCTCTGAAACTAGGAGGCTTGGATTAACCCAAAAGAGTTGAAGGAAAAGTTCAACGGGCCT
>NW_012140892.1:16817-17253 GCF_000956105.1 Propithecus coquereli | reverse complement strand
AACTTTAGAATGAATTAGGAATTATTTAATATAGTTAAAGTAATTTATACCCTAGAGACCAGCAATTGTACCTCTAAGGATATACCCTAAAGCAGGGGCCCCCAACCTATCATGAGTTGTATAATTATTTCATTATACTACAATGCAATAATAATAGAAATAAAGTACACAATCAATGTAACGTGCTTAAATCATCCTAAAACCTTCCCCCCACCTGGTTCATGGAAATATTGTCTTCCATGAAAACTGTCCCTGGTGCCAAGAAGGTTGGGGACTGCTGCCCTCTTAAACATTGTTAGCACTGTTGTTTCCAGAAGGACATTTAAAAAAACAAAACACAAAGAGTGCAATGCGCACCACCCGAAGAATGGACATATTTGAAACTCAGACTTGGGGGGGAGGGGGCAAGGGCAACATACGTAACCTAAACATCTGT
>NW_012140892.1:16429-16767 GCF_000956105.1 Propithecus coquereli | reverse complement strand
GGCACTTGCATACACCACACCTGCTGGTTGAAAGCATAAACATTTGCAATAACTTTAGAATGAATTAGGAATTATTTAATATAGTTAAAGTAATTCATACCCTAGAGACCAGCAATTGTACCTCTAAGGATGTACCCTAAAGCAGGGGCCCCCAACCGAAGGACATTTAAAAAAACGAAACAACATTGGAAACATCCAATAAATCTAACAATAGGCAATAGGTAAATAAATTGTGGCATAGTCATATAATGGAATATCATGTAAAGGTGAAAATAAATAAACAATATTTATGCACATCATAAACAAATCTCACAAAATACTTTGAGGAAAAAGTAAAA
>NW_012140892.1:9360-9682 GCF_000956105.1 Propithecus coquereli | reverse complement strand
AGCGAGTGGTAGAAGTGGATGGAAAAGTCTTATGATGAAGAGTGTGGGGTTTGAAACCTGACAAACCTGTCCCCCAAACCAGTTCCACCACGAATCTATTGGGCGATCTTGGCAAGACAGAACTCAACTGAATGTCAAATTACTTGTCTGTGCTACATGTGTGGCCCAGATTGCCTGACTGGTATTAAAGAATCTGACAGTTTGAAGGCTCTCAATTCTTATGGATATTATTACAATAGTACCGTTATCTTTTCTTCCTACATGTTACTTTTTGGTGACTGTGATTGGAGGTAGATTTCTTTTCTCTATTTATTGATATAAT
>NW_012140892.1:8692-9310 GCF_000956105.1 Propithecus coquereli | reverse complement strand
CTCAAACTCCTGGGCTCAAGTGATCCTCCTGCCTCAGCCTCCTGAGTAGCTAAGACTGCAGGTGTGCACCACCACATATGGCTAATTGTTCTATTTTTTGTAGAGATGGGATCTTGTTCTTTCTCAGACTGGTCTTGAGCTCCTGGCCTCAAGTGATCCTCCTGCCTTGGCCTCCTGAAGTGTTAGTATTACAAGCATGAGCCACTGTGCCCGGCTAAGTTACATTTACTATGGTCTTCTGCTTATTAGTATAGCTGAGTTCCTCTATCCAAAGCCATAGCTTCCACCAGACAGGTTTATTGTGCAGCTGTAGCTCTCATAGGGCTTTGATGATGACTTTCTTCACTTGTCTCTGGGGGAGGGATCCAGGGATGATAATGGCATTCCCCTTGTTGCTGGCTTCGGGATACTTCCGCATCCCCTGTTGATTTTCCGCACACTGTAAGGAGTTCATTCATTAAACTCTCATTAATCACCCTTTTTGTATATGACATCTGTTTTAATTTCAGGGTCCTGCTCAATATCACTATATATTTAACACCTGCAAAGTCTCTTGAATTTAGTAGACATTCAAGACACACTTTCAAAATGACCCTTTGGCTTTTCACGAAATCACCA
>NW_012140892.1:4068-6662 GCF_000956105.1 Propithecus coquereli | reverse complement strand
CATATGTAAAATAATGCATGCAAATAATGTGTGTGTCTGGCACATAATTTTTCCTCCCTTTCTTTTATGGTAATGGTTTGAGATCTTTCCTTTCTCTATCCCTCCCCCAACTTGCTTATTTCTCACTCTCAATTCAACTTTGCTTTTTCATGGCTCTGATCTCCGTACCATGAGACACTATCCTAAGACATTGTTTATTGCACTGTGCCAGGTGCCAAGTACACAATAGTAAACTCCCTTCACGGAATTTATTCTCTGATGGTAGAGGCAGAATATTAAACAAATATTTATGCAACTAAATGTGTAATTATAGACTTACCTTATAGAATGATATCTTTGTTAAGGACGTGTTAAAGTTATAAGTTACAACTTTTACAATTATACACACATACATTACATATATAATTAACATTTATAAAGATATAAGCTGTTTTGGAAATGTACACCACTTTCAGCTCTGTGAAACCTTTCTTTCAATATAATTTTTCATACACAATGTGCATACCATGAGAAGTTATAGTTGGACATTACAGTCAATTTTCTCCCCATGAGAGTGTCTGGTAAGAGAGTGTCATGTATAACAAATCTGAATTATGTTCAATGTTTAGATGAACCCCAAATATTTTGCATATGCCGAGTGAGAAGGATAAAGATATAGCATCTGACACTCATGTGTTCTTTTTACGTAAGTGTTATCTCTGCGTATTCTAAAGCACTTTTGTGATTAGCATTTATTTTGCTTTAAAGGTTTTTTTCTGTGCTATAACTTTATTTTTAAGTGCAGTTTGAGTGAAAGATAGCTACGAGTTCCCCCAAAATGTTGGAACATTTGTACAGGAGAAAGAATTCTTCTTCCCTCTCGGTGCTTTTCCAGCAATTACCTACAGTCAACTCTTCTTTCTCCCCTGGCCAGTAAAATCTTCATTCGATTACATTCCACACGCAGACGATTTATTTGCTTTCAAGGCATTGCTTGTTCCTTCCTTTCTTATCATTCAGTTCTTATATATCATTCCCAGCCATACGAATTATTTGGATATATTGATTGGGTACAAAACACAAAATAATTTTTCACATTAAAATCAATGCAAATGTTTTATTTCATATTTTTCCATTTAGTGGCAGGGTTTCAGTAACTAATTAAAGTTATTAAGCAAGGCCTAGGTGTGTAGGAAATGCAGTTTTTAAGACCACATAACAGGATAACTGCCTGCTTCTGAGTGATAATAAGAAGGTCCCTGGGAGACAGACATCCCATTTAAACTGAGACTTGAATACTAAGTGAGATGTAAACAGAAGACCAGAGCGATTGTAAGGGGAATATGTCCCTGGTCCTTCAGTGGGGGAGGGCTTGACCTGACTAAGGAATGGGGAATATAGTCTAGAGTGTGCACAGTAAGTACGAGGCAAACTGGCACACAAGCAGGATTGAGGTACAGTGATGCTGTTCACACAACGCCTGTTCATTGCACCAGGAAAGCCCTGGGAAGCTAAGACAGGGCTTCCCACAGCGAAGTATCATGGTCACGTTTCCTTTTCCAAAAGCCCCTCGGCCACTCTGCCCATGTGGATTGGAGGAGAGGAGGAGGGATGATGCAGGGTGACTAAGAGGGAAGCTGTGGGGTAGAGATGCTCGTGGCTCAATCTAGGCTGGTGACAGAGGTGATCGCAAAAAAAAAAAATTAGAGTATCATGTAATGCTGCATTAAATGATGGTTTGTCGCAAAAAAAAAAAAAAAATGGATGAGATTGAAAGGTACATTTTAATGTTTTATAAACATGAATTTCTGAATAATTAGATATAAGGGTAGAAATAGAGGGAAACATTTATACTCACTTCCCCCAGCGTTTGACCCTTATCCTTAGAACCCAGACTTGCATTGCACTGTTTCCACCTATCTTTAAGTTAGTGATGACAAGATCAAATTTTTACGGTAAGCTAGGGTACCATCCCAATTGCTTTGCATACATTCTGTGATAGAATGTTCACTGCAGTCTCTGTGTCTTCGTAATATTTCTATTTCATAGGTAAGTTAAATAACTTGGATGAGATCACATGATCGGTTAGTGGGAGGATTGAAATTCAAAGCCAGGCAGCTTGATTACAGAGACCACCACCAAGGAGCTCTAGGTCCCCCTATCTCTAATTTCATGTCCAATTAAAAACTTAACTATTACATCCTACTGCTTCAGGTAAGAGTAAAATATAGGCTGGGAATTTTCTCTATATTTTAATTTTCCATGTGCCCCCTGTCTTTCAGAAGCAAAGACAACGGCATGTTGCCTGCACCTTTAAATGCTGCAGTGCTGAGAAATCTCCAACTCTCTAAATGTCATCTCTTCAAGCCTCTGGAAAGCTGATTGCAAAATGGGAATCCTTTGCTTGTGATCAGTGTTAAATTAATTCTTAAAGGAGTTGCTTGAAACTTCAAAATGATTTCCAGCTTAAGAAAAGTCCCCGACATCCTGTTTTCTCCTTGACAAATTCAGCTGCAGAAAAATAGAGGAACATGCAAACATCCGTGGTGACACTTTATCTTTATGACAGACACAAAAGAAACGTTCTGATGACAATGATGACACTGAACAGGAAC
>NW_012140892.1:2406-3023 GCF_000956105.1 Propithecus coquereli | reverse complement strand
GCAGGAAGCAGGTCAAGGATATGGCCTCCTTAGAAGGAGTTTGTATCCTCCACATGCTCAGCAACATCTGAAATCATCTGTGTGTGTACGGAAGTCGTCACTCTCATGTAGGGACTTAGCTGGCCGTGCAGATAGCCTTCCAGTTCTCCCAGGCATCGTGATCCAAGTTATTGTTTATCCAGACCTCCCCAACTTCTTTGGATCATTAGTGGAATGAAATATTGATCCCTTTAGCTCTCAGTATATCCACACGGGGTCTGAAATGTCCAAATCCCCTGGATAAGTTGCTTTTAGACTAGAGCAGCCTTACTCTAACTTAGTAAAAAATAAGGTAAAAATATTACGATTTTAATGTGTACCATAAATGAAAAAATTTAGATCATAGATAAATGCAAAAAAGGTCCCAGTGTAAGCTGGGCATGGTGCCCGTAATCCCAGTGCTTTGGGAGACCCAGGAGGGACTATCACTTGAGGCTAGGAGATCAAGACCAGCCTGGGCAACATAGTGGGACCTCATCTTTATAGAAGAAATTAGCTGAGTGTGGTGGCACCGGTCTGTAGTCCCAGCTACTCAGGAGGCTGAGGCAGGAGGATTGTTTGAATCCAGGAGTTTAAGG
>NW_012140892.1:0-1311 GCF_000956105.1 Propithecus coquereli | reverse complement strand
AATTTCTTTCTCCTCCCCTCCTGGAGCTCCAGTGATACCAATGTTCTTTTTTGGGCTGGGCCTAGAAGAAAGGATGGATGGATGGAAAGAACGTGAGCAGGGTGAATGAAGGGTCAGGCAAAAATGCCTACTTGAAGCTGCTTGTTTGCTGTGTGCAAAGTTCAGCTGAAAACAGCTGATCTGTATGGAAGTTGTTGAAGAAATTAGCAAACGGCCCTGGCCCTTTGCACGTGTCCTTGGGTATAAATACGGGGAGGACGTGAGCTGAGGAGGCCATTTTCTCCTTCAGATTTTGGTCTCTCTCCTTCTCTCTAAGCACTGTGTGTTTCAAGTAATTATTCCTTCTGTCTCATTCTTTCACTATGGAGCTCAGGAGCGAAAAGCAGCCACAACAAGTGGTGACCCCGATGTGATGCAGGAATCCGCGCGTCCAGTGAGCGTTTTTATCTTCCTGACTACAAGGGGAATCCTCCCTTTAAGGGATAGTCCCGCCTGCTGCTTTGGGGAAGGGACCGAAAAGTGTAGTTTCAGAAGGGGATTTCTAACGCGGGGCGGCAAGTTTATCTACGCAACAGCTCTGAAAGGCTGCCCCGTGTTCTGTGGAACTGAAAGCTTTACAGCAACTCTTCTGCGCAGTAAGACAGCGTTGTCCCTGTCTCCCAGGTGAGGGCAAAGCAGGGAACAAGCAGGGAAGATTTTTAAGAAGAATCTTAGGCAGGGGGTTCCGGTGCCTCTTGCAGTGTTAGCTGCATGGGGTCTGGTGCGTACAGGCTGACTCCCCTGCATATTCCCTCTAATCCTCCTGCGGGTGTTACCAATTTACAAAACACAACGTGGTGCATTCCCATGACCACCCCAGAACATCTATTAACAACCGGTTGTGCTTGGTCTTGTCACTTTCTCTTTTACTTTCTGGGACGGATCTGGCAATTGATGACCTCCCAATGCCATTATGAAGAGACACTGGCTGAAGCTTAATCTCTTTCTCCTACTCACTCTCCATCTCTAATTTTAAATATACAAAAAGGGGGACATATGGGGGCTGGGCTGAGAAGAAAGGATGGATGGAAAGAACGTGAACAGGGTGAATGAAGGGACAGGTGGAAATACCTGCCCGAAGCTGCTGAGTGCAAAGTTCGGCTGAAAACAGCTGACCTGTATGGAAGTCGTTAAAGAAATTAGCAAACGGCCCTGGCCCTTTGCACGTGTCCTTGGGAATAAATACGGGAGGAACGTAGCTGAGGAGCCATTTTCTCCTCCAGACTTTGGTCTCTCTCCTTCTCTCTAAACACTATGCGTTTCGGGTAATTA
>NW_012140891.1:0-1310 GCF_000956105.1 Propithecus coquereli | reverse complement strand
CCAGTGGATTCTGAGGAGCAGGAGCCAGAGGCGGGGAGACGGAGCCGTCGAGGCTCCAGGGGTCCGTGTTTTAGGCAGGGGGCCTTTCCGGGCAGAGTCCTCGCAGCGCAAGCACACGGTGGGGAATGGCGTCTGGAACACGTGACTCACTTTTGGCAAATACAGCGGCCTCTGGCCCTGAGCTTGCAAAGTGCTGTGGGCCCCTGTCAGAGGGTCTTGCAGAAGGAACCGGGTGTAGGAGTGCGTCACCCCGCTCCAAGCTTCGGACGCTTCCTCTCCCGGCCAGCCTGACCGGAGGGCGCCACAGGGAAGCGAGTGGGCGCAGACGTGATGAGCCCATGCCGAGCTGCTGGGAGGACAGAGCAAGGAGGTTCAGAAAATGTCAGGCCTACAGCTCAAATCTCGGGCACCAGGAACCAGGCCCGGTGTGTGCATGAGTGTGAGTGTGTGTGTATATGTGAGTTGTGTGTGCGTAAGTGTGTGTATGTGAGTTGTGCATGTGTGTATGTGAGTCTGTGTGTATGTATATGAGTGTGTGTATGTGAGGTGTCTGTATATGTGAGCTGTGTGTGCGTGTGTGTGAGTGTATGTGTGTGAGTGTATGTATGTGTGTGTCTGTATATGTGAGTGTGTGTGAGTGTGTGTATGTGAATATGGGTGTGTACGTGTGAGTTGTGTGTGTGTGAGTGTGCATGTGTGTGTATGTGAGTGTGTGTATGTGTGTGTGCATGTGAGTGCGTGTGTATGTGAATGTGTGTGTATGTGTGTGTGTATATGTGAATGTGTGTGTATGTGAGTGTGTGTGTATGTGTGTGTGCATGTGTATATGTGAATGTATGTGAGTGTGTGTATATGTGAATGTGTATGTGAATATGGGTGTGTACGTGTGAGTTGTGTGTGTGTGAGTGTGAATGTGTGTGTATGTGAGTGTGTGTGTATGTGTGTGTGCATGTGTATATGTGAATGTATGTGAGTGTGTGTATATGTGAATGTGTGTGTATGTGTGTGTGCATGTGAGTTGTGTGTATGTGTGTGTTTGTGGGGGTACCTGCTGCTCTGCCCTGGGCTGTGTTGGTACCTAACCCGGGGCAGAGCACAAGGACCCTGTGAGTCCAAGCGCACAGCCAGGAGCTATGAGCGGAGGTGCCATGGGTGTCAGAAGAGAGTGAGGGTCCCCGCAGCAGCGCTCAGCAAGCTTGAGGACTGAGGACCAACCGGCCTTTTCAAAGGCCAAGAAACATTCTTCCTTCAACTTCAGCCTCTGTTGACTTAAGTCATTGCTGTTGAAAGCACTTAAACAGCAAAAGCAC
>NW_012140890.1:4038-5988 GCF_000956105.1 Propithecus coquereli | reverse complement strand
CTTATATTTATGTCTTTGATCCATTTTGAGTTAATATTTGTATGTAGTGTGCATTATTTTAAACTCAAAATTATTTAAAATTCTCCATAAGCATAGTTTTAAAAGATGAGGCAAAGTAATCTTAAAAATTATTTTTGGACCTTCAGGATGCTTATCTATTTTTGATTTTATAATTTTATTACAAAACCCCTCAAACATACCCTGAATTTTGATTTTTCTAATACCTGAGCTGCTGGTGGAAGACAATGTGGCTCAGTTGAGGAGAGGAGGAGCAACAGAGACCAGGAAGTTCCGCTGGTACATGGAGGGATGGAGTGAGGAGGTATTGTGGGTTAGTTATGTGTTTCTAAGTCTTTTTTGGCATCAATTGGTAAGAACCATGTTCCTTCCTGTCCCCCAGCTTCCGCTTTATTTACTGCTCATCGCTGATTTACTGGTGGCCTATGGAGTCTTATTCTCTTACGATTATTTTGTGACCATAGTGCGGGCCATTGGTCCTCTGGGTGGCGCCAGTGGTTTTGTTGGAGCCTTGAGGCGTAAGGCCACTCAGTTAGCAGCCACCCCTTGAGCTGCTGAGCAGGGAGATCAGCACTTCTAGGAAGGAAATGGTATTCACTTTGTAACCCATAATTGAGGGCAATGATTTTTCTCAAAGACATCTCCCAATTAGAGTTTGTAAGGAAGTTCAGATGAGACAGCTTGCTATTCTCTGATTGATTTAAAAATGAAAAGATTTGCTTGTACCAGATTTCCTCTGTAAAGGGAGGTTAGTGGAGAAAATGGACTATTGGACTGTTAGAGCTGGAGGGACTTTGGAGATATCATTGTTAATGTTTTTCAGACATTTTTAGCAACTAAATTTTTTTATCCAAGTGCGATTAATCATATGATCAATCCCAATAAGTAAATAACAATAAAAAAACCTATTTGCTTAAGCTTCTCTCTTCCTTCTCCTAAGAAGCCCTCTGCCTAGTCCAACACCCTAAAACTAAGGTCCAGAGAAAGACCTCATGTCCAGGGTCACCCAGCTTGTGACTGATGGGAATGGGGCCAGAACTCACATTTCCCAATTCTTAGGTCAAGCCTTCTTAAACCAGGCAGGATGTGGCATGCTGTTCTGCGGTCTTTTGTTCTTCCAGAGCTCAGATGAAAAGACAAGAAACACAATAATGTAGATTCATCTGGTACCTTGAAGACTTCTCAACTGAACAGGGAGTGTGACTTAGCTAAGGGCCATGTAGCAGTCCTGGTCAGCGTTGTGAGGAGGCGGCCTCTTGGCCAAGGCTATTTTAAGGGTGCTTCCAGGGGTTGACAATAGGGCACCTCTAAGAAGTACGGATGAGAAACAGTAGGAAAACAATGAAAACTCATCTGAAATGGAGGCATATACAAGCAGATGGAGCATTCTATTCACCAGAAATTTTCCATTAGAATTTTCTTTCACAACAAGCAAGGGTTTCACAAGCTCCTTTCTGTGAGGAGTGAGAGTGAGCTGGGCAGTGCGGAGGCACTGGTTCTCCCAGCTGGAAGAAGCAGCCCTCCAGCAATGGCTTCTGCTTGCTGGGAGGGTGCCAGGTGGGAGCAGGCGACAGCAGAAGGGCAGTGTGGTGGAAGGGAAGGACAAGAAAGGTTTCTGGGCCTCTGTGATGACTGGGAAACTCTGGGAAAAGCAAAGAAGAGCCCCTAGGGCTCAGTATTAGTGGGGAGACTTTGGGAAATGTTTATAGCTGGATAAAATTTTTAGCAATCACTATCAGAGAATTTTTTTGGGTCTACTGCTGGATGAGGGAGAGAAATATAATAGCATGGGGAAAGAGAACGACCCTAAGAAAACTGTCCTCAAAAGACATTTAAAATATTTTATGGTGCATTTAGAATGCAGTGTCCTTCTTTGCCATTTTTTCAAGAGTCTGAGTGAAGATTTAAATTGGTTTAGAACATTTTTTTTTT
>NW_012140890.1:0-973 GCF_000956105.1 Propithecus coquereli | reverse complement strand
AAATTTTGAGAAAATATAAGCTGAGCTGACTGCTGAAGGGGGTGGAATTTGGATGCAGAGAGGAGAAGAAACAGGGTGAGGGAAGAGAAATAGATCAAATTAAAAGCGTAAGTAAAGAATGGTGTTTGGAGTAATAATAAAATACTAACAACAGTAAGAATAAAAACCCAGCAGCTAGCATTTACTGAGTACTGACTATGTATCAATACTGTGGAAAGCACTTTACATGGATCATCCCGCAGAATCCTCACAACTCTTGAGACAGTCATTATTAGAGCAAAGGAGGAAGGAAGGGGGAGTCGGAGAGCAGAGGGAAACATATCTTGTATAAGAGATGAGGCATATCACTAATTAGTAGTGGGGAAAAACCATTCATACAATATTCAACAAGTATTTATTGAGCCCTGATTAGACTTCAGCCAGTGTGCAACTTTGCTTTATAAAATTTTAAAAATTTGGCTTAGAATGCAGTGTCCTTCTTTGCCATTTTTTCAAGAGTCTGAGTGAAGATTTAAATTGGTTTAGAACATTTTTTTTTTAGTTGCTGGACTCTGATTCTTTGAAACACAGAAATTACAACATGCACAGCCTTTAATTGTGTTTGAAATACTTATGCATAGTGACCTGAAGGTCATCAGAAGGTTCCTAGGCCAGGGGCCTTGGCTATAACTCCACTGAAGGAATTAGCACCTCTAACAAAGCAATGTGTTAATTTGAAGCAGCAGTGATCAGAAACCTATAAAAATAGAGTGGCAGAGAGGCCCATGTCTCATTCATCTCACTATTCTCGTCCCTTCTTATAGTCGGTGGCTGGATGAGTGAGAAAAGTCTTTTTGGAGGCTTCTCAATGTCAGTCTACTGGGGTTCTCTCAATCCCCAATCCTAGACTCACTTTGGAATCTGAAGTCCTACCTTTTCCTCCACTCTGCCCTGAAGCTTATGTTCGAATGTACAGTTTTTTTTTTTTTTTTTT
>NW_012140889.1:1840-3262 GCF_000956105.1 Propithecus coquereli | reverse complement strand
AATTCAGAGATTAGCAAGGGGATTAACATATGAATGAAGTTAACATATTCTTAGAATTTATATATATATGTATGTATGTGTATATATTTTGATAGTGTTCCATTTCACCAGTGTAATTGAACTACTTTATTCTAAGAGTAGGGTAACTCCTTGGCTTAGACACTGAGGCAGGTACCATTTAATCCTGTAATGTTGATGAAAATTAAATTAGAGAAATCAGTGAAGTCTTCACACCAGCCCATACTAACAAGCACTCCATTATAAATAGCTTTCATGCAGTCATTTTATGTACAAATTTTGGTTACTGAAAAGTAATCACTAAGCAAGCAATTCCAGGTAATTTTCTAGTTGTGATTATTGTAATGTGTAATTTTTAGTTGTGATAATTACCCAAGAGATGCAGAATACACAATTTGTAGAATAATTATGGAATCTCTATTTATTTCTTTAGGCTCAGTATTTGAGAAGAGAGCCTGTGAATTTATGAGTTCTGTCATTTATTTTTCAAGCCAGTACTGATTTATCTTTGTATGTCTCAGATTCTCCACCATAACTGCTATTTGCTATTAAATAAAGCTTCTTTCAAGGTGTCAAGGTTTCCATAAAGATATTCAGAGTTAACTTTCATGGAGTGGACCACCTCATCTAGATTCAAAGATCAGTAAAAAGGAGGCTGCCTCAAAGCACTCTGTTCATGCCTTCCACCTTCCTCAAACTGAAACGAAGGGAAGAGCATGGGGGGTCAGTTGTGGCTCATTTGTGCCCTCCTTTGTGCCCTAGAATTCTTTGAAGTGATAGTTTTAATTATTTGTTCTATTATTCCAACTGGTGGAGGAGGATGGCAGTCCATTCTTAGTAGAAAATCAAATTAAGTTAATTTGAAAGTTGATTAATATAACAAAGTTAATAAAGTATATAGTCTTTAAGCATAATGGAATTATTCTTTAAGATATTATTCTTTAAGATAATGGAATGAACTTAAATTTGTTATATCCCTTGAAGAGGTCACTTACCTTTTCACTACAATTTTTATTAAGTTACATTTTTCCCTCAAATATATGTGGCTTAAAAATATTTAAAATTAGGAACTGTTAATGAAAATAGCCAGACATTCAATTGCAGGAGTGCTCTTTAGGGTAATGCTGAGAGTAGGTTTCTTCTACTCACCCAAGAGCCTTCTCTTATGCTACAACTTTATTCCATGAAATCAGTTCTTACATGGCACTCTGACTGCACACTTAAAGAGCCTAACTTGAACATTTTTAATATAAAAATTGTAGATGACTTAAAAAAATTGACTTCCTAAACCTGAACTGCCCAAAAAGGGGGTCACCAAGCACATGTGCTACTCAGCACTTGAAATGTAGTTAGATTAAACTGAGATGTGCTGTAAGTGCAAATACACACTGAATTTTAAATACT
>NW_012140889.1:0-1733 GCF_000956105.1 Propithecus coquereli | reverse complement strand
AAAAATAACCTTTAAAGCACTCAGGAAAATAGGATGAAAAGAAGCAGCAGCCATTATTAACAGATAAATGGTCTATAACTTTAATAGCTTGTAAAACCTAGGTATAGGAGACAAAATGATACTTAATCATTGTGTTAAATACCATACTTATAAAAGTGGTAAAAGATAGCATTTTTAATGAGAAAGCACATCATATTTTTAATATTTTAATGTATTACATATTATTTAAAATACATTTAGCTACTTAAAGCATAATGAACTCAAAGGTTAAAATGAGTAATCCTCTAACAAATGGCTAGTCAAATTAGTCATTTAGACTTTTAAGTAAGCATTAGGACAGGTTTGAACAATTTTAATTTTCATTTTACAAAGAACTTTGATGTGCTTAACCACATCACTGCATTCATTTACATGAAATGGTCTTCTTCCTTCACTCTGTGTGGTAGGGTGAACAGCTAAGGGACTTCCTAAAACACAGAGAGCCTTGCCCCCTGGCCATTTTGAACACAACTTTGCAATTTGCCATCGTTTTGTCCCAGGCAAGGAACAACTCTAAGATAACCTACTACTAACAACAACAAAAAGGTGTGCTAAAACTTCCTGGGGTAAGAATTAAGGATAATAGGATTTACTCAAAAACATACGTCAGAAACGGTGACAAACTCAGGACAACATCTCCGTCAATATGACATTCTGATCTGTAACCTCCAAAAAGTCCTGAAAGATCCAAGGGATGCGAGGGGAAGATGAGGATGCTGCCTAGATTCTAAGGGATAGGAACAGCCTCCTTCAAATATGGAATTGAAAGTATATATGTTTAAACCAGAAATGATAAAAAAAAAAATCAATTAGTCAAAAGTAATTAGCTGACTCACCTTAATAATTTTTAACATAATATTGTAAGTAAGACCCTAATGTGGCATAAATCTGCAATGCATCAGGGGCACACTCACACCCGCACTATACTAGAGGTCAGACCCTTGCTCTTCTTCATTATTTGACCCCTGCCTCTAACCTCATTCCTTACTGAAACTTTCACACATAGGATTTGCAGTTACCTAAACAGGTGACACTGTTTCAGGCATCAGTGCCCCTTCTTACATCCAGTCCTCTCCAGGGGGAACAGTTCCCAGTTTGCTTCTTAGTCTCACTAGCTCCTCCTTGGCCTTAGGCAAAATTGTTCACGTGCTTATGTACATTTTTCTGATAAAAAGAATTCACAGGTCTCTACTAGATTCTTAAGGGGGTCTGTGAGCCAAAAGAGGTTAGGAACTAGTGCTCTCCAGAGTTGCCAACTAAAAACATAAGTGAAAGTTGCACGAGTGCCAAAGATCAAATTAAAGTCCCAGACACTAATGCTTATGGCAATTCAGGTCCCACAGGGTTTTCCAAGGGACTCACAGCCAACCAAAATATGACAAAAGTGTTCAAATCTTAAAAGCACCTGCCCATAAAAATCATTTACTTGCCCCTATGTTTAGGGAGCGAAGCTTCTAAGAAGAGAAGTGGAATATGTATAGCTGGCCCCTCTAGACATATCCTCAACCAGTACCTCTGGATGCAACTATTATTGAAGCAGCTCAGACATTTCAGTCATCGGTGGATTCTACTATTGAATTAGTATTCCCTAAAATATTTAGAAGACATTTATATTTTCATTTAATAATGGAAAAATTTTTATGAAGTTAGCAAGGGGATTAACATATGAATGAAGTTAACATATTCTTAGAATT
>NW_012140888.1:506-1260 GCF_000956105.1 Propithecus coquereli | reverse complement strand
TGGTGACCTTGAACTTGCCATAGGTGGCCGAGCTGTGCTTGGAACCCAGTTTGGGCCAGTATCGGTGGCTTTTGGTTCGTCCGCCCTCCTAAATCACACACAAAAGCAAAATGGGAAATAAGTCGGGAGAAGCTCTCATCTTCTTAATCCTAAAATCTGAGGACAGAAGAAAACAAAAAATAGCTTCTAAATCACTAGCTCAGTAGCACTGCGCAGTGTCTATCACAGGGTAGATGCTACACATTTTAGCTGAGACCAAGCATAAGATTTACAGTAATAGTGGAAAATATAAAAGATTCACAACTGAGGTGCAACTGAATATTAGAAGGAAGAGCAAGTGCAAAGTCCATAGGCAGGGACAAGCTTGGTGCCTTCAAGAAACAAACGTCTTCAGGGTGGCTGAAATTTGGCACATGAGGGGGCAGCTGGTAGGAGAGGAGATCGGGAAGGCCTCACAGTCCGTGGTAGGGAGTTTGGATGTCACTCCATGGACAACGGAAGCAACCCTTAGGTTTTAAGCCAGAGAGCAACAGATGCTAATAATCGTTCTAGGTCACACTTCTCCTTTCTGACGTTCAGCCCAGAGCTCCTTGTACTCTAACACGCTGACTACTGACACTGCCTCTATCATCTGATGTCGATCTCACGTTTCTCAGCCCGACCAATTTTTTTCAGTTCAACCTACAACTAAAACAGAACAGCTGGTTACGTGACCATTCTTTCTCCCCTAGTTTTATAATCTTTTCTGAGGATA
>NW_012140888.1:0-456 GCF_000956105.1 Propithecus coquereli | reverse complement strand
AAACATTGTGCATGGAATTCTCTTTACAATTTTTCTGCAAGGGAAAAGGCATTAGGCGAGCGAGTATTCTGCCTGATAAAACAGGCATTCACATACAAGAGACAGCTTTACTTGAGCCAAATTTAAGAAGAAAAATAAAAGGAACGTTGGGCAATACAGCAGATGCCACTTTCAAGTGGAGTTTTTCACGTAACGCAGAGAAACTGGATTCAAACGGATGCTTCCTCTGTCAATCATATTAACACAGTTCCTTAAGCTTTAACTCGATGAAGACTTCCGGAGCGTGGGAGACCATTTGGCTTAGGCACTCTGCATCCAGGTAATCTAATTTAAACATGTGCAAAAATCTTTAAAACCTAGAAGAAATGAATGGCCGACATTTCTAAGGCCCCGAGTAGCACATTTGTATTGAGTTTCCCAAAACGGTAACTTAAATAAATTACATTCTTTAAAAAA
>NW_012140887.1:6443-7094 GCF_000956105.1 Propithecus coquereli | reverse complement strand
ATAAAGCTTTGAGGGGAAACAGATAAAAAGCTTAGCAATGCAAATGAGGAGAGCGTTAAGCCCAGGCTGGAAATGAGGTAAGTGCATTTAAAGCCTGAGCTCCAAAGACTGCCTGCAAAAGGTTAAATTGCAAAGGTAAGGCCAGGGCTGCCTGCTCTCAAGGTTTAACCCTGTGGTCTGGCTTTCTTAACGGCCAGTGAGAGGCAGGCAGACCTGAGCAGCACAGCCTGCAACCTGCAGCCCTCCCTCCCTCCAGATCCTGCCTGCAGAGCCCATGCCCCCGTTCCTCTTGCAGCTCCTTCTGCCCAGCCGGTTCTTTTCTTATAGTCTTGATTATTTTGTTTTCTAATAGCAAAGACAACAACTTTCGTGTTAGAAATTTAAGAAAACTGTGAGACAAAAAAACAAAAAAAAAAAAAAAAAAAGGAAAATGAGCACTATTCCACTTTCTTGGAGTCAACCATTGTTAACATTTTGGTATGTATGGTTAATCTGATTCTTTCATGTGTGCGTATTTTTCCAAAATTGTGATCATACTGGTTCATATCATTTTATACCTCCTTTATTTTTGCTTAACAGTAGCTTTTAAACATCTCATACATTGTTCGATTTTGCCTACAGTATCATTTTCAATAACCTTACAGCATTGTA
>NW_012140887.1:0-873 GCF_000956105.1 Propithecus coquereli | reverse complement strand
AAGCAGAATGCGCCCAGCCAGAGCCCCGGCACAACGGCTGCGGCTGGCACTTGGCTCACCGCTGCGCCCTCGGGACTGCACGCATCTTACTCCTGGAGACCCTGGCTTAAGCAGCCAGGTCTACTGGGCGCTGCCGCTTGACCCCGAGATCTCAAAAGACACAAGGAGGGCCTGAAAAGCACTTAACGAGTCTGAGGTCACAAACCTCACCGTGCAACGCCAGTTTCTCTGAGAAACCCGGTGAGAGGTTACGCAGCCGAGCAAAGGACGCCTCTCTGGAGCGTTCGCCGTTTAAGGGCCTTGGCTACTGACCACACATCATGCCCTCCCAGGCACCCTCTTCCCCGCCCCCTCAGGGGCTCCACTTCTGGGGTGCCTTCCCCAACTCTGTGACCAAGAACCTTGTCATCACGGAGCCTTGTCCCCGGGTGCTCACGGGCGCTGGGGATGCTGCAGGAGGTGAGAAGTGCCATTTGAGCACCCAAGGACAAACGCCAGCGGGTGCCAGCCTGTCTCCAGGACACCGGGCTCTGATGCAGAGTGGCGTGAGAACACTCAGATGGCGCCCAGCACCTTCTCTTCCTCCGGGTCCAGGCCTTTGGGGCAGCCTGGCAGGATCCCAGTGTTCTCTCGGACTGGGCTGGACTGGGGGTGGGGGCAGAGACGCTGTGGCACGAACAGGGCCCTGGCTGCTACAGCAGGTTCAGACACGCCCTGTCTGGGCCCCAAGCTGCTGAGCGGCCCTGTAGGGGCAGCCCCAGGAAGGAGCTGGGGTGGTCTTAAGAAACCCGGGCTCTGACCATGTTCTGAGACGGAGTCCTGATCTGATGTTGTGGGTCTGCAGCTGCCAACAAGAGGAGGTTAAAACCAGTG
>NW_012140886.1:840-2604 GCF_000956105.1 Propithecus coquereli | reverse complement strand
GGAAAGCCCGGCACCTAGACGGAGGCCGAACAGCACGTCCCCACCCCGGGATCAGCGCCGAGCTTCTCCTCTGCACTCAAGAGTCCCACGCGACCCCTCACCCCTCGCCACCACGAGGGCGCCGGCGCCCCCTGCCAGGCGGGCAAAGGATACAGTCCCGGCTCCAGAACGCCGAGGCGCCCGGGCGGGAGGGGCCCGCCACGTCCGCCATCTTGAAACAACCGCCACTCCTGGCGTCGCGTCGGGGCCGCCACGCCCCGGCCTCCGGGCTCAGTCCCCATTGGCCGCACAGCCCAGAGGCCCGCCCCCGCTTGCGCCGCCGGCCCCGGCGGGGCGAGAGGGTCCGGGCGAAGGGGAGGCTGTGTGCCGGCGGTGCGGTGTGGGGCCCAGGCCGGGGCAGCGGGAACGAGCGCCCCGCGGAGCTACTGCTGCCAGACCAGCCCTGGGCCCCCATCTCCACCCCGCCGCGCTCTCAGGCGCCGAGAACTACAGCTCCCGGCATGCCGTGAACTTGACGGCCGAGGCGCTGAGGCGGGGTCGGACCCTCCTCCGGCCCGCCCCGCTCTCCACACCCGCGGCAGCCGCTTTCCCGGCCGCGCGCGGAGCGGGGACGCGAGCCATGGAGAAGACGTCGCCCCCGTTGCTGGGCTGCAACAAGCCGCACCTGGAGAAGCTGACCCTGGGCATCACCCGCATCCTAGGTGAGAGGGGACACGGCCGAGTGGGTGTGGAGTAGAGGAAAGGAGGAGGGCGGGTTGAGGTGCGGGGTGGGCGGCACGGCTGTGGACAGTGTATATGAGTGGGCGGCAATACTGTGACTTCCGTCGTTAAGGAGGAAAGAGGGGGAGCCGGATTTGCCGAGAGTGTTGTGAGGCAGAGCTGGAAAGCCCGAAGGTTCCCCGCTCACCCCAACCTGAGGTCCCACCCTAGGGCTCAGGAAGGAAGGGGAAAGGCTTGCAAAGGGGAGGCAGCAAGCACCTGACCCAAATGGGAGGTTGGGTCTCCCGAGAGGCATTCCTTGGCCATGGCAGTATCCCTGAAACCCAAGCCCTTCCTCTGATAGCAGAGTGAGCTGGGGAAATGATGCAGCCAACCTCGCAGGGCAACAGCTATCACAGGCCCGAAGTGGTCGAAAGGAGTCAAAGCTTGCACCACTGAATGGGTTAGAGTTTTTCTTTTATCGAACGTTTATTTAGTACCCACCACTATGTTAGAGACTGCGGCTACAAAGATGAAAAAGATACAGTTCTGTGAAAAAATAGACTGCCTAGAAGTGTGAAAGGAGGTCAGTAATCTGTTGTTGTTCAGAGGCAGCACAGAGGAAGAGGGGACTGACTTTATCTGTCAAGTTAAGGAACGTTTTCCAGAGGAGGTGATGCTAAATTTTGAAAGACAAATGGGAGGTAGCAGGAAAACCAAGGAGGAGAAATGTCATCTAGGCAGGCTGAAAAGCATGCTTCGGTGCCTTTCCTTCACAATCATAACGAAATCCAAATATCTGTACCATGACCCACAAGTCTTTGTATGATCTTCTCTCATTTGTCTTTCTGACTTTATTTTCACTCTGTCTTGGCCACAGTGGCCTTCTTGCTGTACCTTAAACTCTCTAAGCTTATTCCTGCTTCAAGGCTTTTGCAATACTGCTAGACCCTCCACCTAGAATTGTCTTCCTCTGAATCCCTCTCTTCATGTCATTCAGACCTTTGGTCAAATATCTTTACCTCAGAAAAGCCTTCTCTATTGCTCTCTCTTCCCTTAGTCTCT
>NW_012140886.1:0-790 GCF_000956105.1 Propithecus coquereli | reverse complement strand
CTGTGCATGAGATGTATCACTCACAAGAACAGTAGAAAAGGTGACATTCAGTCATAGATGATCTGTCCTCTCATGATGGAAACATCCAAGATTGAGAAATATCTCAATCACATTTCTCTACGTGTTTAGGTGAAGCATTGAAAGTCTTTTTTTCAATAGTGTGAAAAGAATATCAGATTATAGATACGTATTTTCTATTGAACTTTCTATTGAAAATTCTACTAGAGAGGCTCTTCTGTGATCTGGGAAATCATCGATGTGACAAGAAGAGATCAAGATTCAAAGACACAAGACTAAAGCAAATGATTCATAACTATCATTACATATTTCAGTAAATATTCAGTAACAAATTTACAGTTGACATTGTTTTGACATCCTATGGAGATTTAAAATGAAAATATCTGAGGCTGGATGTTAATTGGTCATTATGTGGAATAGGCTGGGTTAAAAGGTGACACTCTTAACCTTGCAATTCCTTTCATACATCTGAATTACTATAGGATGTAATTACCACCATTTTTTTCCCCATACAATTTCATTCCTCACTGTCAATGAGAAGAGTATTTTACATTAAATTTTGGGAGGAAGAAAGAAGGTAACAGATAAAGGAGTATATGTGGCTTTTACATGAAATAGAGAGTGATATGACTACATGAATTAGTGAGAGTGCTGAGCAGCTAAGACCAAGAGTACAGGTTCTGTCCATATATTTGTTAATTAACTTGTTTGGTCCCACTGCAATAGACTGTCTCCCTCCAACAATTTATTCTATATTGGAACAATACCATTG
>NW_012140885.1:11810-12381 GCF_000956105.1 Propithecus coquereli | reverse complement strand
CTCCTCCCACCTACCCAACACCCGATGAATATTACTTCCTGTGAGCACCTAAATGTTGATCAGTTAGTACCAATTTGATGGTGGATACATGTGGTGCTTGTTTTTCCATTCTTGGGATACTTCACTTAGTAGAATGGGCTCTAGCTGCAACCAGGATAATAACAAGAAGACTTAACAATTCTAAAGATGAGCTCCAACTCTATGAAAATTATCATGTTATTTCACGTCCAAGACTTTTTTAAAGAAGTAAATTCTCTTGAAATCCTGCAGTAGCTTAACAAGAACTTAAGCTCTCAGAATTTTGGATATTCTATTGCTAATATGATGTTTAATTGGATATCTTTGGAGAATACAGCGCAAGGCATTCTAGTTATCAAATGGATATTTTAAGCAAGGCTTACAAAAAGAAGGAAAAAAATACCCTGATCCATTTTTAAGGTCTCAGTGTTGAGCCCCACTCAGGCGTCCAAACTCAGTTTCTTGAAGTAACTTTATTTCAGGCAACTTGTTGCTTTTCTAAACATCTGTGTTCCTGTTAGGGACACTTAATTCAGCCCTGATAGGCCTCATG
>NW_012140885.1:0-520 GCF_000956105.1 Propithecus coquereli | reverse complement strand
TAACTTGCCTTCTTGTACTCTCGTGAGCCACTTTGAAAAGAGAATGTCTGAGATAGCTGCAGGCTCTTTAACCCTCAGAATAAAGGCAC
This sequence comes from Propithecus coquereli, assembly GCF_000956105.1. Lineage (NCBI taxonomy): Eukaryota > Metazoa > Chordata > Mammalia > Primates > Indriidae > Propithecus > Propithecus coquereli. The sequence continues at coordinate 431 of NW_012140885.1, read as the reverse complement.
ATAGAACAAATCTGAACCTAACCAATAGCCTAGAGTCCAGTAAGGCTCAAACAAGTCCATTCTAAATCAAATAAATGGCTGTTAACTTATAGACCTATAAGCATGAAAATACATATTTGTTGTTGTAAGCGAGAAGGATTTTCAAATGTTTTTGCTTTGCCACAGAACATGATGATTGAAATAATTAACATTATAAATTTTACCTCCTACTTAAGTCTTGAATTGATTTACTGTTCTTCATCTCGTCTCTACCTTAGTCAAAGCAACTATTATATTTTATCTAGATATTGAAATAATAGTGAACTCTATCTGTATATAGTCTTTTCTCTTTATGTCTTGTCAAATGTGATTTCCAGAGTTATCCTTTATATGCATGATTTTGTTCAAAATATTTTCATTTGCCTCTGATACTCCTTGATACTTAAACTCTT
>NW_012140884.1:2028-2763 GCF_000956105.1 Propithecus coquereli | reverse complement strand
ATGCTTTCTCTCAGTATTGTTTAAAATTTATTGAATAAAAATTGGAAAGATATTTCTGAATATTTTCTTTCTTTTTCTAAGGTCAAGCACTTAGTCGATGACCTACCTCAGGAAATAAATTATCAATTTTTAAAAAATGATAAATCATTAAACTTTTATAAGCCGCAGTGAAAGAATTTACGCACAATGACCTATCTATGAGGAACACAAGGATAAAGATAAAAAGGACAAATAGTGTTTTTTCAAAACTGGAAGATTTCCTTTAAGATTTTTCTCTGAATAAGCTAGCTTATTTCCTAGAACTACTTAATGCAAGTGAGATGAATTAGTAAAATGGTTTATCATGTGCATCAAGTAGGATACATAAATACTAAGTTTATTTTGTTGTCAATAATTATATTTTATAAAGTCATCTGACTTAAACGTGTGCTAAATTATTCACTTACAAACATTTATATCCAAAGCTCTGTGGAGCAATATATAAAAAATCATTAGTCTAGATATAGAAGTAATATATGGAAAAGAGTGAGTAAATATTAAACTATATGCACTGACTTATGAAGATTTGGATTATAATCATAGAACTTTTTTTCCATGTTTTGGTTTGTTGATTATTAAAGGAATATCTTCTTGAGCGGTATACCTAAGCAAAAGGACAGTTATTTTACTTTTGTACAACCAGAGAAAATACCAAATGTTCAAGCTCTCAAAAACAACATGCGTTGGAACTTGGCA
>NW_012140884.1:0-303 GCF_000956105.1 Propithecus coquereli | reverse complement strand
TAAATCACTGAAATTTTAAAAGATCAGAGTGGAAATCATATACATACATAAATATTTATTAGGTAATGTAGATAACATCTATTAATACTTTACCACTGAAAAAACAAAATGAGTAAAACAAAAATAATGATACGGTTTAACATTTTTCCAGAAATAAATGAATTCTTGAATCTATGGATTGGAAAACAATCATTATATTACAGGAAAATTTGATGCAGAATGATCCACACCAAGGCATAATGTAATAAAGTTGACAGTTTTCAAAGACAGAAAAAATTGATAAACAATCTAGGCAAAAATGAT
>NW_012140883.1:1938-3110 GCF_000956105.1 Propithecus coquereli | reverse complement strand
ATTCTAGATATTTCTATGAAGGTTATTTTTTAGATGAGATTACATTTAAATGAGCAGAACTGGAGCAAAGCAGATTACTCTTCATAATGTGGATGGGCCTCATCCAATCAGGTGAAAGCTTTAACAGAACAAAAGACTGACTTCCTCTCAGTAAGAAGGGATTCAGCCAGCAGACACCTTGATCTTAACTGCATTCTTCCCTGAGTCTCCAGCCTGCCAGCCTACCCTGCAGACTCAGGACTTGCTAAGCCTCCATAATCATGTGAGCCAATTCCTTAAAATCCTCTCTGGGTGTACACACACACACACACACACACACACACACACACACACACACACACAGAGTCCTGCTGGTTGTTTTTCTCTTGAGAACCCTAATACATTTATCAACAAACATTATTTTTTGCTCATTCAATAAGTATTTGCTAAGCAGCTATTATGTGTGAAACATTTTTCTAGGTGTTAAAGATATATCGGAGTCAATCAGGAAAAAATGTTACTCTAATAAGGGAGACAAACACATAATATGGAATTATGCAGTATATTATAATGATAAGTGCCACGGAGAACATGAACAGGTTTGGGTAAGGGAGACAGGATGTGTTGGGGGACCACAGTATTAAATATGGCAGTGAAGGTAAGCCTTATTAAGAAGGTATCTCGCCATTGTTTCCTGACTTGCACTGTTTCAGATGGGAAGTTGGTGTCATTTCTTATCTTTGTTTCTCTATATGTAATGTGTTTTCTTCCCTGGCTACTTTTCATATTTTCTTGTTATTTTTTGTTTTCTGAAAATTGACTATACTGTAATGGGCTTTGTTGTAGTAGCCTGCTTGAGATTTATGGAGTTTCTTGGATCTGTGGGTTTGTAATGATTTGTAATATTTTTGGCCACTTTTCCCACATGTATATTTTTCTGCCCCCTTACTCCTATGCTAGGACTTCAAATATTACATCGCCTGGTATTGTCCCACAGGTCAACAAGATTGTGTTTATTTTTGTGTCAGTTTTTTTTTCTTTGTGGCTTAGTTTCAATTGTCCTGTCTTCAAACTCACTGATATTTTCTTTTATTGTATCTAAAATGCTATTAAGCCCATCCAGAGAATTTTTCATTTCAGAGTTTACTTTGTATCTAGAAGAATATGTGGTTCTTTTTTATATTTTCCACTTC
>NW_012140883.1:0-329 GCF_000956105.1 Propithecus coquereli | reverse complement strand
AAAGCCAATTAAGTCAGTCTTCTTCACTATAATTCTCTTTATCACAATCTGGAGATGTTCCATAGCTGCTAAAATTTGCTTAACTGGAAACAACTATGAATTTTCAAATGCTCAAGATCTCAAACCTCAAAACCATTTAAAAGTCACTGTCACCCTGAAGTGTACAGAAAAGAAATACATCTTCTTCCACCAAAATTTAATCAATAGGAACACATACTTACAGTCTCACATTCAACTATTTCAAGGCAATTTTAAAGATGAATTTTGGAAATTGCTGGGAGGGAAAGACAAAAATCCTGTTGATGGGGAGGACAACTGAATGCTAACAG
>NW_012140882.1:356-1964 GCF_000956105.1 Propithecus coquereli | reverse complement strand
GTCCTCATCAGGTCTTCCATCAAAGGAGGGAAGAAAATGCCTACTCTAGACAGTAGAAACAACCGAAAGGACCAATTGGAGCCAAGGACTAAGCTGAGAGAAGCTTTTGGGAATCTATTCAAAAGCAGAAGGAAGAACCTACTAACATGAAAGAGGAGTGGGTTAGTGGAGAAACTTGCTTTCCATAAGTCTTTCACTTCAAAGGGGTGAGGAGAATGATCATTCGAGGCAAGAGGAGGCTCAACTTGTTTTTCACCAGTAGAGTCAGAGATTATTTGGGGAGGGCAGCCTGAGAGCCAGGAGTCTGGGGTGATCCTCTCCAAACAATCTTTCTGCCTTCTGGGGAAAATGAAAAAGAACTTCTGTGCTGAACAACTTCTGATATGAACAGCCTCTTCTCAGGGGATAGTATATGCAAGGGAGGGGGCTTTAAAATTTGAATATGAACTATGGATTAGATAATAGTGCTATAGCTATGTTAAATGTCCTGATTTTGATTATAGGAAATGCACAGTGAAGTTTTTAGGAAAAAAGAAGCATGAGGTTTCCAACTCACTCATATGTCTCAGAGAAAAAAATGCACATACAAGTAGATAGATAAAATGGTAAGGCTAATAGGGCACTTTGTAAAAAATTGGTGAATCTGGGTAAAGGATACATGGGAGACCCAGGTACTATTGCAACTTTTTCAAGTTTAAAATTCTATCAAAATAATAAGTTATAAAAAAGAATGTTAGGGATGTGCTGGAGTTGTTTTGTACCAGTCATTTGTTCTCAGTGAGCTGGCAGAGATGCAATTGGAATGTTTTTAGAAGTGTTTAGGGAGAGTTACCAGAATATTTACAGGCACTCTGGATGCTTCTCAAATCTGGTGGAATCCTTAGTCGGCAAAGCTGGTATCATATGTAGGTGTATGTCCCTATGGAAACATGCTGGATTACTGCCTTATTTAAATATCCTTCTCCATAACTTTCTACATCCTTTGCTGTATGAGAACAAAAACAAAACCTTAAAAGGTGATTTATTGGTTAACATATAGACTATCTATAAATTTAAACCCCCTATTATACTATATTTTGCCTGGTGTCAAGTGTATAAGACAGAAATTATGCCAGAGGAGATGTGGGAATATTAATCAGCTAAGAAAAGGCTATGAGCATCTGACTTGGAAATACTTGCAAAATATCTTTCCACATCTGGCTGAGGGCATGAGCGACAAGTGGAAGCTTTGTGGACTTTTCTTATCCCTAAGTATCACAACCTACTCCTCCATATTCTTAAAGCTTTGTACCCTATCAAGTGATGAGGAAAGATCAGTGACCAAAATAATTTCACATAAAAATTTGACGTTAGCATAGTGTCAAAATATCTGGATTCAAGTTTAGCAAGCCATTCCATCTCTCTCTGTCTTCATTTTATCATCAATGAAAAGACATAGTTTCATGTCTTTGGAGGTAAAGAGTTCTTTTACAATGAACAAAACAAACAAAAAACACTAACCATAGAGGAAAAGATTGATAAATTGAACTACATTAAAATTACGATCTGTTCAAAGAGGACACCATGAAGAAAGTGAAAAATCAAACTATAGGTTAGAAAAAATCTTTA
>NW_012140882.1:0-306 GCF_000956105.1 Propithecus coquereli | reverse complement strand
CTATATTTTGCCTGGTGTCAAGTGTATAAGACAGAAATTATGCCAGAGGAGATGTGGGAATATTAATCAGCTAAGAAAAGGCTATGAGCATCTGAGTTGGAAATATTTGCAAAATATCTTTCCACATCTGGCTGAGGGCATGAGGGACAAGTGGAAGCTTTGTGGACTTTTCTTATCCCTAAGTATCGCAACCTACTCCTCCATATTCTTGAAGCTTTGTACCCTATCAAGTGATGAGGAAAGATCAGTGACCAAAATAATTTCACATAAAAATTTGACGTTAGCATAGTGTCAAAATATCTGGAT
>NW_012140881.1:18205-20008 GCF_000956105.1 Propithecus coquereli | reverse complement strand
ATTTCAGAATATTGCAGGGGTACAAATGCTTTGGTCATATAAATTGCCTTTGCACCCCTGAGTCAAAGCTACAAGAGGGCCCATCCCCCAGAAAGCAGGCACCGCATCCATTAGATGTGAATTTACCCATCCCTTTCTCCCCCCTCCCACCTGCCCGATCCCCAATGAATGCTACTTCCGTATGTACACATAAGTGTTGATTGATTAGTAGCAATTTATTGGCGAGTACATATGGTGTTTGTTTTTCCATTCTGGTGACACTTCACTTAGAAGAATGGGCTCCAGCTCTATCTAACTCTACTATTGATAAAGTTCAAAGACTGGCAGCAAATTAGAGAATATTTCACTATGTTACATAATTCTAAATGGATGAGCTTGTAAACATGGCATATCTATTTGAAGGAGATTGAATTAAAATATGTAGGTCCTATAAAATGCACTTAAGAGTAAGATCCAGTCATAAATCCATAGATAATGTCTATACTATGGAGACAAAACAATGCCACCATGAATCTAAAATATTGACTTAATGAACCATTCATGTATTATGTTATAATTTTTGTAAGAAATAATTCTCCTTCTCCAGTCTTCATCAACAGAGAGGAAAGGATGAATCTAGAATTCTATGGTCTGAGCATCCAACTTGATACTCTCTAGTTACATATTGATAAAACTTGTTACACTAATCATGGTTTACATATTTAGTAAGTCCTGAATAAAGAAAAAAAAACCCAAAAATCAAGAGAAATTGATATATCTAGTCTAAAGAAAAGATGAACTGCTATAACTATTAATATTGTAAAGAGAAAAATGGGAAGACATCTGGCAATGCCTTCCAGTCTCAGAGTAACCTAGCATTATACATTTCTAAAGCAGTATGAGCTAAGTACATTATTAAGACCCTTTATGAATCAATCATGCACTTTATATTAACTCTAGTCTTAATATGACAACAAATTTCTACTAAAATTCAATACAACTATAATAAAGCTTCTACTTCTAATTATAGCTAAAACAAAACTTTATGTTGAAATTTAAAAATCATACTTATTAAATGTTCACTGACAAAACTGCTAAAAGGCTCTCACTTTTCAAATGCAAACACGTGCAAAAAATTGTGTGATTTCGATTCATGCTCATACTCCAAGTTTATACTGAAATTGCTGGTGACGTCGACATGGGCTCAAGGAAGACAATTGATGTAATATTATCATCCATTATGGATTTTAAAATGCAGTAACAGGAAATAGGAAATATCCTACCTGAAAAAGAAAGCTTACTGGTAGATTTCATAGCTCCAAAAATGTTCCTGGCAAGGAGGAAAAATAGTCATTTACACTATTGTTCAATTAGAGTTTTCAAATTCTGTAACAGAAATATTATATATAGCTGTTCCTATAACTATGGGAGAGATTAACTGGACTATTTTTATATGACTTTAGCATTTTTATTTTTTCAAGAATGTGCATCCCCCATTAAGTTGTAAAAAATTCTTGTCAAAGTATGTTCTCCATTTCTCAAAATTAATGCTTTAAGGGAAACTGCCCATGTTTAAGTTATTAGAAAACAAGGGTTCAATTATGGTTAGAATGGGGAAGGGTAGACAAGAAAGAATAGAAAAGCAGCTATGAGTAACCACTTCGCTCCTAATCAGGTAAGTAATTTTTTGTGAGGAAAATAATAGTCAATACAGATTTGCAATATGGTTCATATTTTTCTTAATCATTTCAAGTGTCTGAGCTGGGCTGAAATAGTTATTCTTTTCCTGGTATCCTGGCACAGGTACAGAGGCTGTAAAAATTT
>NW_012140881.1:16310-18155 GCF_000956105.1 Propithecus coquereli | reverse complement strand
TGGTCTCCAAGCCTCTCCGGGGCCTTTCTCCTTCCAGTTCTCCTCCACAACTTCTTCCCATGGAGTCTCCTGTAGTTTCAGGCACCCTTCCTTCCAACCCTCAACCAATCTATGTTTGCCTGCCCGTTTATTTTTTTTTTCACTTTCTTCTAAAATGTATCTTTCTTGCAGAGACACTCTGACTGGCGGTTTTTCTTGTGGCCATCTTGCCCCTCCCCCTGAGAATTCTCTAAATTAAAAAGCTTCTGCACAGCCTAGGAAACTATCATGAGAGCAAACAGACAATGCACAGAATGGGAGAAAATATTCACATGTTACACATGATGATAAAGGGCTAATAACTAGAATCTATATAGAACTCAGTAAAATTAGCAAGAAAAAAAACCAAACAACCCTATCAAAAAGTGGGCAAAGGGTATGAACAGAAATTTTTCAAAAGAAGACAGACTAATGGCCAACAAACATATGAAAAAATATTCAACATCTCTAATCATCAGGGAAATGCAAATCAAAACCACAATGAGATATCACTTATCTCCAGTGAGAACAGCCTTTATCAAAAAGTCCCCAAACAATAAATGTTGGCGTGATTGTGGAGAGATAGGAACACTCATACACTACTGGTGGGACCGCAAACTAGTGCAACCTCAGTGGAAAGTAATATGGAGATACCTCAAAGAGTTACAAGTAGAACTATAATTTGATCCAGCAATCCCATTACTGGGCATCTACCCCAAAGAACAAAAGACATTCTGTAAAAAAGACATTTTCACTTGAATGTTTATAACAGCACAATTCACAATTGCAAAGATATGGGAACAACCTAAGTGCCCATCAATACATGAGTGGATTAATAAAATGTGGTATATATATATACCATAGGGTTCTACTCAGTCAACCGTCAACAACCATGGTGAACTAGCACCTCTTGTATTATCCTGGTTTGAGCTAGAGCCCATTCTACTAAGTGAAGTATCCCAAGAATGGAAAAACAAGCACCACATGTACTCACCATCAAATTGGTATTAACTGATCAACACTTATGTGCACATATAGTAATAAAATTCATTGAGTGTTGGGAAGGTGGGAAGGGGGAGAAGAAGATGGGTATATACACACCTAATGGGTGCAGTGCACACCATCTCGGGGATGGACTCACTTGAAGCTCTGACTTGGGTGGGACATAGACAATATATGTAACCTAAACATTTGTACCCCCATAATATGCTGAAATAAAAAAACAAATTTAAAAGGACTAATGCTGAGTAAGATCTCTGTGTCCAATTTGAGAGTCTAATGTTTTGTTTTAACTCAGCTCTTCCCTCCATACAATAAGTGTGACTCTGATTGAAGGACCCAATTCAGTGAGTAAATACATGCATGCTATAGAGGTGAATGGATATTTATCAATCCATGTTCTCTTCATTTTGTAACTAGAGGAAGGTTTTCAAATTTTGCATGACTTAAAATGTAGACTTTGGCTCAGCTGCCCTAATTTGCTATATATATTATCCAATCACAGAACTGGATCATAGTAGCCTAAAATTGATATTCTTCTGAAATCTCTGATTCAGAGAAGACTCTGTGGGTATTTCTGTATCTTCTAACTGTCTTTTAACAATGGTCTTTTTGCCATTCCGTATCATGTGGATGCTTAGTTATTCTAAATGTTAGCTCTGGGCCTATAACAACATTTATAATTTACATGATAGATAAGAAGAGTTACCATGTGCATAACCAGCATTCTATAATTTACAAAGCTACTGTCCAAATGAGTTTCATTTGAACAGATATATAATTTCATAATCTAGTGGGAAATAAATGAAATGATTTATTTTAGTAAAA
>NW_012140881.1:14980-15348 GCF_000956105.1 Propithecus coquereli | reverse complement strand
ATGCAGATGGTTTCATCTCTGGATTCTCAGTCCTGTTCCAGAGGTCAATGTCTCTATTCTCGTGCCAGTACCAAGCTGTTTTAGTTACTATAGCCTGGTAGTACAACTCAAAGTCTGGTAAACTAATACCTCCCAGTTTGTTCTTTTTACTTAAGATCACTTTGGCTATACGAGGTCTTTTCTGGTTCCATACATTGAGAAAGATGGCATCCTTCCTAACTCATTCTATGAAGCCAATATCACCTTGATACCAAAGCCAGGAAAGGACACAAGAAAAAAAGAAAACTACAGACCAATATTCCTCATGAATATAGATGCAAAAATCCTCAACAAAATTTTAGCAAATAGAATTCAGCAGCACATCAAAA
>NW_012140881.1:11326-11863 GCF_000956105.1 Propithecus coquereli | reverse complement strand
AATGACAAGGAAAGCAAGTTACATGAAAAGGGTTTTCATGTAAACTGTTACAAAAATAGTCTTATAACCTGTTCTGAAAACTCAATGTACTTCCAATAATCTGTCCTTGCAGACACTAGAACGATCGTCTTGCATTAAAGATGTAGTAAAGACAGACACAGCAATGTTCTAGTATAGGAATTCAGTCAGATGACTGCATTCTCTGTAGGCTTCAGAGCAGAGCACCAGTCAGAATCCTCAGCTTAGGGAAACATTCCAAACTATGCAGGCTACTAGGATGAGTAGACTTTGACACCTTATTTATGTTGTATTGAAAAGATACATACAATATTTTTAGCCAACAAAACTATCTCTACATCCATTATGCTAATTAATAAGCCCACTGACTCTGATTGGAGACACGTATAATTGAAAATTTTGGTTAAGAGCCACCTCTGAATTGTTGAACTTTGAATAGCATCTAACATGCTACCCCAGATTTTATATTCTAAACTAAGGAACATCAAGGTTAACTAACCATTGCTAGGGTATAAATTA
>NW_012140881.1:10966-11276 GCF_000956105.1 Propithecus coquereli | reverse complement strand
TTTTCATTTTTAAATAGTCTTAGGCATAGGGAAAAAAATTGCAAAAATGATGGAGAAAATTCCCACATGCCCTTAGTGCATCCTAGTGGTAACATATTACATAACCATACTACAATTATCAGAACCAGGAAATTATTAGGTCGGTGCAAAAGTAATCGCGGTTTTAGCATTGTTGAAATTTGCCATTTGATATTGGAATACATTCTTAAATAAATGTGGTTATGTTACGCATCATTTTAATGTGTATTTCTCGCTTTATGTTTTTTTGCTAATGACTTATTACTTGCTGTTTATTTTATATTTATTTTAG
>NW_012140881.1:10546-10916 GCF_000956105.1 Propithecus coquereli | reverse complement strand
GTGTCCATTAGATTATAGGTGCGTTCATTAATAGTTGTGTTTTATGTTCTAATGTATGACTGATGATTCGTTTTCAATTTGTTAAGAGGGTAGATTTCATGTAAAGTGTTCCTACCACAGTATGACAAGAGAACACGGACATTCTAACTGGATTTATGGCAAAATCAAGATGGTGGCACTGGAGGCTCTAATTCAGTGACTCAGAGTTCCTTTGCATTTGAAATAATTAATAACAAGTTTGGGTTTGTGTTAAGCTGGTTTGTGATAAAAGAAAGATATCCATTTTGTTAATAACAATACTCTAAATATGTGGTTCTTTTAAATATTAAGTTTTTTCACATTCATTAATTTTATTTTCATTGCTTTTATG
>NW_012140881.1:7079-7671 GCF_000956105.1 Propithecus coquereli | reverse complement strand
CATGTTCACCTGACCTCTCGCCAACCGACTATCACTTCTTCAAGCATCTCGACAACTTTTTGCAGGGAAAATGTTTCCACACCCAGCAGGATGCAGAAAATGCTTTCCGAGAGTTCCTTGAAGCACGGATTTTTATGCTACAGGAATAAACAAACGTGTATCTCGGCAAAAATGTGCTGATTGTAATGGTTCCCATTTTGATTAATAAAAATGTGTTTGAGCCTAGTTATAATGATTTAAAATTCAGGGTCTGAAACCACAATTACTTTTGTGCCAACCTAATAACATGGATAACAATATTATTAACTAAACTATAGACCTTATTTGAATTTCATACATCCTTTTCTGTGTCAGGAAAAATTCAAGATCGAATATTGCATTTCATTGCCATGTCTTCCTAGTCTCCTTCAAGCTGTGACAGTTCCTCAGTCTTTGCTTGTCTTTCACAGCCTTGACACATTTGAATAGCACTAATCAGTTATCTGGTAAAGTGTTCCTCAATCCGGGTTTTCAAACATTTTCTCATAATTAGACTAAGGTGACATATTTTTCTCAAGAATAATACAGAAGTGATGTGCTCTTCTCTGTGGAT
>NW_012140881.1:3366-4378 GCF_000956105.1 Propithecus coquereli | reverse complement strand
AAGTTCTCCAACATCACTTTGATGGGCTTCAGCAGAGTCTGTATTTTTCACAAGATGGAAAATTTTACCCTGAAATTATTAATTAATTTGTGTTATGTTCCCAGATGTTTAAAACGCTATGAAAAATTAGAGGCTGAAGAGCAAAGGTTTGAACCCAATAAGTCTATCAATAAAGAGTTCGACTTTTGGTTTAACCACTGACAGCTCTCTTGCTCCTCCCATTCCTCTCCCCCTTTGGTCCCACGTCTGGGCAAGCCAAAGATAAAGCCTATGCCCTTTCTCTCTTGGTGCCACAGGGCAGTTCAAACCACTGTGTAAACCCCATCCTGTACGTGGAAACCCTCACACATATACCACTTCTTAGCCACAATAGAAACCAAAGCCAATACACCACCTCCTTCATTAAAACCATTCTGGACCAGTTTGTGCTAGCTCTTCTCTTCTCCCTAGAAACCGCTTGTGTGAGTAATAAATTTATTTTAAAATTTCCTTGGTGTGTGTGGTGTCAACAGTCTCAACACTCAAACCACTAATTGAGGGAATCTATAATGCTTTCACAAAGAGATCACAAGGGCCTAGGAGTTAGGGTTATACTCAGAGCGGGTGTTTGAGTAGAAACTAAAAGTGTGTTCAACTCATGCTTTTGTGTTCTGGCATCATTTGCTCTCTCAGCAATTGCTGAGAATAACAAAGAACCATTTGTACTTAATTTTCCATTTCACAAGTTCTTTATGTAAATAAGCCAAAATATGGATTTCTCATGAATTGAAAGTGGAAGAAATGTGGGAGGATGCATGCTTGATAATAAATGGCAAAAAAGAAAAAAAAATTGGAGGAAAAAAGTACCTAAACACATGAGAATGTCAAGATAATTAACATTAAAAGTCTTCGGAACAAAGAAAGGTTACATAATTCAGTGCAATTTAAAGCGTAGTCTGTAGTGCTCACTTTGGCACCACATATAATAAAATTGGAATGATACCCAGAAGATTAGCATGGCCCCTGTGCAAGG
>NW_012140881.1:0-271 GCF_000956105.1 Propithecus coquereli | reverse complement strand
CTAAAATGTCTTGGATGATCCAGTCCCTGCCTACTTTTCTGATCTCATCTTATATACAGCTGTCCGACTCATATCGATGGGTTAGATAGATAGATAGACAGTCCTTGTTTATTTTATGCCAACTACAGTGTCTGTTAGTCTGTTCTTCCAACACGGCACGCTTGCTGCAGACTCAGAACCTGTACTCTTGCTGTTCCCTCCGCCTACAATGCTCTTCCTTCAGATTTATACATGGTGCCTCTTGTTCATCATTCATGTCTCAGTTTCAATG
>NW_012140880.1:6304-6727 GCF_000956105.1 Propithecus coquereli | reverse complement strand
ACCCTGAAATTGTGCCCAAAATGACTCTTTTTCTCAACCTGTATCTTGTTCCATTGGTATATTTACTCTGAGCATTAGATTTCCTTATGTATATTTGGGTCTCTAAACACTCATTGATTTGTTTCTTCCAGCAAACATTTATTGAATATACAGAGTGCCAAACATTATGCTAACAATAGGAGAGAGAAGTGTTTGGGGGGGCGGGGATGAATAAGACCCAGTAAAGCCTTCCAATAGAATCTATAACCTTGACTGATGTTAGATAAGCCCTCAGGGGATTCTTTAGTGACTGAAGTTCATTCACCATATTCAGGCCCAATTGGCTTTAGACCATTTAAGATGTGTAAATTGGAGAAGAAAATGTAATACATGCATTAGTAACATGTTCCCATAATAAATAATCCCCAACATTTTGAACTACTT
>NW_012140880.1:0-901 GCF_000956105.1 Propithecus coquereli | reverse complement strand
TTGTTGGAATTCCTATGCTGAGAACATTTTCTTCCATTTTGAAGCAAACAAATAGAACCTAATGCAAAGAAGTTGTCTATGCTTCTGTTCATTGGGACCTAAAGACATGTAATAAAAAGATTTTCCATGAAGTGTAATTTTACTTAGGACTAAGGCAGTGTTTGCCAGACTGTGAGCTACAGAAGAAATCTGTAGTCCTGTTGGATTTCAAAGCCATTTTTACAATACTACTTCCATTTGCACCAGGAAAAATATTTTACAGAGTAGTAAGCCATTTATTTTGAGGGTTGGACTAGTCAATTTCAGTGATTAGAAACCACTGATCTTCACATTGATAGTTTACGTAATGGTGTTGAAATTGTGCATATTGACAAAAGATGAAATGGTTTTAAATGCTTTTTATAAACAATGCCAATTACAGAATGGGCTAAATTCACTTTGACTGTAAAATCTCATAATATGGTACCAAGATGCTCTACCATTCTCAGTAAAAGTTGTTCTTTTTATGGATTCATAGCCTATTTGGTACTCTTTTAAAATGAAAACTATACCCCTAATTATATAATCAGGGAGAGTACTAGAGTAATTATAACCATATGTTTTTCTGCAATCTTTGAACACAATATCAAATGCTGGTGTTCTGAGTGGTCTGTTTCCAAATACCCAAGAATTGGGTATTTAGATTGGACCAAGAATATATGTTAGAAAACATATCTGATGAGTGTTTCAAGGCTGGTCACATCATCTGATTGCATTTGGAGGATGCAGATTGGCTTGGTCTGTGAGCTGGTTATGAATGGCTACAGGAAGAAAAATCCTTCTATGAATTCAAGTCATTTATATGCTGTCAATGTGAGCTATATGTGTGTAAGGGATGCCTTTTATGGGGAACATAACACAG
>NW_012140879.1:2523-3568 GCF_000956105.1 Propithecus coquereli | reverse complement strand
AATATTTTTATTTTTAGATAACTGCAGAATATTCTACTTCTTGGGTGTACTATAACCTTAAAATCAATTTCCTATTGTTTAACAATTTGATTGTTATAATGTAATCTGTAAACAATGATAGTCAGTCTTGAAGATAATCATCTGTACAAAATGACTGATTTCCAGAAGATACCTTCCTAGAAGTGAAATTGCTAGGTGAAAGGGTATGTAAGTTTTTGAGAATCGTAATGTATATCATCCACCGTAGAGATCGTGTCCGTTTGCATTCCCATTACCAATATATCAAACTCTCAGAATCTAAAATTACTACTTAAAATCCTTGCAAATTGAATAATTGCTGAAAAGAGCTACATTTAAAAATATGTGTATTGTTTGGATTACTTAGTGAAGGCTGAGTGTTTTTTCATGTTCATTGGCCATTTTATATTCTTTTGAGAATTGCTCTTTCATATTTTTTCTGTTATTTTCTTGAAACACTTGCTCTTTTTCTTGGTTTGTGAGTTCTTTATGAATTAAGTGTCCCTCCTTTGTCATGTATTGTAACTATTTTTTTAGTGTGTTATTTGCCTTTTAATATAGTTTATGGTATTTCAATGTAGCAGTTTTTTTTTTTTTTTAGGAGTCTGCTCTTGTATGCTTTTCCTAACCCAAGAATGGATAAATATCCTTATTTTCTTCTATTTTTTTATTTCAGTTTTTACACTTTAATTCAAAAGGAATTTTTGTTTATATACATTAACTCATTTAATCTGCACAACTTTGGAGTAAAAAGGAAAATTTTAATGCATCTGAAATTTATTCGAGGACATTGTATGAGACAAATTTGATTTTAATTTTTGCAAAGAGTTTACCAATTGTTTTGATATCATAAATCACTACCCTCTGATTTGTAATGCTATTTTTATAGTATGTTAAATTCCTGTGTATCTTTTGTGTCTTGGGCCTATTCTTGGGCCTTCTAATTTTTTCCACACAATTGATAATCATGGCCTTAATGATGTTAACATTCAGTAGTATAAGACCTCCTTTTTTTCTTTTAAGTTTT
>NW_012140879.1:0-1273 GCF_000956105.1 Propithecus coquereli | reverse complement strand
TATTCTTCAAAGTGGCTTGGATACTTTTTGGCCTTTGCATTTTCATACAAATTTTAGAATCAGTTTATCACATTCCACACACACATAAAATCCTTGGTAGTGCAAATCTTCATTCACTTTCACAAATGTTTGATATTCTGTCATTAATGAACTTTATTCCTAACAATGTGTATTTTGAAACTGAGGGGATTTGGAATGTTGCCATTTACTAAAGTACCCTTACTGTTTCTATGAGGATTTTTCTTCGAGTTAAATAGAAGATTCAGAATGCCGTTTTAGTGTGACTACCTAAAGTATTGTGTAGTTTTTATTGAGAAGATACAGCAAGGAAGAGAAAGGATTTTTATAAAGTCAAATTTAGGTTTAAAACAGGAAAATGGAGTGAATCTGTAGGAGTCATGAGCTCTTACCTTCGATTTTCAAGTGACTATGTCAAGAGAAGGAAGTAAGCGCTAAAGCTTGGGGCTTAACCTGAACCGTGGAACACATTATGAGGATTAATCTCATTTTATAATAGTTGTCTGTAAGAGTAATAATTTTTCATTTTCATAGGACCTGTCTCCAATCTACATTGCATTCTCTGAGGAGTCAGGAGGATTGTCATGAGCCGTTGTGGACAGTAGATAATTTGTGGGATTATCTCTCTTTCCTGCAACTGGGATGTGGAGGGGATTTGCTCAAGGTCACTCAGGCAGCCAAGGAAAGAACTGAGCACTCAAGATTTTAGGCCCAGGACTGCGTGGCCCTGCAGGTGAATACCACAAATCAAGATTGCATTCAGGCTTTATAAAGTGCTAATGCTAGGCAAGAGCTCAGGTTACTACGAGGGTATTTGTCATGTGTCTATGACATACCGTAAGAGACCTGTTTTTCTTCTGATGATTTTTGTATTTGGAATGTTTTGGTTTTAATCATTTTAGGACTGTATGATCATTTTAACCACTGCTGGGATTTTCACTCTTCCCTCCTTCCTTGATAGCTGGCTACATAAAACTTTTCAGAAGAGATGTGAGGAAGTCAGGTATCAGGGTTTACTGAGAGAACCAGCTAAATCTGGAAGTTTACCCTTTCCAGGTTTAATGACATAGTTCATAACACCAAAAGAAAGTAAAGTTGTTAGGAAAAAAAAGATTCTATCTTTTGACAGCGAAAGTTTAGAGTGCCTTTGCTAAAAAAATAAAAGGATTATATATCCAGCTTTTATGGGGTACATATACAGTCGTTTACAAAATATGGCAAGTCACATTATTGGCTAGCTGCTTGACCAGAGGGG
>NW_012140878.1:2568-2917 GCF_000956105.1 Propithecus coquereli | reverse complement strand
GTGGGAGGGACCTTTGCTAAATCTAAAGAAGTCCTTAGGGTCAAGTCCTTTCTGGAAGCCCAGCAGGAAGTTTATCTGCAGCAATTTATCACCATGAATTTTGTTTGTTAGATTCTCACTTATTTTCATGTTTCAATTATAGAAAGATATTTTATGCTTTTCTGTGTTCCAGGAAGCAATGTTAGGCCAAAACTGCTGTGGAAAGGATAATCACAACTGTGTTTCAATCACAATTAGTTCTAATTTTGCCCCTCAAGGTATACATGTCTGTTGTAGCCTCTTCTCAATTTTTTCTTTCCCTAAATGCATTGTCTTTTAAATTGAATGCTGATGAGGATAAATATATAAC
>NW_012140878.1:0-814 GCF_000956105.1 Propithecus coquereli | reverse complement strand
TTTGTGTGATGCTTCATCCATGTGGAAGAAGCCTCTGAGTTGGGAGTTTACCTTAAACTCTTTCATGGCCATAATTAACAGAGGATGCTTTCTTGCACATTTGGAGGTTGTCAAGGTAAAAGTAATAATGCTTGCCCAGTTGCTGGGTCTGCCAGAATGGGGTGATTCCATAAGGAAATCGTGTACTGGGACTGGTACCTGAAAGAAATGTTCATCAACAGAGAAAGCCTTGAAATTGTCTGGCTGCCATGTTTATTTTGTGAGCCTCACGGGTATATTCTGACAGCTTGGACCAGTGAACTCTTAGCTCTTTTTACCAATTTGATAGAGAACCAAGAAACAGTTTACAGTTAGACAAAATGACTTATTTTAGGAGGAAATTTTAGCCATTGGAGAAATCCAATGCTTCTTGAAGGTCTTCTCAATAAATTTATTAAATTTGTGTGAGAATTATGTTCCCCAGACGACTTCTTTCTTTTGCTCAGCTCCTAAACTGGTTGCATCTCTTCTGTCACTACTCTCCATTTCAAGTTTTAATTTGGAGGGGGGCGAGGGTAGTAATTTTGACCTTTGGATTTCAGCCCAAATATTGATCCTGAACAATGAGAGAGATGGGTAAAACGATACTTTCAGTTATTCACCCTAAGGAACCTGGTCATGGGGCCATTTCTACCTGGCAAAGGAAAATCAGATGCCCTATAGTTTGACTGGTGCCCCTTGTGGGAGGGACCTTTGCTAAATCTAAAGAAGTCCTTAGGGTCAAGTCCTTTCTGGAAGCCCAGCAGGAAGTTTATCTGCAGCAATTTATCACCAT
>NW_012140877.1:2146-2687 GCF_000956105.1 Propithecus coquereli | reverse complement strand
ACTTTTTTTAGAATTTTTATTTTATGTTCTATAATTCAATGTAAATGGCATGCTTTTATAATGCTAAAAATAAGAGTTTGTCATCAAGAAGAAACTTCATGTTTAAAGGAGTCTGGAGTTAGAAAAGAGTCAATCCAAGATATGAATATAATCAAATGGTATATGGTTCTTTTAAAAGGCATATCAGAACAAATTTTAGGAGAAAGAACAGAGATAAATGACACAGAGCATAGAAATTTCACCAAATAGGTAAAGAAGTGTGAAATGATAAACTGAGACACTTTACAATAAGAAAGAGTTTATTTGAGCAGATAGCGATTCATGAATCAGGCAGCTCCAGACTATAAGGGGCTCAGGAGCTGCACCAAAGGGGCACGAGGAGAAGACTTTTGTAGGGTGAATGTGGAAGCAAGGCAAAGAAAGTAATTCACTGGTTAAAGAGAAGCAGTAGCCTTATTTGGATCATTCTAGTGGAAAGTTCTAAGTTAGAAGTTAGTTGGTGGTTTCTATTATAATTGCCCCAGAATATGACCTTTCACAT
>NW_012140877.1:0-391 GCF_000956105.1 Propithecus coquereli | reverse complement strand
CCCAATTTCTAATATAATCTTAACCAGATATAGTCTTTGGGAGTTACCTGCAGCTTGTCCAGATATTAATAAAGTAGAACTTTATTTCTTACTTGCCAATTGTTTTTCTTCTAAATAATATCCTTTTGGGAGAACTCCTGGAAGAAGAAAAAGGAAGGAAGAGTGGAATGTAGGCATTCCTGGGTGACCAGAAACATCAGCAAACTATCTCCAAAAAAATCATTCAATATTCCCCCAAACACATTTTTGATTACATGTTACACGTTAGGTTTTTTTTTCTCACTCTCTTTACCATACAGTGATTGCAGTAGAATCAATGTTTCTCTGTAATCCCGACAATATCCATAATAAATATATCTAAAATAAAGTCTTAATGATACAATTTAAATTG
>NW_012140876.1:10362-10678 GCF_000956105.1 Propithecus coquereli | reverse complement strand
CTGTCAGCTAAGTAGGTGCCACAACAATCCATTCGAATTTCTTAAATTCAAATTAACTCAATTACACATTACACTAAACCATCTCCTTTCATCTACCACCTACGATCTTGATATCACTAGTTTTCCCAGAGCATGTGCTTATTTCTCTCTTGGGTGTCATCAAGTCGTACATTCTATGGAAAGGTGAATCATAATTCTTGTAGCTTAATAATTTTACAATGACATTTCTGGAGTTAGCTATATAAATCGTCAGCAAATTACTTAAGTTTTCCAAACCTCCATTTCCCTTCTGCAAATTGTAAACAATATGATCTAT
>NW_012140876.1:0-772 GCF_000956105.1 Propithecus coquereli | reverse complement strand
TTCCTGAGTATTTTCAAATATGCTAATTACAGGGATAAGGGAAAAGTGTCTAAACTCATTTTTCAAAGATAAACTATGTAGGTAAAATTGTTTTATGCATCACATGAAGAACAGGTTTTATGTGTGGCTTTGCAGCCAATTTTCTTAATTAGTATAGACAACCTAAACAGCTTAAAGGTATTTCTTGCTTATTAAAAATTCTCTTTATAAACTGCTAAACTTACAAAAATAGATTCATAATGAATTCCCTCTAAGAAGCATTTGTCAAATTTAGAAAATTTGAGAACATGATAACATCTTGTTCATACTGCTTATGTGTCTAAACTCCCTTCTATAAATTATTACTTCATTTTTTTCTTGAGAAAAACAGTTTTAGCAAATCTGTGATTAATAATGGTCAGCTAGTTGCACTGACCTATTCCACCTTTTCTTCCATTAAATCAAATTTCTTATTGCCTCCATGTCTCCGGAATGTATCCAAGTATGTGCATGGCATGTTGGAGTCTATTTGTTGCATTAAAAAGTGGTCTGATATTTCCAATGCTGTCATCAGATAATATTTTTGCAAGTTTGTCTTGTAGCGGGAATTTTTTATGTGAACTTTGTATGCAATATCTGCATTACAGAGGAATGTCTAAACCCTCTGGTAAAATTAAAAAGGGTGTTGTATAATGAGCAAAATATAAATAAGGAGGAGTCTGGCAACATAAATGAGAATAAAAAATTTGGAAAATGTTCTGATACTGCAGAATTATTATTATTATTCATCTTT
>NW_012140875.1:2096-3722 GCF_000956105.1 Propithecus coquereli | reverse complement strand
TTTTTCTATGTATATATTTTTAGTTGTCCAGATCATTTCTTTCTATTTTTTAGTAGAGACAGGGTCTCGCTCTTGCTCAGCCTAGTCTTGAACTCCTGACCTTGAGCGATCCACCCGCCTCGGCTTCCCAGAGTGCTAGGATTACAGGCGTGAGCCACCGCGCCCGGCCTGTCATCTGTTTTAGTAATTAAAACTTTCATTGGGACACAGCCACACTCATTCATTTACATATTACCTATGGTTGTTTTCGTGCCGCAACAGCAAAGTTGAGTAGTTGTGACAGAGATCATACGGTCCACAAACCCTCAAATATTACTTCTGGCCTTTTAGAGAGAGAGTTTGCTGACCCCTGGTCCACAATATAAACTTGACTTGCCTTCTCCTTGATTGCCATCTTTGGCCAGGGTTATGAGTGAGTCTGAGATCAGGATCAGGGTTCAATCCGGGGCCATCAAAGATTACAATTCCACAAATTCTACCATGCCTAGGGCTTTTCTCCATCTGCTTGACCTTAAAGATCGCCATGTGTCTCCACCTCTTCCGGTATGACCTAGAGAGGGCCCCCAGAAGAGTATATGACTTCATATCCAAAGAAGGAAAGAATGTGCATAAACAAGAACTTGATTTGCTGGAAAACTGCCCTCATTGACCCTATCCTATAGCCACAGCACATTCCATTTGCTGTACGTAACATCTAACTCAAGAGGAGGCTGCCCAAGAACCCGCTTGGTCTGAAAGTCAAAATGACTCTTTAGGAACAATCCTGTGCTTTTCCAACTGCGCCTACATTTAAAACAAGTTCTTACTTTGTACTCCCAGTGAAGCCCAAGCAACCCCCGTGATTTGCGTGTTTGAATGGCCAGGGCTCCCATTCGCACTGTCCATACTTTTCTGCCCAATGTGCCCATGTAGATGCCCTCCCAGCAATTTGATTCCAGCAGCGAGAGCCTCTGCACCTGGCACCCTCAGCGCCCATTAATGAGCAGGTCCTGTGATAGGCCCTAAGTTCTCTCTCTGATGCTAGGCAAGCATAGTATGGTTTAGAGGAGGAGATGACAGTCATTTAATCCAGGCCTCATATCCAGACTTTTGGCATCATCTACTAAAGAACTTACAACTAGAGTCACCACACTACACTGACGGGATTAACCTCAATGCTGGACCATGTCACTTAGCATCCACTTTAGACTCAGTCAATATTGCCATAGAACTTCGGCAATGATTTGTGAATAACATTTGTCTTCGTCCATTCAGACTCCAGTAACAAAATACCGTAGACTGGGTAATTTAGAAACAGTAGAATTTATTGCTCACAGTTCTGGAGCCTGGGAAGTCAAAGACCAAGGTGCCAGCAGATTCGGTGTCTGGTAAGGGCTCTCTCAACTCTCTTCAAACATGTCATCTTTTTGTGGCATCCTCACATAGCGGAAGGGGAGAGCAGCTCCGTTCAACCTCTTTTATGAGGGCACTAACCCCATTCATGAGCACAGAGCCCTCATGACTTAATCACTTCCCAAAAGGCCCCACCTCTTAATACTACCATATTGGGTAATAGGTTCCAACACATGAATTTTGGGGGGACACCAACATATAAACCATAGCAACGTTATAAAATTACATTTATAA
>NW_012140875.1:0-809 GCF_000956105.1 Propithecus coquereli | reverse complement strand
GAGAGACAGAAATGGGGGAAATGGCTTTCTATTCAATTTAACAAACCCTCTTTGGTACCTTCTACCAAAAACACTAAACTCTGTGCCTTTCTTGAATAGAGGCTGAACTTTTTTTTGTTTTGTTTTGTTTTTGAGACAGAGTCTCACTCTGTCGCCCGGACTAGAGTGCCATGGTGTTAGCCTAGCTCACTGCAACCTCAAACTCCCAAGCTCAAGCTACCCTCCTGCCTCAGCCTCCAGAGTAGCTGGGACTATAGGTGCATGCCACCATGCCCAGCTAATTTTTTCTATTTTTAGTAGAGATGGGGTCTCACTCTTGCTCAGGCTGGTCTCGAACTCCTGAGTTCAAGCAATCCTCCCACCTCAGCCTTCCCGAGTGCTAGGATTACAGGCATGAGCCACTGCACCCAGCCAACTTTTGTAACGCTATTATGCTGCCAGGTGCAGACAGAGCCAGCACTAGCCCATATGCACCTTCATTCGATTAGAAGAGGTACATTTCCCTCTAGATATTCAGAGGCCAAAATCAGGGCTCATGGATTGATGAGTCAGGCTGGATTTTAGACCCTTTTTACAGCTCCCTTGTACAGTGAACAACCTGCTCAACTGTATGTGGCAGCCCTGGGTGCAGGAAGCATAAAGATGAGTAAGATGTGGTCCCTGCCCTCGACTAGCTCATCTGATCTGATCAAAGGAAGAAATACAAAAACACATATGATATCACATAAGTGACACAATAAAGTTATGCTCAAACGTTAACTTTTGATTTTGAGGGAGCATCAAGAAATGTGATCAAAGATAAGGAGGCA
>NW_012140874.1:1280-2064 GCF_000956105.1 Propithecus coquereli | reverse complement strand
GGCTCTTATTGTAACTACGATGTTGCCAATTTAATCTTTACATAGACCCATCTGTATGGCCAGGGGGCTCAGTATTAAGTCATCAGGTCTATATTTATATTCTCACTCAAGACAACCGCTAGATCCAAATCACCGATATCTCTTTAAATGGCCTTTTTAAAAAAACTCTTATACTATGGAGCAGAAAGTATGATTTCCTTTTCCTTAGTTACCTTTTTTTTTTGCACTTGAAGTGCTTACACCCACTCAGCTTGCTATTTTGAACTCTGGGAAAGAAAATTTGTGGGCATCTTGCAGTCTTTCAGGAAACAAGACTTAGATTAAATATTTGCCACACTTTCTACGTGTTTCTTCAGGAAAGTGGAGAAGCACATCACTCACACTTTCACTCAACTTGACGCATAGTGTGACTTTCAAAGCATGGATGGAAAACAGTTTCAGTCCTTATTTGCATAGCTTCACTCAGACATTCAGATCTTTTTTTTCCTCCTGTTCCTTCTATTTGTCCTTCTCTTTGTCTAGAATTCTTCACGTACTTTGTAGGTTACATAAAACATAAGATTCCTTGAGAGTACCTAGCTTCATTAAATCAAGGAAGATAACACAGGGATTTAGCTAGCATGCACAACAAAATGGAGATTATTTTCAGTCAATCAAATTGAAGTTTAAAATATTTTATTATAATTTTTAGACATTTACATTTCTCTGGTTTTCTCTTTGAATCCAAACCTATTTCACAGATAGCAGAAGTAAGAGACATTGGTGGGTGGAGGAGAAAAAGGAG
>NW_012140874.1:0-620 GCF_000956105.1 Propithecus coquereli | reverse complement strand
TAGAAATATGCTAGCTTTATGGAATATTATGTGGCTAGTAAAAATGAGAACTGTGAATTTCAAGGAAATAAAAATGTGCTTATGAAATGTTAAAAATGTCAGAATACACAATAATTATATGTGCATTATGAGGACATCTGGGTGAAAGTATGTTTACATGGGGACAAATACGAGATTAAAATTTTTTAAAATGAAGATAATTGTGTTTGGGTGACGAGATTAAGGGGGTTTTTTCTAATTAAAAATGTCCTTGATGTTGTTGTGTGTTTCTAAGGAAAAATATAAACAACTAAGTAGGACAGCTGTACTAATTAGCCATCAGGGCATGGCTTTTCACATGTTGCCTTGAAACCCTGCCAGAATACGCCAAGATGTCTTGGGATACAATAGTCTCAGTTTCCTGATTTTCACTGGCCACTTTTTCACTAGGTTTGTGAAGAGACAGGTGGCGCGCAACCACAGTGAAGAGGGAGCCCGTCTTGTCCGGGGTCTTTTCTCTGTCACTCTGCACTCATTATTGCCCCCTTTCCCTTCCCAGCCTAAACTGAGAAGCAACTTTAACATAGCTGGTGCTCAATAAACTCTGCTAAATACGATTGAACTTTTGCCTATGTGAGGCA
>NW_012140873.1:13350-13681 GCF_000956105.1 Propithecus coquereli | reverse complement strand
ATGAAATTTCCAGACTACATAACTGTGGACTAATAAATTTCTGTTCATTATAAATTACCCAATCTGTGGTGTTTGTTACAGCAGCACAACACGAGCAAAGACAATGAGCATTATGAGGTATGCTTCCCTTGAGGGCTTCAAAACTTTCTCAGCCTGCTTACTCTTGGGACAAGCTATGTGTCCCAGAAGTTATTTTATAATTCAAACAAAGAAATGTTTAGTACATGGTTGTGGAGGTTTTGGAAATACAGTTTTCTCAAAAAATATGGTAGACTTCTGATCTATTTGCTCCCTATCAGTTTTATGTGCTAATAAAATCAAAAGCTCTTTT
>NW_012140873.1:0-1060 GCF_000956105.1 Propithecus coquereli | reverse complement strand
TATTATTTCATTAATACTGACTGAAACCTAAATATTTCCCCAGCATACTTTGAAATAGCCTAGAAAGCATATTGACAAATATTTTTCTTATTTCTTAAATAAGCAATGGATTTAACAAATGCAAAGGAGTTGTACTTCTTTAGATTTCACCTGAAAGTGAGATCATGCAGTATTTGTCTTTCTGTGTCTGGCTTATTTCACATAACATAACATCCTCTGGGTTCATAGAAGCAGAGAGTAGAATGGTCCTTGCCATTGGCTAGGAGGTGGGGAGTGGAGTGGGAAATGCAGGGGCCTCAGACAAAGGGTACAAAGTTTCAATTGTAAAATGAATAGTCCTGGACATCTAATGTACAGTATATTGATGATAGTTAATAGTAATGTATTGTATACTTGAAACTTGCTAGAAAAGTAGATCTTAAGTGTTCTCATCACGAAAAGAAGATAACTATGTGACATGATGGATATGTCAATTAGCTTGATTTTGGTAATCATTTAGCAATTGATATAGATATCAAAACATCATATTGTATAGCTTAAATGTATACATTTTGTATACAATTAAATGTATACAAAAATCCATAACTGCTCAAAGACCAATGGCAGTCTGCATTATCTTTGTTTCTAAAATGAAAATGGCCTAAATTCAGTCACGTCTATATAACATCATATTCAAAGTAAAATATTGTTGTGTTGATCATAAATACCTATATTTTCTGATAGTTTATATGGTCAAAAGATTAGGTAAAAATTGAAAAGCCTGGTCAACTATCACTCAGAGGGACATTTGTTTCTAACAGTGACAAAAATAGGGGTGTTTCAAGACAGCCCGATACTTGACATTCAAAAGAAAACAGGCCATGACTGTTCACTCCCAAAGCACACACACACACAGATCACAGATTTTTTTTTTAACCAAATAACATATTCATTCAAGGGCTTTGGTGTTACCAAAGACACAGAATTTTTTTTAAAACAAGTACCTAGTTATCTACTCTATCATCCTTCATTTTTTAAAAAAATGACACCATGATTGCTTTGTACACTCTCAAAAGAAGAG
>NW_012140872.1:1967-3422 GCF_000956105.1 Propithecus coquereli | reverse complement strand
TTTCTGAATCTGTATATTGCCTGTAACTTTTTAAGCACCAAAGATAAACTTTACCCAACTCACAATTATAGTGAAGGCTGAGAGCCTCTGTTTCAGTATCAAGTGTCCTGACTTGGTAATTGGTAGAATTAAGTTCTTATTCTGGCTTATCCCTGACTCAAGTATCCTGTGTCTTTATTTCTCCATCTACATTATGAAGACAAAACAAATACACTAGAAGGCAAAGGTTCAGTACAGAAAAGAAGTGCTGGGCCTCAGACTGAAGGCAACAAATAACTCTGGGAGTCAATTTTATGGCTGTGATACTATGTTGGAGACAAAGCTGTTGATTTTGAAAACAACCCGAAAGGCTCAGGTGATCATAACTGCCTCTTGCCAACCATCCAGAGATGCCAAATTAATAAATCAGAAAACGTCCATGAAGACCTTTGTGCTGGTCACGAAATAATATGCATGCTCTTTGTGTCTCCTTAATAAGAATAACAGCAATAAAAAGTGATAAGTTACTACATGTTTGCTGTGTGCAGGATACTACACCGAGACTTTGGGCCCAGAGGTGATATCTTTTGTCTTATTCTCAGCATCTGACACAGCACGTACGATTAAGACATATTTATTGGCTTGAAATTTAAGTTCTTTATGCCAATTCCAAAACCTGGGCATAGGTTTGTAATTGTGCTTTGAAGCAGTACTTTTCAAAATTCAGGCCACTGTCCATCTGTAACTTATGAAATTAATACAGTGGGCTAAGACTAGAATTAAAAAAATAAATAGAAGAGAAAATATCATCACATAGGGAAAGCAGTGAGTCAAAGTGTTGAAATTAATTTCATACACACACATAGAAATGTGTATCTAGGTCATGATAAAAAATGTATTTTTTGCTGAGCTGGAGTTAAACTTTTCTGAAAAGTGCTGCTGTAAAGGAGAGTCTTTTGAAAACACTGCTTTAGGAGGAAATATAAAATATGATTTAAATATATTTGTACTTAAACACAAAAATAATATTTATCAGAGTACTTTTAATATCCAAGATTTTTTGTTTTTTTTTAAGTGACTCACCTCTTTGCTTCTTAAAGGGAAGAATGGCAAGATTGATTTCCAAGTTATGTCCTTTTTCCCATCTGTCAGCCCCTTTATATCACAAAGTTGTCCTACTATTCCCCTGACATTCAGATGTTGGCTTAGAGATGTTTTTCTCAATTGTTCTGCTGAGTATTCACTAACTCCTTTGCCTTTCTTTTTCTGCGACTAAAACACAGTGTTTACCACAGAGCCTGACACCGTGGAGGTGTCTGTAAGAAATACTTGTTGAATTAAAGGTTGGTAAGGTGGCTGCCTGGAAGGACAGGTAGATTATGGCATATAACAGAGCAATGCTAGCAGGCCTATACAGGAATAGTAAGAGTGCCTTTGGCCTTTGCTGTACGGTGCATTCACGCACAGGTAACTGTC
>NW_012140872.1:0-387 GCF_000956105.1 Propithecus coquereli | reverse complement strand
CCCTCTACAAAAGCGGGGCACCTAAAAAAGCTGTGCCTTAGCCAAGGAATAAATCTTGGGCATAATCTATTTTTTTCTCTTCTTCTTTTTTTTTTTAACTTGGCCAGGTACTGAAGTAGTCATAATCTAAAATACAAACTGGTTTTCAGGAAGGAAAAGTTTTTAATGATAAACAAGCCCCAATAAACAAGCAAAAAACACAGTTTTATCCCATGGTGAGAGATGCTAAAAGGAAATAAAATACGAAAGATATCATTAGGGAGAGGAGCAAAAAATGAAATTCTGACTAAATACTCTTCAGTGATCCCAAAAATGAAGAAAAAAAGGGAGGCGATTTTTAACATAAAACTAAATGCAGCACGGTGTACTGGATTAGATCCTGGAATG
>NW_012140871.1:2662-3596 GCF_000956105.1 Propithecus coquereli | reverse complement strand
AAGATGTGGAAACAACCCAAGTGCCCACCAAAATATGAGTGGATTAATAAAATGTGGTATATGTATACCATGGAGTTCTACTCAGCCACAAAAAACAATGGTGATCTAGCACATTTTGTATTACCCTGGATAGAGCTGGAGCCCAATCTACTGAGTGAAGTATCCTAAGAATGGAAAAACCAGCCCCATGTACTCACCATCAAATTGATATTAACTGATCAACACTTATGTGCACGTATATAGTGGTAACATTCACTGGGTGTTGGGCAGGTGGTGGGGGGAAGAGGGGATGGGTATATTCACACCTAAAGGATGCGGTGCCCACCATCTGGGGGATGGACATGCTTGAAGCTCTGACTTGGGTGGGGCAAAGGCAATATATGTAACCTAAACATGTGTACCCCCGTAATATGCTGAAATTAAAAAAAACATTTAAGAAAAAAGAAAGTAAGCAACAAGAATAAGAAGGAAATTAGGAAACAGTTGTTTCCTTTGGTTTGTTCTTTCTTCCTGTGTTCTTCAAAATTATACTGTTGTATTAGTGCAGGCATCAGCAAACTTTTTTTGTAAAGGACCAGATAGTAAATATTGCAGGTTTTATGGGCCAAATGGTCACTATCTAAACTCATAGCTCTGTATTAAAATGTAAAAGAAATCATAGAAAAATATGTTAATGAATGAACAAGGCTATGTTCCAGTAAAGATGTAGAAAGCATAGCATGTCAGATTTGGCCAATGGGTTATGTTTTGCTGAACCCTGTAATAGAGAATCCATATTCATGTACATATTTATACTTTGTATATTTTGATAGACAAGGTGTCCACTAATGGCAAAACACAGGACTGCAGAATCTTTAGACTCTGAATGTGAGCAAGGCTTAAACTGGAGCTCTAGTTGTATTACTGAAGAAAAAAGTAATATGTAATTATGTGA
>NW_012140871.1:0-305 GCF_000956105.1 Propithecus coquereli | reverse complement strand
AAAAAACTTCTGTTTACATCTTTTGCCTACTTTTTGAATTTTTTTTTCCTTGCTGATTTGTTTGAGTTCTTTGTAGATTCTGGATATCAGTCCTTTGGTGAATGTAAAGTTTGTGAATACTTCTCCCCTTTCATAGGTTGTCTGTTGACACTATTGATTATTTCCTTTGCTGTGGGAAACTTTTTAATTTAATTTAATTCAGTCCCATTTATTTATTTTTGTTGTGGCGATATTTGCCTTTGGAGGTTAGCCATAAATTCTTTGCATAGGCCAATGTCTAAAAGAGTATTTCTTACATTTTCTTT
>NW_012140870.1:39699-40897 GCF_000956105.1 Propithecus coquereli | reverse complement strand
AAAAAAAAAAAAAAAAAAAAAAAAAAAAGCAAAACTTGCCCAGAAATTACATTACTGAGACTGGAACATTTAAAAACAGAGTGAAGGGCACAAAGGGTAAACAATTCTGGTGTTCTTTACAATGGCAGGTCTGGTCTATATACTAGTACGAAAAAGATATTATTATAATCTATATGTAATTTAATTCTAATCAAGCAATAAAATGTGGAAATTCTTTGAAAACAATTCAATATATTACTCAGTTTTGAATCTTTTCAGTGTCTTAGAGTTGAAGGTGACTGAAGAGGTCTCCTAGTCCCATTTTCTTGATGTTATTTTGGGAATGAAATAATTGAAATAAAGATTTTCTCCACTTTACCTTGCAATATTGAGGCTCCTTTAGTCTTCAGTTTGTCAGATTCAAATACTAATCCACAACCTATCTAATGGGCTGGAACAAAAAATCAATAATATATGAATGTGTACCTGCTGGCCACCTTGGTAAAACTGAAGTTCTCAGAATTAAGGATATTGTTTATAGCTAGGGAAATCATATGCATTTTAAACATTTTATTTACTGTGATAATGCAGTTCTATCTTCCAGTTGTATCATGTTTCTTCCAATTACTCTGCTAAGGTACCCAACAACTTTAAAATCCATTAAAAATCATAGGAAGCTTTGCCACCGTCATTAGTTAAAGTAAATATAGCTCCCTCCTCCCAATTTAGTTTTGACTGTGTCAGGTACTGCACTAAGCCCTGTGTGTACAATCTTGTTTAATCCTCACATCTGCGCTTTGAGGTTAGCATCATCTCCATTTTCTGGAGAGGTTGAATGATTTGCACCATACCTCTCTATCCCAATGCCAGTTTTCTTAGCAGTTGTTCCAGTTGAAACCATTTCTCCCTTTAACACAGTGCCTGCTGGGCACATAATGATGTTTTTGTTGAACATTACTGGTTGAGTAAATTAATTAATGAAAGGGAATAACAAACAAACAGAATGATTATACTTTCACCGTGAAGGTTTACCAAACCAAAGTGAATGTAAGATTTATGCAATTTACAGTACATTAGATCTGGACAATTTTAGAAAAGTCAATTTTTAAACAAATAGACTATCTAAGCTAAGGCTGAGAAAAAGAGATATTTAAAATATTCAAAATAAATAAAACAGTGGCTATATTTTTTATTTATTGTGAATGTTAAGTAGTGACAG
>NW_012140870.1:37618-37929 GCF_000956105.1 Propithecus coquereli | reverse complement strand
GAAGGACATGCCTTTAACCCTCGCTTGGGTGAGGCAAAGACATAAAGTGTAACCAAAATGTGTGTACCCTCATAATACCCCAAAATAAAAAAAAAAAAAAGAATTTCTCAGATAAGGAGTTGCTTCTTATGGATGAACAAGGAAAGTGTTTTTTTTTTAGATGGAATCTACTCCTGGTGAAGGTGCCATGAACATTCTTGAAATGACAACAAAAGATTTAGAATACTATAGAAACTGAGTTGATAAAGCAGTGGCAGGGTTTGAAAGGATTGACTTCAATTTTGAAAGAAGTTGAATTGTGGGTAAAATGC
>NW_012140870.1:25285-26958 GCF_000956105.1 Propithecus coquereli | reverse complement strand
AGGAATCTTCTACATCTTGTAGATGTGCTTTTTTATTATATTCTTTTTTCTCTTCTGTGTATTTACAAATAGCCTGTCTTCAACTTTGCTATTTCTTCTGTTTGTTCAATTCTTCTCTTGAGAGACTTTGATGTATTTCTCTATTTATCAATTGAATTCTTAAGCTCTGGAATTTCTGTTTGTTTTTTTTATTATTATTTCGATCTTTGTTAAATTTCTCTGATAGGCTTCTGAATTCCTTCTCTGTGTTGAAGTTCATTGAACTTCTTCAGGATACATGTTTTTAATTATTCATCTGAAAGGTCACATATCTACACCATTCCAGGATTGGTCACTTATAGCTTATTTAGTTTGTTTTGTTTAGTGAGGTCGTGTTTGCCTGGGTGTTCTTGATACTTATAGATGTTTTTCAATGTCTGGGCATTGAAAAGTTAGGTACTTATTTTAACCATTGCAGTCTGGGCTTGTTTGAATCCACCCTTCTTGAGAAGGCTTCCCAGATATTCAAAGGAAATTGAGCATTTTGATCTAAGTCTTTGGTTACTTCAGCCGTATCTGCACTGAGGACCCTCCAAGCCCAGTAGGGCTGTGACACTTGCAGCCTCCTGGTGGTATACCACCTTGGTGGACTTGAGTAAGATACGGGAAAATCTTTGGGCTACCAGGCAAAGTCTTCCACTCTCATCCCTCACTCTCAGTGCTGGGCTGCTGGAGTTGTGGGAGGAGTGATATGTGCACACTCTTTTGTGGCAATCAGTACCAGGTCACAACTGAAGTCAGTCCAATCTCACCCAAAGCCCATGGTGACTGTTTCCTGCCTATCTCAGATGTTTATTCAAAGTCCAAGGACTCTAGTCATCAGGTGATAAATATGGCCAGGACTGGGTCCTTCCCTTCAGGGTAGCATCTTGCCTTCTAGCCTAAGGTGGATCCAGAAATGCCTTCCAGAAACTAAGGCCTGGACTCAGGGGCTTCAGCAGTCTAATTGCTACTTTATTTTACTGTGGCTGAGCTTGTACCCAAGTTACAAAACACAGTCCTCTGAACTTTTCCCTTTCCTTTCCCCAAGTGGAAGAAGATTCCCTAAGCTACACTGCCTGTAGTTGAGGGTGGTGGTGACATAGGCACGGGCTTCACTGTCACTGCTGGTGTCTGACTGGGTCATATACACCTCAGGTGCACTGGTTCCAAACCAGCACAGCAGCAGGGATTGCCCAATAACTGCAGCCCTTGTGGCCCAACTGCCTTATAAATTTAGTCCAAACCTCAGGCTGATTTTTGTCAGCTGGTGGTGGGGCTAGCTGAAATTGAGGTTTTGGGGCAGAGGATTTCTCTCTGGCCACGCTGGTCCAAATGCTTCTTCCGTGGGAACCAAAAAATTCTGCCCTGTGCTATATTCCCTTGTGCCAGAGCAGCCCTGAGTTCCAATGCAAAGTCCCACAATCACTTCACTCTCCCTCCCGTGGGCATACAGATTCTCTCTCCTCTTGGTGTGTTGACCTGCCACTGCAGAGGGAAGGAGAAGGGGTGGCATAGGCAGTGCAAGATTGTCTTTTTTTCTCTTTTCCTTGCCTCTTTCTTTGATATAATATTAAAACAAGGTAGTATGATCATTCACCTGACTTCTGGTTCTTCTGAAGGTACTTGTTTATGTGGATAGTTCTGTCGGTGTT
>NW_012140870.1:24167-25235 GCF_000956105.1 Propithecus coquereli | reverse complement strand
GGCCTATCTTCTGAGAAGAATGTGTATTCTGAAGCTGTTGGATGAAATGTTCTGTAAATATCTATTAGGTCCATTTATTCTATAGTGCAGGTTAAATCCAATGTTTCTTTGTCGATTTTCAGTCAGAATGACCTATCCAATACAGAAAGTGGAGTGTTGAGGTCTCCAATCATTATTGTATTGGGGTCTATCTCTCTCTTTACCTCTGATATTTGCTCTACATATCTGGGTGCTCCAGTGCTGGGTGTGTATATATTTAGAACTGTTATATCCTCTTGGTGAATTGACCACTCTTATCCTTATGTAATGATCTTCTTTGTCTCTTTTTATAATTTTGTCATGAAATCTATTTTATCTAATGGAAGCATAGCTATCCCTCCTCTTTTCTATTTTCCATTTGCATGGAATTTCTTTTTTTATCCCTTTATTTTCAATCTATGTGTGTCTTTCTAGGCAAAATGTGTTTCCTGCAGACAACATATAGTTGGCTCTTATTTTTTTATCCATTCAACCAACCACTCTATGTCTTTTGATTGGAGAGTTTAGTCCATTTACATTCCATGTTATGATTGATAGGTAAAGATTTACTACTGCCATGTTGTCATTTGATCGCTGGTTGTTTTGTGGCCCTCTCTTTCTTGCTTTTTGCCTTTATTAAAAGTGATTTTCTCTGAGAGTGTGTTTTAATTTCTTGCTTTTTATTTGTTGTGTATCTGTCGTAGGCCTTTTGATTTGACATTACTGTGAGGCTTGCAAAAAAGAAAAATCTTATAGCCAATTATTTTAAACATATAACAACTCTGCTTACAAAAAAAACCCCACATAAACAAAGGGCAATCTAACAGAAATTTACCAGTTAGCTCCATCCCCTCCTGCTTTTTAACTTTTTGTTGTTTTAATCCATATCTTTTTTTTTTTTTGAGACAGAGTCTCACTGTGTTGCCCGGGCTAGAGTGCCATGGTGTCATCCTAGCTCACAGCAACCTCACACTCCTGGGTTCAAGAGATCCTCCTGCCTCAGCCTCCCGAGTAGCTGGGACTACAGGCATGCGCCACCAGGCCCGGCTA
>NW_012140870.1:13703-14787 GCF_000956105.1 Propithecus coquereli | reverse complement strand
GAGAGAGAGAGAGAGAGTGATTTGTCCAAATTCCTTATGATGCAATATTATAATATCAACATATTCCATATTTTGATATTATATACATATATGTTGTTGTGTTCAAGCTACATAATGTTTTAACTATCACCAACACCCTATACAGTTTGTAGGGTACCTGAAGATAGGACAAGTTTTCCTATTAATATAATTTCTTGGTTCAGCATAAAAAGATGTCCTTGGAAAACAGAATCAGTGATCTTTTCTGACTGTCCTGTAGAATTTGTTATTTTACTTCTTTGAATATTGGAAAAAAAATTGGACTCTATCTGACATTGTATGCCTATATGGTTGGAATGACCTGAGTTTGTCAAGGACAGTTGTATGTATAGATGTTCTTTGTGGCCTTTAGGTGGACTATGCTTCAAAAACAATGATGGAGCTGATCTGTCAATTCCTACTGTCCTCCTGACATAATAATCTTTCTAAAATGCATGTACCAAACAGAAAGTTAGATTATTCATTTGGTTAAGTGTTCATTTATTGATTTTTACATTCACCAAGCATTAAATTCATATTTTTGCAAAAGCAATGATAGGAGCCATAATACATTGGTAGATAATGCATGGCACCAGCCTTGGAAAAATGAATTTTGTTAAGTTTAAATATCAAAAATGAACTTATAGACCTTTTTTTTTTTCTTATAGCCAATATGTATGTCCCTATGGCTAACATATGACTTTTGAATGACTGCCATATTAACAATCCATTTTTGTGGGAATTAAAAGATGACTCTCTTTTTTCTATTTAGACTAGGGGCAGAACTTGGCTTGAAAGAGGTTCTGTTGGTTCCCCAGAAGCTGATAATGTAGCTATTTTCCAGGAACAATTCATATTGCATAGTGACTGTCCAACCCGTCAGAAGCTATCTCAGGAGATGTATAGAAGAGGGACATGTGGAGTCTAGTATGTAGCAGTATCAGCAGAAACAGAGGCAGAAATCAGCTGGGGGAAATCTAAAGTAGGAGCAATAAATTCTGGGTGCTGCAATAATATCAAGTCCCCAGGTCCCCAGACCTGCACAACATCCTGAGTCATATTGCAC
>NW_012140870.1:11336-11684 GCF_000956105.1 Propithecus coquereli | reverse complement strand
ATTCTTATAAGGCATTTGTCTGTTTGAACAATGCTCTGAGGCAATATCATAGATCATTCTAAGGCCCTAAAACATAGAACCCTATTGTTCCATCATGGGTGTGCTATTTGGCTTGAGAGTCTTTCTTAATCCAAGAATAATTTCTATCCGGAGAGGCTAAGATTGAGAAAGAATCTTCTTCAAAGCCCACTGGTCTTGACCAGATATTTAGCAGAGTGTCCTTTAAGTTGTTCTATTTTCTTCTTTTATTTTAGGCAACAAAAAGAAGCCAGATGGTACTTTCAATAGTCTGACTTAAATTTTTTATCTTGATCATCCTGTCTGAGGGATTTATTTTGCATTTTACAC
>NW_012140870.1:6332-7656 GCF_000956105.1 Propithecus coquereli | reverse complement strand
TATCTAAAACTGAAGGTGACAATGAATGAAATAAAATTCTCTCCACTATCTCAGGGAAGACTGGGCTTAGGCGAATCAGAAGAGACCTGGAAACGTGGCCATGGATTTTATGGTTAGGAGATCAGAAACAGTGAGAGCTAGTGGTTGAGTTCAACTATAAGTGATAACTCTGAACACCAAAATTTAGCAGTAGAGCTGAGGGACAGGCAGATGAGAGTTTGATCAAGGCTTATTGCAGGGCTAATATAAATGAAATGGCAGGGTACAGATCTCCTACAATATTCTCCTCCAAGAAAGCAATGAGAAAAATGACACAAATTGACAGAAACAACTCCTTCTGAATTTGGGAAATTAAACAAAGGCTTACAGCAATCCAGGAAGGATGTTCTCAATGGAAACAATTGAATCTCAGTAAGAACAGTGAGCTTTGGGAGTTTTTACTTTCTCTACCCTCATACTCCTCTTTTTAGCTTTGTGGTTACATTAAAAGTAGCAGCTGTCTTTACAGTAAGACCAGGTAGCATCTCAGTCACTAGAAGGAGCAGAATATAGCAAGTAGGACAGGACTAGGGCACTTTCGATGTCTGTTACCCAAGGAACTCATTATTTCATATGGAGGACAGCACTTGCAAGTCTGTCTGTGTTTGGCTTGATTTAGAGGTATTCCCTTTTTCACAGGGGCTGCTGAAAACAATTAAAGGCAAGTAATTTAGTGACTGCCTTATGTGTTGGATAACAGTTGAGGAAAACAAGAGACTAAAAAGATAAAAGGAAAAGCTGATGAATGAGAACTTCATAGGGGTTTTGAAAAGCTCCACTAATTTCAGAGATCTAAAAGGACACACGCAGGACAGTGTGGATACCCAGGCATTTGTGCATACTCAGGAACAATGTAAGAACATCCTAAGCATTCACCTGCAGTTGAACTTGAGGCTCTGTAAAAACAGAAAGTGAAGGTCATGGTAGAGTGACTAACTAACTGAGGCTTGAGGGTTTGTTTATAATTCCTCGTTTTTCCTATCAGACTTAAAAGATAACTGTATAATATATAAAGCAATAAATCCAAATATAAGCTGAAGGGAATATAATGTATAAATATCAATTTACCAAACTTCAAGCTATACTACAAGACTATAGTAACCACAACAGCATGGTACTGGCAGAAGAACAGAGACATAGACCGATGGAACAGGACTGAGAACCCAGATATAAAACCATCCTCATACAGTCATCTGATCTGTGACAAAGCAGACAAAAATATACACCGGGGAAAAGAATCCTTATTCAATAAATGGTACCTGGGAAAATTGAATAGCCTCATGTA
>NW_012140870.1:4190-4667 GCF_000956105.1 Propithecus coquereli | reverse complement strand
ATTATTTCACTATACTCATCATGCCATTTGTAGTTAGTGAAGGAGTGAATACCACAGTGGCAAGATTGCTTAGAGTAGATTAAAATTTCCTTTTGCAAATTTTAGGATGTTCAAGAATTAACAATCCTAACTTCACACACCCAACAATACCTCACTACTGCACCCTACCCCCAATCCCCACATATGATGTTACTAATGATATTCTGTTAGATTGTCTTATACTTGTTTCTTGATTGATTGATTTTTTCCCCCTCTCATGCCATAAATCACTGGCTGGGCACTTCTCTTCTCAAACTAGCTTTGACTGAAATATATCTAGTGTCAAGATTTCTAGCTGTGGAAGTCACTTACCCTGGTTTCAGAGTCATTATAGGATTTACCACTTTACTGATAGAAATTAGAAAAACTTTGAGGAGGCAAATATGTGGGTGCAAAACATCACATTAAAGAAGAAGCTTTGAGAATTTTAAAGATAAA
>NW_012140870.1:0-332 GCF_000956105.1 Propithecus coquereli | reverse complement strand
AAATAGAATTCAAGAAGAAAATAGCTCAAGGGGATATTTGACTGTTAATGTAAAATTCTAAGGCAGCTAGTTGTGAATCATAACAATAGCCAATACTTACCGAGTGATGGCTGTGAGTCAGATTCTCAGACATATATGTATAGTTTCACTTAATCTTCACGAAATTGTATAGGATATTATTATCCTTATTTTTATATGAAAAAACAGAGGCATCCATAGATTTCATAGTTTGCTCATGGTCATAAAACTACTGAGAGAGCTATGTTCACAACTGAGCCAGTCTGCCTGGAGAGCCCAAGATCTTGACCATGACAGTGGACTGCTTGCCATAT
>NW_012140869.1:2028-2534 GCF_000956105.1 Propithecus coquereli | reverse complement strand
GCATTTGTAGCTCACATTAAATTTCTATTGAACAGCACTGGGCTAGACAGTGCCCCAGCCCTGGGATCTTAGTGGTTTACAAAGTCTCCATGGCAGCTCAGACGGCACTGACTTGCTGGAACTCAAACTTCTGGAGAAATCATTCTTCCCTTAGATATAATTCATGGATAAGATATAATGATTCTGGAGTCTCTATCTCAAATCCATCAGTTCAAAGATTCTAAATGTCAATTTCAGATAAAATTTTATACCTTTCCAGAAAAACTAAATCCTGTGGACTCTGGCGGGAACTACGAAACACTAAAAAAAGAAATTGTAGAAGATGTAAACAGATGGAAAAAACCTACCTTGCTCATGGATTGGTAGAATCAATTTCGTTAAAATGTCCATATTACCTAAAGTGATCTACAAAATTAATGCAATCCCTATCAAAATCCCATCATCATTCTTCACAGATCTGGAAAAAATAATTCTACGCTTTGTATGGAACCAGAAAAGACCTCGTA
>NW_012140869.1:0-913 GCF_000956105.1 Propithecus coquereli | reverse complement strand
AGGGGTATTTGTATACACAAGGAGGGCAATGCGCACTACCCAAAGGATGGACATATTTGAAACACGGACTTGGGGGGGGAACCAAGGGCAACACAATTAACCTAAACATCTGTACCCCCATAATATGCTGAAATAAAAAAAACAAAACAAAACTAAATCCTGTACGCCTTGAGGATGTCATTTTTTAAAATAATAATAACGTGGCTACAGAGTGATTTTCTTGTGTGTGGTGTGAAGTTACCCTGAAGGCAATACCTGAAGAGGAGCCTCAGAAACATTCGCAGCTCAGGCAGCACCACTGGGACAAGTAGGCTGCCTCTCATTGTGCCCACTCTCACCTGGATGGATAAATGCTCATCAGTCCTAAGCAATGAAAAAGGTGAAAGACCTGGGTATAAGGCAATAGAAAATAGTGGGAACTGTAGCAAATTGAAGATTGCACACCCTCCCCTAAAAGCATTCACATGAAGATTTTTTTTAACACTATGCTAGCCAGACAAAGCACATTTGGGAGCTGGATTTCTTCTATGGGCTTTATTTTGCAAATTCTATACCTCTTGTACCTCTTATAAATGCTCTACGATGCTTGACAACTGGGGTATTTATCAGAAGAATGCATAAGGGCCTTTGAAAAAATTCAAGTGTTCCCATCCCATCCTGGACCTTCTGAATCTTTATCTTTGATGGTACTAGAGGTGATTATAATAGGTCCTCCTATATAAAAGCTGCTGCAAGTTGAGAAATTTCAGAGACCCCTGGAAGCTGGAATATCTGGGGATGGCTTCCTGGAGCACGTATGACTCTGGCCTTATTCTGACATATTGCCTCCCTGGCTCACCTAGACTTGGCTTTGGAAGCTCATTTGGATTACTCCTGGATCCCCTGACCACTGCCCTTTCTAGAACCACTGCTA
>NW_012140868.1:22465-23708 GCF_000956105.1 Propithecus coquereli | reverse complement strand
AAATGCTGCACTATTGATGTGAACACTTTGCTGAGTTGTGCTCTCTGTTTCCTGTAGTTTGTCATTTCATATGCATTCCTTACAAAGAGCTCTCATAATAAAACAGATGTCTAAGATAGCATTTTGTGTATTTATTATCTGTGCTTAACTGTCCCCAGTATCTCATGTTGCAATGCTCACAATTATAAAACATATTTTTGTTATGCTTTTCTACTTCTATTGTAAGTCATTGATGACTTATATTCAGATTTCATTTTGATTGATCCTATGACATTTTCCTCCTCTTCTTAATTCCAATCATTCTTATAATGTTAAATGGGACATTTCCTAATCTCAGTTTAAACTAATAGGTAACAGGTATTTACCTTTGAAAGAGAGGGTCCCAACACTGGACTGGCTAAGAAGCATCCAAAAAATCAAAACTGCTTATCATATCACCAGCATATAAGAGAGAAAGCTAAGAAATTACTTAAAGTTATTGGTGAGTCCTTTGAACAGAACTGTCGGTGTTATGCATTCTAACCCTGATCCCTGTTAGAGGAATGCCTCCCCTACCTCTAGCCCAAGGACAGAGAGCTGCTCAGAGAGAAAGCTGATGTTTGCTTGG
Organism: Propithecus coquereli; assembly: GCF_000956105.1. Lineage (NCBI taxonomy): Eukaryota > Metazoa > Chordata > Mammalia > Primates > Indriidae > Propithecus > Propithecus coquereli. Next base: position 23,101 of record NW_012140868.1, on the reverse strand, counting down.
AGGATAAAAGGTGAGCAATGAGGAGGGGAGCCCCCAGTTGAATGTTTACTTTGCAGTAGGCATATGTTAATCTCCCCTGGCACAGCCATGGGAGAGAGTTTAACCCATGTCCTCTGGAATTGGGAAGTACAGGTACTGGGGCCTACCTTTTATCTGGAAAATCCCAAAGGGAGAAGCTGGATGTAGTGGCCTTTGATTGCAGGGGCCAGGAGAGAAGCCTGTGATTTGAGAAAGTTGTACTTGCACCCATCATGGGCTAAGGGGGCATGTTTTCAAAGGGCTAGAGTGGGCACAGCAAGAGGTAGTCAGGCCTGCATGACCTCTTATGGTCTTACCCCAGAGGACTGCCTAGAGAGATGTGGTCAGCACAGAAGAAAGAGTCTGCATGGTGTAAACAAGAGGGGGTATTAGAAGCCATGAGCCAGAGAATGCATCACCAACTTCAGGGAAATGCTGGAGGCTTTGGCCAGGAAAAGGAAGCTCCAAGAGAGAAAGAACCAGCATTTGGGCATGAGCCACACCGAGAGCACCCAGCCCAGAATACAAGCCTATCAGCGGATGCAGAATTGCTTCTGCTACAAATGGCCAGAACTGATGTTGAAACTACAGTATCTACCCTACTAAAAGAGATTTTTT
>NW_012140868.1:0-359 GCF_000956105.1 Propithecus coquereli | reverse complement strand
AAATCTCAATCGCTTCCAACAATCCCTCTCTTTGTCCCTTTGTTTAATAAAATGTCAAATAATTCTATATAAGTCTATGCAGTCATTATTACAGTAAATAAATTTTAAAAAGAAAGAAATTATTCTACATCATTTCAAAATACCCCTGTCCCCCTCTTCCACTTCCACCTATTCCACTTCCACCTCCCCAGCCCCGGCCCAAGTCCTCCTCAGCTGCCACACCTGTCTCAGAGACTGCTGCATAACTTCGAGCTTTTCTTACCCCTGCCTCCGACCTCTATTCTTCAATTCACTCCACACACTGACATGGACTAAAGTTCCTAAAATGCACAGGTCATGTTATGCCCCTGTTCTAAACC
>NW_012140867.1:1907-2724 GCF_000956105.1 Propithecus coquereli | reverse complement strand
CAAGGAAATGGCTTCTGACCATCACCAACAGGCTCAGAAAACGTCACCCATGTGATGCTGATGGCCATGCATTTGGGATTGAGTGTGAGGACAGGGGCAGGGAAGGAGCCGTGCATGGATGTGGGGTGACCTTGCTGAGATTGTTTCCCACAGACACAGGAACCTGCCTACAAGCGAGAAGGACTGAATCGCTTAAAGTGGAAGGTCCAGGTTACTGTAATCAGAGGCAATACTGACATTTCCAACCAAGAAGAGCTGTGGTAGTGACTTCGGACAATCTTTAGCGCTGAGAAAAGATTTTCTCATCTTACCAGAATGCAAGAAAGTTTGTAAATACAGCTGCATATTCCGTAGAAAAAGCAGGAGACAGCAGGAAAATATGACAGGTGGACAGAAAGCCCAGCCACTCCCATAATAGCGGGGAGGGCTGGCACGTTACAGAGGCTGTTTCAAGAGAGCAAACGCTCTCCTCGCCCTGCATTGCACCGACTCAACCAGCAGCTGCGATTTCCATCCGCGCAGAGGCTAATGTGCACTTGGCCAAGATTCTCTACCCTGTGCCTGAGCTTGGATCGATCACACATAGAAAGACCAGGAAATCTTTCATTTGCGTTTCATTTCCTCTCTGATGTCTCCGAGGTGGAGCGCGTCCGGGAGGTGGAAGTGGCCGGCCCACATCCAGCCACGCAGCGGCTGCAGTTGAATCTCCGTGTCAGATGCGGGATCTTCCTAGAGACCATCAATGAGGCCAAAAAAGCGCAGCACCCAGCTATGAATGTGGACTCTGTCCCTTTCCAATCCGATCATATCAGGAAAA
>NW_012140867.1:0-447 GCF_000956105.1 Propithecus coquereli | reverse complement strand
TAGATAAAAGATAGCATTAACAGTTATTTAGGTATAAAAATCATATTTCTCTAAGAATATAATTATCAAACTGTATTTTTCTCATCTATATAGTATTATAAAACTTAGTTATCTCTCAGTCTCTGTGAATTCACAGAAGAATTTGTCTGTCAATATGTATGTAAATGGCTACCTATTCTTTGAGTCATTCAGGAATAAAAGTAACTGTATTTTCACCAGTGCGTCTCTGGAGAATTACCAGTTTCGGTGAGTATATATAATTAAAGTGTTTCCGAATGCGTTATTTTAAATAGCTTTCAAAATGTGGAATTAAATGTGTGTTTTGTGTGATAGCTCAACACCCACTCACATATATTCTTATGACATGCTCAAGAAAACAAGCTATTGAAAGTAGCCCGCCCCAAAATAAATGGAACAAATGAAAAATTTTATGATGAAGGTGAGAGA
>NW_012140866.1:3908-4926 GCF_000956105.1 Propithecus coquereli | reverse complement strand
TATTACTATCCTCTTTTTCTCCAGATGACTGCTTTCAAGTTACCCCTGCAGATAGTTTTCACTTCTTGTTTATGCAAATCTCCAGGGGAGTGAGTGAACATAAAGCTCCCCTTGCAATTCCAAAACACAGAAGGGGAAATCTGTCCCTGTGTCACCTGACTCAGTGGATATTCTTTGCCCATCCTCTGTGTAAAAGGGAGCAGCTTTATCACATGCCTCTCACAAATATCCTTTAAGCCAACTCCAAAAAATAAAGCTCATGCTTGGTCCAAGAACCAGGTTATATGGGCTACCAAAACCTAGCATTGTTTTATAAGTAATTATTTTCCAGGGTGGGGTGGGACTTTCAAGGTCTCAGTCTGCTTTCAGATCTGGAAGGGCTCACTGGCTACTTTGCTTTCCCATCTCTTTATGTTCTCACTTTCTTCTCTAGAATAAAAAAATAAATTCTAATTAGCTTTCTCCCTAGAAGACATGCCTTCTAAATCTTTTAATAGTTTCCATCGGATTTATGCAGTATTTCATTATTGCTCAACATTTTTTTTTTTTTTTGAGACACAGTCTCACTCTCTGTTGCCCTGGCTGGAATGCCATGTCATCAGCCTAGCTCACAGCAACCTCAAACTCCTGGGCTCCAGCTCTCCTCCTGCCTTAGCCTCCTGAGTAGCTGGTAATACAGGCATGCACCACCACGCCCAGCTAATTTTTTCTATTTTTAGTAGAGAGGGGGTCTCGTTCTTGCTGAGGCTGATCTCGATCTCCTGAGTTCAAACTATCCTCCCACCTCGGCCTTCCAGAGTGTACTGGAATTACAGGCATGAGCCACCGTGCCTGGCCATTACTCAACATTTTTAAAAAGTTATTGTGATTTTACCTCTGAACTAGGTTCTACTCAGTATCGAAAGAAATCATTCTCCCCTTCCCTTCACTTTGGTGCCTCAGTTAATTTACTCCGTGAACACTAAATTTATGCAGACTATGGGCAAGGCACTGGGTGAAGTCCAGGAGACCAACTGAT
>NW_012140866.1:0-352 GCF_000956105.1 Propithecus coquereli | reverse complement strand
CTTGAGAATCCTGGGACAGAAAGCAGAATTACTTTTCTCTAACCAACGCAAGGCCATCCCTCCTCAGTAGCTAGTAAGGACAAGAAGGATGTTAGGTATTCAGAAGGCAGCTCAGTTAGAGAAACTGAGATACAGAGAAAATCATATATCATACAGCATTTCGATGTCAGAATAAGCTGGAGTTTTCTTTTAGAATGTTACTCTAGAATGAAGCATGCATGGCTCCTTATAGCAACATAAACATTGGTAGAAAATACGCTTGCAAGAAAAATAATAATCCAGTAAGAAAACAATTCACCGTAAGAGAGAACTAACGGCCACAACAACGGGAGAATGAGGAACACCAGAATGT
>NW_012140865.1:3688-5407 GCF_000956105.1 Propithecus coquereli | reverse complement strand
GTCTTTTAGCCTATACCACCCAATTGTTATCTAAGCCTGTCTTTTTCTTTATATTCCTTGTGATGCTCAGCTAATATCAACCAAAATACCCTATTAATATTCTGTTTTAACCTGTTCCCCTACAATTCTGGGTTTGGTAGGTATTATGAGTTGAATTATGTTTCCCCACAATTTATACGTTGAAGGTTTAATCTCCATGTTTTTCATTGTTTGGTAGTTCATTTCCATTGTCTGGATGTACCACGGTTTACTTATCCATTCATCTACTGAAAGACATCTTGGTTGCTTCCAAGTTTGGACAACTATGAGTAAAGCTGCTATAAATATCCGTGGGAAGGTTTTTGTGTGGACCTAAGTTTTCAACTCCTTTGGTAAATACCAAGGAGTGCGATTGCTGGATTGTATGGTAAGAGTATGTTTAGTTTGTAAGAAACTGCCAATCTGTCTTCTGAAGTGTCTGCTCTGTTTTGCGTAATCAACAGCGTCATCTACCTCTTCACATAACTTTCATTATTTCCTGCCAACAAATTACTAAACCAATGGCATACATTTAGACTTTTCTCATGGCAGCACTCCACTTTAACACTTTTATATTAATTGAGATAATTCTAACTATTGTTATAAGTAACAAATCTCAGTAGTGTAGCACAGTAGGTATTTTTTTTTTTTCACTCAGATAAAGCCTAAGTAGAGGTGTTCAGGGTGCTGAGGATTGTCTGCTCCATGAAGATCCCAGGCTAATAATGCAATCTCTGCTATCTTCTATGCATGATTTCCATGTCCACCCTGCGCATTTATATCCATTCAGCATAAAGGGAAGAGAGAGATCAGAAGACTGTATACTCAGGCGTGGAAGTGATTTCATTAGTCCTACTTGTATTTCATTGGACAGAGATGAGTCATATGTCTAACTGTAAGAGAGGGTGAAAACAATAGTTTACCTATGAGCCCAGGAGGAAAGGTAAATGGAGTTAATGTCAGTCATTTTCTATGTTCTATTAAGCATAAAACTATCCTACAAAATTTTAAGTAATTTTTTCTTTTAGTGATATAACTATACATGGAATTACTAAAATATTAAACACTGAAAATAAATTGGGGTCTAATTCATTTATTTATTCCACAAATAAGTATCCTCCAATGTGCCTGGCACTGAACTAAGTGCTTGGTCCATAGGAGCAGACAAAACAAACAAAAATCCTACCTTACATGGAGCTTACATTAATGGCAACAGTTTATTTGACTTGTTTAACATAAAAATTTGATGATAGGCATTTAAAATTATTGGTTTCTAACTTGTACTCAGTTTGTAAAGTCTATTGTCTCCCTAGATGAATAAAATTAATTTGAGCAAAAATCATACATGCTCTATTGGACATTCTCACTAATGTATTCCTTTCAGGGCAGATCCCCAATGACATCCAAGTGGAAAACATTATTTTAATATCAAAGAAATGCTTAGAGAGGAACAGCAGGAAAATTCATACTTAGTCAATTTAATTTAAATTATAAGCTGCAGTAGAAAAATTAGTTTTAAAAGATTAAATGGAGAAGCACATGGAGAAAGCTAATTCTAAGGTGGCTGCCAATATTAAACAAAAAAAAGAACAAAACCAAAAAACAATTTATTCCCAATTTACTTGAGCTTTTATGTACAAAAAAACTACAAAGCTATTTACATATAGAAGTTTATGATTCAGTTGCCTAGAAATGAGTTTT
>NW_012140865.1:0-335 GCF_000956105.1 Propithecus coquereli | reverse complement strand
GTTTTGCGTTACTTACAGTTGTAAACATTTCTCTACTGTATGTTCCTTTAGTCACATGCAGCCAATACTTTTGTTAAAGTGAAAATGAATAAATTCAGTACTCTGCAGATTCCCTGCCTATGGAAAGTTTGCAGACTAAAGAGGAAGATCAAAATTCCCCTTTTCAGTTATGTAGGGCCAAAACATACCATGAAGTATCCACAGAAGAGCTCATTGTAAGAACCAGGAATGGCTAGTATAACACAGAAAGTTTTGTGTCGTTGTTATGTTCAGTGATACTAGCTTAAGGAAAGTAATTTTGCTTAATTATATTCATTGCTAAAGAGAGGAATTAC
>NW_012140864.1:2683-3049 GCF_000956105.1 Propithecus coquereli | reverse complement strand
TTTTAAACTACTGACTCTATTATTCAATAATTTAAATGAATTATACTATTTTGTAACCAGTCTGGTCAGAAAAAGCTTCCATTGTAGAATCCACCCCTATAGGCATTTCCAGGGCAGAGGAATTTTACCTGTTCATTTATATGCTCTTGAGAATAGCAATGGGTAACAAAGATGAGACTACAACTGCCAACAGCACCACTGCGACGAAGCCGCATTTACAAGGGGAAGCTTTGGGAGTGATGGGGGAGGAGTGCCGTGTTTGCGCAGAGTCGCTTTTATGTGGTGGCTTCCATTCTTTATTCAATGAAAGCCAGATGTTTATTAACATTTTTAATAGGTTCACATTCCCAGGTAGCTCATAAAATC
>NW_012140864.1:0-923 GCF_000956105.1 Propithecus coquereli | reverse complement strand
AATTACAGAATGGTAGGGCAAGAAGGACCCTTACACATTATGTCCTTTGTTATCATCAGTTTGCATCAATTTGCAGATTAGGAAGGTGAGCTCCAGAGAGGTTGATGTTACACTTATTGTCAGTGAGTAACCAACCTACCTTGTTCTTAAAAGAGGGCTCCTCCTAAAACAGTACGTCACTCCCCAAGAATCTCTGATTTTCACTCGTGGATAAAATGATTCCCTTATTTATCCAACACATAAACAGTAGCTAAGAAGGGTCTGTAGGAAACAAGGTGACATAGCAGGTAAGAACATGACTTCAGAGCCAGAGAGGCCTAGGTTTGAATCCCAACTGAGCTCACTGACCTTGACAACATACATAAGTAATGAGCCTCAATTTCCATATTTGTCCAGTGGGGCTAATAGTGGTGCCTACATCATTGGGTTGTAAGGATTATGTTATTCTTCTTGCAAAGTGCTTCCCATGATTCCTGGAATATGGAAATCACCTAATCCATAGTAACTATTATCATCTCAAAACAATTGAGCTAATCAATGTATCAGTGAATAAATTCTTTTGTTCCCTTTATAGAAAAAGAAAATGAGCTTTCACTTTTCATAAAGAGGCAAATGCCTTTAAAATGTGCTGGGGTTTTTTTTGTTTTTTTTTTTAGCCCCTCAGTCTCCTGGTATGCGTAAGAAATTTCATGTTTAGGCTACTGATTCTTTATGTGTGAATAACTTCCCATTGGTTCATGCATCTTACTACTTATGGGTACATCAAAACAACAAATAATGCTTAAAGGCCATAGATAGTGAAAGTTGAACCACAACTCAGAGAAAGGTGCTGGCTTTAGTTCAACATTGTCATGGAAGGAACTCAAGCTTTATAATTGTTCAGACCTGGTCCTAAATCCTGGCGGTCCACTTATTATCTGTAA
>NW_012140863.1:3695-4684 GCF_000956105.1 Propithecus coquereli | reverse complement strand
GCTCTTAACATTTCTACTGAGATATAATAATAATCATTATCATTATTATTATCATTGTGATCACCATCATTATCATCATTGTCACAATAATAACTATTAATTATAATTATATTGCCATTCACTGTTCACATTCTCTCTTTAATCCTCACAGGTATATCAAGAGAAGGTTATCATCCCTATTTTACAAACAAAAAAGTAGAGGATCAAAAAAGGTAAGCTAATTTTCCAAAGTCTTACAGCCAACAATCGATAAATGCAGGGGCAATCTCAGGACTATTATTTCATCAGACCAAGATGCTTCTCAATGTTCAATGTTGCCTTATTAGTTTCAGAAAATTTGTTTATTAGTTTTAGCAAAGAGCTGAATGTCAGATCTGTTGGCCAGAGATTTGTCAATATGGCTTCATGACTCTATTCCAGTGAATTCTGAAATGAGTACTTTCTGGAGCATTCTTCAGATTGCACTCAAAATACTCATTTAAGTATTAAGTGACATAATTTATTAAGTGGCATATTAAAATTAATTGCTGGTGAATAATCTTAAAGCATAATCATGAGTGTGGTCTAATCAAGGGTAGCCAAGATAATCCTTTGACTTTCTGTTCTACTTTTTCACTAGTTATGACACTGGCATCGATCAAGTTTTCTTTAAGCACTGAGACAGTTATTAGTGGTATCTCCCTGCACAGAATTATCATGAAAATCCTGTTTTGTCATAAAATAAATTTCTTTACTTCTCATAAATTAGTAATTATGTTTATCTTTCTTATCTCTAAGTTAAAATATATAGGAGAATAGCAGGTTACCTTTTTTTTTTTCTTTTTCTTTTATTTCAGCATATTATGGGGGTACAGATGTTTATAGTTACGTATGTTGCCCTTGGTCCCCCCCGCCAAGTCCATGTTTCAAATATGTCCATCCTTCGGGTGGTGCGCATTGCACTCCTTGTGTTTACAAATATCCGTCCCCTCCTCCCTCCTCTCCCCTCC
>NW_012140863.1:0-736 GCF_000956105.1 Propithecus coquereli | reverse complement strand
ATAAAAATGTATTAATAAAAATAAAAGGATTTATTCTGTAAATTTTGATTCAGTCAAAAGGCCACACTTAAGGACATAGAAGGTCCCAATGTCTTTGCATAGACCCCTGGTCTACACAAACAATTCATGAACAAGACCTCAAAAACACAGCCAACAAAAACAAAAAAAGACAAATGGGACCTAATTAAACTAAAAAGCTTCTTCACAGCAAAAGAAATAATCAAGCAGTGAACAGACAACCTGCAGAATGAGAGAAAATATCTGCAAACTATGCATCTGACAGGGGACTAATAGCCAAAATTTACAAGAAACTCAAACAACTGAACGACAACAATAACAAAAATAACAAAAATTCCATTAAAAAGTAAGCAAAGGACATGAACATTTTTCAAAAGAAGACATATAAATTGCCAATGAGCATATAAGAAAACGCTAAACACCACTAATCATCAGAGAAATGCAAATTAAAACCACAATGAGATATTATATTACACCAGTCAGAATGGCTATTATCACAAAGACAAAAAATAACATATGTTGGCAAGGATGTGGAGAGAAGGCAATGCTTATACCCTCTTGGCAGGAATGTAAATTAGTATGATCTCTATGGAAAACAATATGAAGATTTCTCAAAGAACTGAAAATAGAACTATCATTTGATCTAGCAATTCCACTACTAGGTATCTACCCAAATGAAAATAAATCATTATATAAAAAATATCCCTGCATTCATATG
>NW_012140862.1:3798-4210 GCF_000956105.1 Propithecus coquereli | reverse complement strand
TACTTTTTTAAAGGATGACTACTAGAAAATTTGAAATTACATATGAGACTCTTTTTATTTTTCTGTTGGACAGCTCTGCCCCAGACCTCCCCAGACAGGGGGAGCCCCTGGCTGTGGGTGCTTAGGGCCCACTCTTTCCCCCTTCCTTTTCCCACATAGATTAATTCACTCAATGAGCATTTATTGAGCACTAACTATGAGCCAGACACTGTTCTAGGAGCTGGAGAGACAGGGGCCCAGACAACACACAAACAGATAAATGGATTATACATGACAGGGTCAAGGCTTATGGAGGAAATGAAGAAAATGACCAGAGTGAGGGGGGTCAAGGAGAGGAGAGATATTCATAACCTCTTCACCCTGCTTGCTTCTGCCTTCATTAATCTGAGAACATACACCATACTGATTTTCG
>NW_012140862.1:0-1078 GCF_000956105.1 Propithecus coquereli | reverse complement strand
TGTGAACCAGCTATGCAGTGCAGAATAGGTGGTCAGAAAATGTTTGTCATAGGAATGAATGATTGATTGATTGAATACTGCTAGACTGTATTTTTGTTGGATAATACTTTGCATACAATGCTCTCCCTTAAGAGACACATAGAAGTATTGCCAAAATTACAAATCCCCATGGTACAAACATTTCTGCATATTTATGTGAAAAGCAGGCCAGCATTAAGCCAGGGGAGTGGAGAAATCTCTCTTTGGAGCACAGGAAAGGGAGAAACATTCTCTCAATGCCTTGCTTATTTTTGTTTTTAAGAAACAGCTTTATTGAGATATAACTCGCATGCCAAACAATTCACCCATTTAAAGTGTGCAATTCAATGTTTTTAATAATAAACAGAATGATGTGCAACTATAACCAAAACCAAATTTTGGAACACCACCTCCCAAATAAACCCATACCCATGGCTGGCATGCCTCATTCTTCCCAGCTCTAAGAAACCACTAATCTGCTGCCCGTCTCTGTAGATTTGCCTCTGCTGAACATTTCATGTAAGTGGAATCAAACAAGATCTGACCTTTTGTGTCCGGCTTCTTTCACTTCACATAACGTTTTCCGGGTTCATCCATGTCGTGGTGTGTGTCAGGACTCCATTTGTTTATTGTTAAATAATATTTCACTGTATGGATACATTGCACTTTATTTATCTACTCATCCGTTTCCCTGCCCAATTGTTGCTGGGGTGGATGGTAAGCCATGAGTTGTGACTAAAGGCACAAGATTTCCCCCAGTCACCATGTTCCTCTTTAACTGCAGAGAGCGTCCGGGGCGTCTCTCAAGCCACCACGCTCTCTCTTTGCTGCACTGTAGGGAGTCGCTTATCCCAGAGCACAGTGAAGTTTCCAGGATAGCCCACCGCCAGTACACTCAGTTCAAAACAGAGCTTCTCACCCTGCAAATGATGACAGGACCACAGCAACAGTGACAATAAGAAAATATAAAGCAACCAAAAGGGAAATATAAATGGTTAATAACTGTGGATCAGTGAAATAAGCACCTACGGGGCTAGGCTGGGAACCTGACTGCCATTTA
>NW_012140861.1:3153-4263 GCF_000956105.1 Propithecus coquereli | reverse complement strand
AAAATGAATATTTAAATATATTCACTAAATTAGACCAGGGTTTCTCAACCTTGGAACTGTTGATATTTTGGGCCAGATAATTCTTTGTTGTTGGGATCTGTCCTGTGCATTGTAAGATATTTAACAGGATCCCTGGACTCTTCCTGCTAGATTCCAGTAGCACTACCTCAGTTGTGACAATGAAAAATGTCTCTAAACATTGTCAGATGTCCCCTGCAGGCTAACCTCACCCCATTGAAAACCACTGGATTAGCCTAAGAACTGTTGGGTAGCACTCATTACTTGCTTTCTGTGTACCAACTGTTTTGTGTATATCATCTCATTTAATCCTCACAATGACTCTATGAGTAGGTGCCATTTTTATCCTCATTTTCACATGAGCAAACCAAAACTTTAGTTAAGTGGTATGTACTGTGTAAGCATGCACCAGGTCAGGACTTGCACAAAGGCAGTTTTATTCTGAAGCCTGGTTCCTTCAGGTTGAACCATCTTTTACTTACTAGCAATGTGACCTAGGGCAAGTTAGGAAACTTACTTAATCTCCCTCTGCCTCATTTTCCTGTAAACTCCTGAGAATAGTGCTTTCTGGGTGAAGTCATTAGGAGGCTTAAATCAGTGAATGTATGCAAAGGGTTTAGACCAGGAATGGCATTTGATAGAAAGTGTTGGCACAGCACATCCTGAGAATGCAGAGGTAAAAAAGACACCTCATCTCTCAGTCTAATTGGAGATGCAATTATATAAACTCATAATTTGTTTAAATAGAGAATTTTCTGAGAGCAGAAATGCAGGCCATGGACTTCTCAGGTTGTCCGGATTGAGTTCTCAGAGGAGGGGTCCTTGGTGAATCCTAAAGGACTAGCTAGGAACTTGGGGGTAAAGAAGGTGAGGCTGGGAGGATTGTAGGTGGAGGAATGAACACAGCAGGGGTGAGTCCACAGGGATGGAGGGACTCCAATGTTTATTGCATTGTTGCCATTTCCAGTCTGCATAGAATTGGGAATTGGGCCATTATTTCAGATGAAATGGCTTCTTTTCTGAGAGTTTGAAACATTCCTGTATCTGTTTAGGAAGAAAATATTACAGAGCTAAATAAAAGTTATTATTTGA
>NW_012140861.1:0-403 GCF_000956105.1 Propithecus coquereli | reverse complement strand
CCGAGGCCATGATGTTGCTGTTAACTCTGTTCTCCTGGAATGTCCTGATGCCTAATTATGATGGCTCTCAGTCAAAATTGTAGCTATTTCTGTGCGGTAGAAAACCAAATAACAAAGGCTAGGGAAACAAGACAAAATTAGGATTGAGGGAAAGAATGAATAAACAAAAGGCTTCCCTTTAGAGTGAGAGCTAAGAATATACTTGAGTCCCCCTCCTCCCACTCCCCCAGCAGATGAGGATGCTGCAGGCCAGGAGGAGAAAAGCTCCCACCAGGACTCAGAGACTGATGTCCCCTGAGTATGCATGATTGATGCTTGATACAGGGCATAAAGTAAGGAGCTGTCCACTTTGTTCTTTTTAAAACTCAAAATTTGCTGAAATTGCTTGTAAAGTGGGTATGCA
>NW_012140860.1:11200-11688 GCF_000956105.1 Propithecus coquereli | reverse complement strand
TTTACCATTTCTTTGTGTTATGAACATTCAAAATCCTCTCTCCTAGTTTTTTGAAAATATACAATAAATTATTGTTAACCATATTCATCCTATAGTGCTACAGAACACTAGAACTTATTCCTCCCATCTAGCTATAACTTTATTACCATTAACCAATGTCTCCCTATCCTCTCATCCTCCCTACCCTTTTCAGCCTTTTAAGCACAATTCTATTCTATTTCTATGAGCTCAATTTGTTTTTAACTCCTACATATGAGTGAGCACTTGCAGTATTTATTTTTCCATGCCTGACTTATTTCGCTTAACATAATGTCCTCCAGGCTTATTCATGTTGCCACGAAAGACAGAATTTCATTTTTTATAGCTGAATAGTATCCCATTGTGTATATATGTCACATTTTCTTTATCCATTCATCTGTTGTATCTTTTCTACTATAATCATCCTAGTGGTGTGAAGAGTTATCTCATTGTGGTTTTGATTTGCTTTT
>NW_012140860.1:0-1755 GCF_000956105.1 Propithecus coquereli | reverse complement strand
TGGACCCAACCACATCTTCTCATGATGTGTGCTGGTAACAGTCAGTGTGGAATGCTAGAGCAACAGAGGAGGAGCACATAAGCAGGCCTTATGAGAGGAAATGAGGATGATGAGTCAGGGAGTTCTTCTGAGAGTAGTTGATTCTTAAACTGAGTTTTGGAAGATAGAAGTGGGAGTGAGGGAGGATGCTACTGCCAGAAGCAACAGTATATACAATAACTGAGAGAAGAGGGAGGGTTTGCTCCAGGAACTCCAGATAATTCAGTATGGATAAAATGAGAGGGGCTGGAGAAGAAAGTGGGAGTAGTGAAAGGTATGAACTTAATTTGCTATTTTAAAGAGTTTGGAATTCATCTTTAAGGCATTGAGAAATCATTGAAGGTTTGTAAATGAAGGAGTGTTGTGATCTGATTTTCAAATTCTAAGGTGCACCCTAAATCCTTGCCAGTGTGACCTGGGAGAATTAGAGGAGTGAAAGCCACTAGACAATGGGATAGTGGAGCAGTTTAGATCTTTACTGTGAAGTTTTAATAGTCTTCTTTAAGTACAAAGAAGCTGCTTCATGTTAAAATCTCTACCTAAATTTAAATACCACATCTCTTTCCCAACACTAACATATTTATCTGCCATTCTCCTTAGCCTGAACCACTGCCCTCTGTGCTTGCTTCTATCGTGTTGGTCACTAATATTGGACAGATACACTACTGCTCTCACTGGCTGCTGATGAAGATTGTGGGACGTATTTCCTGGGAGGAAGAGCCCAAGTCATGGCACCAGACAGTCTTGAATCAAATCTTGGCTTTGGCAGCTTTAGCTGTGTGTCCTTGGGAAATCCCTTAAACTCTCTGAAGCTTAGTTTTCTCACCTTCAAAATGGAAGCCAAAATAGCTATCTAGGAGGGTTGTGAAAATTGAAGATCATTTACGTAAGGCCTCTGGCACAGAGTAAGCCCTCCATGAGCAATATACCTATTTATTGCTATGGACAAAATGGCATGAGCAAATTTCCTGTTTTCCAGTTCTTTTCAAGACAAACAGACATTGGCAGGAGCTCACAGTAGAGGACTGGGGCCTGGGACTCTCCTGTCACTCTGATTCTAAGTCATTAGTGCTTCTGAGGAGCTAAGCAGCTGAGCTGCTCCAGAAACCTATGCAAAACAGTCTTGGTTTTAACTATGTAATCAACCTGACAGGACAATGGCTGAAATAAATGTGAATGCCATGGCCAGGTGGCCTTGGGGATTGTGGAGTGCAATTAACCTGCCCACTCCCATTCCCAGAACACTCCACAGAGAGGTAGTTGCCTTGTCACTGGCTGAATTTGGTTCCGGCTATTAATTCCAAGCAGCATTTGTGCTCCCTAGGTTGGTCCGGATCAGTGCCACTTCCAGAGATCAGAGGGGACTAAATGAAGACCGAAGCACTGATTGCCCTTGCAGACCTTTCAGAACTTTCAAACGATGCCAGTTTCGAAGAAGGGAGTTGGCACTTTTCTCCAATTTTCATATGAATATAATGATGAGGCCCACCCATTTCTGAATGTAATGAGGATGTAATCCACAGTCAAGGCAGAAAAATCTGGTTAGAGAGCAAATGGGGGAATTACATCACCAGTAGTACAGGGTGACAGCTTTGGGTAGAAGGTACAGAACCAGAGAAAGAAGCATTACTACCTAACTGGCTTCCAATTAACATTCATTTAGTACTGTTTCTTCTTTTCATTCCTAAAGGCAGTGAAATCAGAAAAAATCTTTCC
>NW_012140859.1:12812-13152 GCF_000956105.1 Propithecus coquereli | reverse complement strand
AACCAGGAAAAAAAAAAATTAGAAGAATTAGGCCATACATTCATCACATATTTACATTATTAGAATAAAAAGTAATTATACTGGTTAAAACTTAACAAAACACAAGATTAAATCTATCTTCAGGGAACTGGAGAGTATAAAACAAAACAAGCAGCTTTGGGAAAAAAAACAGAATTTACAGAAACTAAAAATATAAAAATTGAAATTAGAAACCCAACGAATGGCTATACCATCAGATTAAACACAAGGGAGGGAAAGAGCGAAATGGAGGATAGATCAGAAGAAGTTATACCAGTATAACATAGAGAAAAAACATGTAGAAAGTATAAAAACAGAGCTT
>NW_012140859.1:10449-11160 GCF_000956105.1 Propithecus coquereli | reverse complement strand
CAGAATATCAAATAAAAACATAATGTTAAAATGTGAGGGAGACAGACTATGTTCAAAGTATCAAAAGATGGACAGCTAACTTTTTAGAAATAAAAATGGAAGATAATTTCAAAAAACAGATAATACCAAATTTTACAGACAATAGAAAAAGTAGAAATCCTTCAAGTTCATTCTACTTTGAGATATACCTGATATTAAAATCAGAAAAATACATTATAATAAAGGAAAATTGCAGACACACTTCACTCATAAATATAGATGCAGTATTCTAAACATTTTAGCAAGTTGAATCCAAATTTATTTTTCAAACAATATATCTTGGCAAAAATTATATCCCAGTTATGTGAGAATTGGTCACTATTTTCAAATTTACACTTTTGATCTGACAAATCAACAGATTCAAAGAGAGGAAAAACTTAGGTTGAAAAGCAATGTTTGTTAAATTCAATACTCATTCATGGTAAATATTGGTAAATGAGGAATACAAATGAACATCTTTAACCTTATAAAAAAGGTATACTTTAGGTAAATATCATCCTGAAACAGAAAGAGTAAAAGAGTTCCTTTATAATTAGGACTAAGACAAGGGTGTACAATACCAGCACTTTTATGTGACATTGTATTAGAAGTCTTAGCAAGTTCAATAAGACAAGAAAAAAAATGGAGATATAAAGATGTAAAGTAGAAAAGATGTAATTATTTACATAAAAA
>NW_012140859.1:8651-9074 GCF_000956105.1 Propithecus coquereli | reverse complement strand
ATATTATGGACTCATTAACTAGATTAGTTTTGATAGCCTCATTGTGTGGTATATTTTATGGTATATTCATCAGTGTTAGTATTAGGGGTCACATTAGCAGGAAAAAAACATTTCTTTTTATATGAGCAATGGCATTTGAGACTTATAGAGCAGGATGCATAAGATATACCAAGATATACCCTCATATGTTAAGAGGCATAAAACATAAGACGTGAAGACACTGGTGTACTTATTTTTAAATGTCCACCGGTGTATGCCCTACAACACACAGTCTAATAGATTCTATTACTTTTACAAATTGTGTATTTATAATTGTATATGTGAATCACTGAGTGTGTACCTAGGTGACAAGAAGAAACTTCTGTTCTGACTAAGCATCCTCTGCTTACAATTTTAAACTTCATCGATTGAAAGAATTTTTCA
>NW_012140859.1:8242-8601 GCF_000956105.1 Propithecus coquereli | reverse complement strand
CAAAGACTTGGGATTGAAAAATAGTATATTTCTTGATAATGATCATGTCCAAAACAGTTCCAATATATTGCAAGGTTATTCATGATCCATAATAAGACTATTTACAATTTTGTAAGGAAAAGTAAAGGGCCAATAATGGCCAGAAAGAACAGAGGAAAAGCCTTGCTCAATCAGCTGTCAGGAATTATTATAAAGCTAAAATAAATAAGACAGTGTAGAACTAGTGTGGGGATAAACCAAGTGACACCCAAAGTAGAATAGAAAACTCAGAGACATATCCACACATGTTGATTTTTGAGAGAAGTGACATTTCAGATCATTTGAGAAAGAAATGATTATTTGGGGGAAAAAATGGCTAT
>NW_012140859.1:7850-8192 GCF_000956105.1 Propithecus coquereli | reverse complement strand
TCATATATTTCAAAACTCTACATTCATATATTTCAAAACCTGTGTATTCTCCACTCACATATATTTTTGGTGCCAGGTATTGTAGGACAAGTTCATATGGCAGATCAGTCTCAGGTCCATAAGTTCTGCATCATGATGCCAAGTGAGTCAGCACAATGCACAGGAGGAGGACATCTGGAAAGCATTCCTACACCAACATGGCAAACAATAATTAGTATCCAGCAAAATGACCCTTTAACCACATAATTATATTCCTCCTATGTATTACCTTAGCAAATCCCCAAAATTCCAATGACCCCTCCATTATTATGCATCAGGTAGGGAAGTATAACCGAGAAAAAA
>NW_012140859.1:6589-7727 GCF_000956105.1 Propithecus coquereli | reverse complement strand
TGTATTCAGGTAATAATAAATCTTAAAAAAATAATAGGAAAAAAAGACAAATCCCCAATGAGGCAAGTAGAATTTTCTTATAACATCTCTATTGAGATGTAATTCACATAACATAAAATTCACCTGTCTAAAGTGTACAGTCTAGAGGTTTGAATTTTCATAGAATTATATGAACATAATAACCACTATATAATTTCAAAATATTTTTGTCACCCTCAGAAAAACCTATACACATTAGCAGGCACTCTGCTCCCTTCTCCCAGCCTTTGGCAACCACTAATCTACTTTCTCTTTCTATGGGTTTACCTATTCTGAATGTTTCATGTAAAAGAATACGTGGTCTTTTGTGACTGGCATCCTTCACATAGCACAATATTTTTGAAATTCATCCTTATTGTAGCACTTATGGTGTTTCATTCCTTTTCATGGCTGAATAAAAAATATATTTTGTTTATTTATCAGTTAATCGACATTTAGTCTGTTCGCATTTTTGACTGTTATGAATAATGTTGCTGTGAACGTTTTTGTGCAAGTTTTTGTATGGATGTGTTTTCAGTCATCTGGGGACATGCCTGGGAGAGGAATCGCTGTGTCATTTGTTAGCTTTATGTTTTACCTTTTGAGGAACTGCCATACTGTCTTCCAGAGAGCCCGCACGTTTTACAATCCCACAGGCAAGGTTGCATGGTTCCAATGTCTCCGCATCCTTGTCAAAACTTGTTATTGTCTGTCTTTTTTGTTTTAGCCATCCTAGTGAGTGTGAAGTGGTATCTCACTGTGGTGTTGATTCTCATTTCCCTAATGGCTAGTTACATTGATCATCTTTTCATGAGCTTATTTGCCACTTGTGCCTCTTATATAGAGAAATATCTATACAATTTTTATCCATGAATTTGGTTATTTGACTTTTTCTGGCTGAGTTTTAATAGTTCTTTATATATTCTTCACATAAATCTTTTACAATTTGCAAGTTTTTTCTCCATTCTCTGATAGTCCTTTCACCTCTTTGATGATGTGCATTAAAGCACAAACATTTTTATTTTTGATGAGGTCCAATCTATTTTTTCTTTAGTTGTGCGTGCTTTGGGTATCATAACTAAGTAACCATTGACTAAGTCAAGGTCACAAAAATTTACTC
>NW_012140859.1:4523-5214 GCF_000956105.1 Propithecus coquereli | reverse complement strand
TTCCTTAAACTGTACATTTTGGAATTCTCATGCAAGTGTGATGTATTTGATAATTTTAAAATGTGTAAAAAAATAATGTGTGGGGTAGCATTAATTGGGAAAAGTCTCTTAGCAGGGAGAATGTATGCGATTGCTAGTTGAATGAGTGAGGGAATCTGTTTTCAATGGATAAGCATTTAATGAAGCCACTTGAATGACTGAGAGGAGAGTCATGGTATAGAAAATGGGCTGTTTTCAGGGCCATGTGGAAACCAGTAGGTGGAGGAGCCTAAGTGTTATGGTTAACTGTTTAGTTTTATTAATTAAATTTATTTCCCATTAAATGTTCTTAAATTTTCTTAATCTCATTAATCATCGAATGCAAGAGTAATTTTTGACACCTATCTGTACGTTATATGTCTCATGTTTTATTCCTCCTCCTCTTGAAAGAATGGGTTATCTAGTAGATTTTCGATACATATTGGAATGAATACCAAATTTGCACGCAGAGCTCCATTGTGTAGCTACTTTCTATTATCCTTTTTAACTATAGCCAGGCTAGATACACAGGATCATCTGAAACCCTTTTTAAAATTGTTTTATTTTAATTAAAGCCAGTCCCTTAGTTAAGTGAGTATGTCCTTCATGCCACCAAGTGACCTCCTGCCGAAAGCATTCTATTCAGCTGAGAAAAGGACAGATGACAGGTCTT
>NW_012140859.1:2651-3178 GCF_000956105.1 Propithecus coquereli | reverse complement strand
AATACATAATATCAAGAGCAAGAACTTGAAATCTGAGCCATGTTTTCCAATATACCAAATAATCTCTAAAAGGAAATTAGGAAACATCAGTTAAGGCCTTTACATGTAAACTCCAAATGCAACTGTTTTGTAGAAGAGATTATACTTTCTTTGTTATTTTCTAAATCTAAGCCTTGCTTCTATTCTTTTCTCATAAAAATGAATCCAAACAATAATTATTTTGGAAACTGTCTTTGTACCCAACTGATGTATTTATGATATTAAAAATGACTACTTTTATGGGTTTAAAGGCTTTATAAAGATTTATATACGATTTTATGGAGGGAAATTGGCAATAAAAAAGGATAACAATAGGATATTAGGCAATAAGCTCTCAAGTCCAGAAACAAAGTAATTTATCTTTGTAGACTTAGTAGTTAGCACAGAATTCAGCACACAGCACACACTACAGATTTGTTTTTCTTGTTGAATGAAAACAATTGATTTTTTTTTTAAAAGAACTAAGTAAATAGAGTACAGATTTTGGA
>NW_012140859.1:0-324 GCF_000956105.1 Propithecus coquereli | reverse complement strand
AATAAATATTTAACATCTACTATGTGCCATGCACTATTATAGGTACTGAGAAAACACTAATTAAAAACACAAATATAGGTCACTGTCCTCCTGAAAATATAACCTTGAGAGACAGATAACATGCCAGGTAAATAAGAATTATAGTGTGTCAAGAGAAAAACCAAGACAAGGAGTGGGAGGGGGAGATGGCTGAAATTTTAGATAGGATGGCCAGGAAAAGCCACACTGCGGTTGTGACTTTTAAGTAGAGACCTGAGAGAAGTATGGGAAATAAGCATGGGGACTTTTTGGGGAGGGGCCATGAAGCAGAGGGAAGAGCGTTTG
>NW_012140858.1:4595410-4651364 GCF_000956105.1 Propithecus coquereli | reverse complement strand
AATTGGGGCTGGAGGAGTAAATAGGGAAACTGAGGCCCAGGAGGAAGATGGGGTTCCTCAAGGTCCTGAAATGAGTGTCTGAATTACTCACACCCCAGTGTTCTTACAAATGCACAGTGCTGTCTGTGGTAGTGCTGAGGCTATGAGAATTGGGGAAAATGTTCCAATTTAGCAGTGAGGAGGATGATCACATTCATGAACCAAGCCCCCTCGGTGTACCAGGTATTGTGATTATTATCTCATTTAATTCTCCCAACAACCCTGTAAGATAAGGTTTAGCTCTCTCTCCTGCAGATCTAAGAACTGAGACTCCAGGAAGTTCACCAACTGGTACAAGATGACACAAAGAGTAATAAGAGACAGGGGCTGTGAATGTGCCTGGGTGTCTCCAGAGCTCGTACTCTCCCACCTGGGGCCCCATCCCCGTGGGCATCCCATCTTGTGGAATTACATCGTCTCCATTCTCTAAAGTCGATAGAGCCACGGGAGTTTCAACAACTTCAAATCAGAGATGAAAATCTATGTCGTTTGCCACTCATAAAAAAAAATTACCAAAAAGTACTTGGAACCACCCTAAGTCAACTACTCTTATGGTTCTACAGGGCATGCTCTAGGTTTCTAAGGCAATATTTTTTTAAAGTTTTCTTTATGCATAATTTAGTTTGCCTTCTACTTCTGTCACTCCCTGGCAAAATGCAGATGAGAATACAGAGTAGGATTAATGCTACATAGCAAGTTAAAATAATCGTTTAGAATAGTGCTGTCCAGTGAAAATATAAGGTGAGCCAAATATGCAATCTTAAATTTTCTAGTAGTCCTATCAAAAAAAGGGAAAAGAAACAGGTAAAAATAATTGTAATCATCTATTTTATTTAATTCAATATAGCCAAAATATCAGTTTTTCAGCCTGGAATCAATATAAAAATTATTAATGGATACTTTACACTCTGTTCCTTTGTACTAAGTCTTTGAAATCCAGTGTGTATTTTGTACTTATAGCACATCTCAATTCATACTGGCCACAACTGAATGCTTAACAGCCACATGTGGCCCTTGGTTATTATACTGGACAGCACAAATTTAGATTCTCACTTTTCAAACCAACTCTTTTTTTTTTTTTTAAGTTTCCTTCCTTTCTGCTGTCAGGAAGGAAATCAGGAAGGAAATAAAATATATTAATATTTGCACAACTGTACCTAGGTACAGAGAACATAGAGGTAACTTCAGTTTCTTCCCATTAGGCTCCATGGAGATCAGACTAGTGACTCTTGCAAGTCCAGCAGAGACAATAGTTAGGTCTCAAAGTGTGGGGCGATGTCAGTCCTGGCCTCAGATTTCCCAGCTCGACCACCACTCAGCCTTCAGGATAGGGAGGGACAAAAGAGAGAGGCACGAGGGTTTTCTGGGGACAAAGCCAAACTAAAAGGTGTACTGATAAAATTAGAAAGCCACTCCCTAGCTGCCTCATTTCAGTTATGGAAAATTAGAATGTTTTGGTCACGTAAACCCACATACCAACTTGAGTCCACCCAAAATAAACTTTGGGAGAGAAGACAAAGACAACAACACCAAGCACAAGAGTGAGCTCTTAATGTTTTCATTTAACTCTGACGGAACCCCAGGGAAGTGGGCTATGAGGAACTGAGCGCTAGAGGGTCTAAATCCCTTCCCAAATGTGGCACAGCTATTGACCTTAAAGAGTCAGAATTAAGTTGAGTTCAAAAACTCTTTCTTGGGCATCTCTTACGTGCTGACCTTGACTCGGCACTGGAGAAGTAGCAACACAGCCCAGTCATGCATTTCCACTAGGCGGTGACTCATACTGGAATCGTGGGACTTCTTGCAAATGCAATAAAAACTGTGGATCCTCTCCCCAGGGACAGAAATACACACACACGCATGCACTCATGGGCACATGCACGTATGCACACTCCTACATACATATACACACACTAACTTTGCCTGCAAGTCTGTAATTTGGGGGAACACAGGTTAAGATTTCCTACCTGATGCAGTTGGATGTGAGTCCCATCTGATTTTACACACTGAACACTGGTTTCCAGCCAGATGGAGCCTGAGGATGCAACCACCCTCTGGCTGGTTTGAATCTGGGCATCTCCAAGAAACTCGGCTGCTCGAGCCCAGCTGAAAGCTTCTGCTCTCTTTGTTGCAGGCCGCCTGGACACCAGGCCCTTCTGCAGTGGCCGGGGCAACTTCAGCACTGAAGGATGCGGCTGTGTTTGTGAACCTGGCTGGAAAGGCCCCAACTGCTCTGAGCCGGAGTGCCCAGGCAACTGTCACCTTCACGGCCAGTGCATGGACGGGCAGTGTGTCTGCGACGAGGGCTTCACTGGTGAGGACTGCAGCCAGCTGGCCTGCCCCGGCGACTGCAATGACCAGGGCAAGTGCATGAACGGGGTGTGCATCTGTTTCGAGGGCTACTCGGGAGCTGACTGCAGCCAGGAGATCTGCCCCGTGCCCTGCAGTGAGGAGCACGGCACGTGTGTGGACGGCCGGTGCGTGTGCCAGGAAGGCTTTGCCGGTGACGACTGCAGTGAGCCCCTGTGCCTCAACAACTGCTACAACCGCGGGCGGTGCGTGGAGAACGAGTGTGTTTGCGACGAGGGCTTCACGGGCGAAGACTGTAGTGAGCTCATCTGCCCCAACGATTGCTTCGACCGGGGCCGCTGCGTCAACGGCACCTGCTACTGCGAAGAGGGCTTCACGGGCGAGGACTGCAGCAAACTCACCTGCCCGCACGCCTGCCACGGCCAGGGCCGGTGCGAGGAGGGGCAGTGCGTGTGTGATGAGGGCTTTGCCGGCGTGGATTGCAGTGAGAAGAGGTGCCCTGCCGACTGTCACAACCGCGGCCGCTGCGTGGACGGGCGCTGTGAGTGTGACGACGGCTTCACGGGAGCTGACTGCGGGGAGCTCAAGTGTCCCAACGGCTGCAGCGGCCACGGCCGCTGCATCAACGGGCAGTGCGTGTGTGATGAGGGCTACACTGGGGAGGACTGCAGCCAGCTGCGGTGCCCCAGTGACTGTCACAACCGGGGCCGCTGCGTCCAGGGCAAGTGTGTGTGCGAGCAAGGCTTCAAGGGCTACGACTGCAGTGACATGAGCTGCCCTAATGACTGTCACCAGCACGGCCGCTGCGTGAACGGCATGTGCGTCTGTGATGACGGCTACATGGGGGAAGACTGCCGGGATCGCCGATGTCCCCGGGACTGCAGCAACCGGGGCCGCTGCGTGGACGGGCAGTGCGTGTGTGAGGACGGCTTTGCTGGTCCCGACTGCTCTGAACTGTCCTGTCCGAGTGACTGCCACGGCCGGGGCCGCTGCGTGAATGGGCAGTGCGTGTGCAACGAAGGCTTCATGGGCAAAGACTGCAAGGAGCAGAGGTGTCCCGGTGACTGTCATGGCCAGGGGCGCTGCGAGGATGGCCAGTGCATCTGCCACGAGGGCTTCACGGGCCTGGACTGTGGGCAGCGCTCCTGCCCCAACGACTGCAGTGACTGGGGGCAGTGCGTCTCGGGCCGCTGCATCTGCAGCGAGGGCCACACCGGGGAAGACTGCTCGCAGGGTGAGTGCTGGTGCGCAGGCCAGGGTGACCACAGCCGCGGTTGGGTGGACACCTAGTATTTGTTGCAGAGCTGTGCGTGTATTTACAAACACGTGCCGACTCTTTGATTCTCATTCTTTATATGTATAAATGTGTTTATATTAAGCACACACACATGCTGGCTCTTTGAGGGGGCCCTGGTCATTCAGTTATTACAGGGCTACCTGCTCAGAGAGGTTATGTAATTGTCCCAGGGACACACAGTCAGTCCATCACATAGCTGGTATTTGAGTCTGCCTAACTCATCCACACCGAGTTTAACATCCAGAACCCAAGATGTGGTAGATTAAGGGATAACCTCCCATTTGCTAAATATCAACCTCCTTTCCTACTCTCCACTGACCTCAAACCAATACTAAACAAAATCTCTCTTTTTGGATGGAAGTAAAAATTCAACTGAATCGAACAGATGGTGACATTACATAAAACCAACTGTTTTAAATGCTAAAGACTAAATGCCTAACATCCACAGGGTAGACCTGTCTCTTAATTGTCTTTCGTTACTATTTTTTATCCCAAGGACTGTAAGCTTCCCTGAAGAAGCACTGTTTCCAGCAGTTAGCACAGGGCCTAGTATGTAGTAAGTATATAGTAAGTGCACACTAAACACTAGTATATAGTAAGTGCACACTAAATGCTGGTTAAATGAAAACACAACAAAGAACAATGATACTCACGTTGAATGAGAGTCCTCTTTGTACTACTCTCATCCACCCGTGTTATAATTGTAATAATGGAGAATTTCTGCCTTGATTAAAGCTATTGGTAGCTAGGAATAAATAAAAGGATCCATGTTTAACATGGCCAAGGCAGGAAAGCCCAGCTGGAAAGACGACCAGCATAGCAGGGAGGACATATGAGTTCTGAACCTGACGAGGTAAGCAAACTTGGGCAAGTGCCTCTGCCTCATTCCCATCTAGAAAATGAAAGAGTTGGACCAGATGAGCCCAGAACACCCTTCCAGTGCTAAGGATGTGTAACTGAAAGTTCAGAGCTGGGAGTCAAGCTCAGACTGCACTTTCTCATGCCAGTGACCTGAATCTGAACGAAGACCCAGGGCGTGGAGAAATAGAAAGAGCCAGAACAGTGAAGGCCACTTTGCTGACCCGGGACATCAGCCCAAAGGTGATGGACTAGCGGACAGCCCCCACAGGTCCTAAAGAGGGACACAGCAGGGGGTCCTCTACAATTTAGAGACTATGGATTTCAAGGGGAGAACTTCAGACCTCTGTTGCCGACAGTGGAAGAGACAGGTCAAGGGAAACAAACCTAGAGGGATTTCTATAGGGCACGTCACTGACCCCAGATGTCCTCTCTTATCCTTGCCAGTGTCACCTCCCAAAGACCTCGTCGTGACAGAAGTGACAGAAGAGACCGTCAACCTGGCCTGGGACAATGAGATGCGGGTCACAGAGTACCTGGTTATATACACGCCTACCCACGCAGACGGCTTGGAAATGCAGTTCCGCGTGCCCGGGGACCAGACGTCCACCACCATCCGGGAGCTGGAGCCGGGTGTGGAGTACTTTATCCGGGTGTTTGCCATCTTAGAGAACAAGAAGAGCATTCCCGTCAGTGCCAGGGTGGCCACGTGTGAGTGAGCAGAGATCTTCCGGGCAGCCTCACCTGCCCTCAGCCCACCGGTGCATAAGCCCCCTGCCTTGGCCCCCACCACCTTACAGTTGTTCTTTTTAGTTATACCAATTAAGAAGCCAGAAACCAGTTAAGTCCACTGAACAGTTTCTTAAAGAAATTCCTCATTTTCTATTAATATAAATTCTCCCTCCTTGTCCTCCTATATCCTTCCTGCCAGAGAGAATCATTACAGATAATGCTTAACAAGTGTTTACTATGCACCAGACTTTGTCTTAATCACTCTACACAGACTAACTCATTTAACCCTGTGGGACAGAAGCTATTATTAAGCCCATTTTACAGATGAGGAAACTGAGACTCTGAATGGTTAAGCATCTCATCCCAAACCACACAACTAACAAGTGTTAGAGGTGAGACTTGAACCCTGGCAGTCCTGGCAGACTTACACTCTTAGCCACTCTACCACCTTTCAATGGAGCTCATTGTCTATTTTTTTTTTTTAAGTGGAAACACTAGGATTCAAGTTATTCCTTTATGAATTTAGCATCAGTATAATTACCTCCATGCCTGAAAATCAAGCTGTGGCTAGAATTTGGCCCTTTCTTGCTTAGTTGTAATTACACTGGATGCCATTTATTGAACTTGTGCTACATGCCAGGAACCAGGCCTGGCATCTACAGGGAATATACCATTCAACCCTCAGTGCATTCCCAAGGAACAGGCATATTTATACACCTCCTTCTCCCAGGTGAAGTAACTGAGGCTCAGGACATATTGTGCAACGTGCCCAAGGTCACGTTGTTAATAATGGTAGAGCTTAGATTCTAGCCCAACTCTGTCTGATTCCAAAGCCTGTGCTTATTCTTGGTTTAACCATATGAAATTGCCAATATCACATCATGTTTCTTCCTAACGTTAATTTTCGTAATGCCTCTCAGCAGACTGCATCCCAAAGAAACTTGCAATCCACTCCAGCTCTGGCTGTCAGCCCCTGACCATGGCAGGCGTCCACTTAGGGTGTAGTGGAATCCTGGCTGTGCTGCCCCCACCACACACTGCCCCATCCTTACGTCTTCTTTGTGCTGTTCCTTACAGACTTACCTGCACCCGGAGGCCTAAAATTCAAGTCCATCAAGGAGACATCTGTGGAAGTGGAGTGGGATCCTCTGGACATTGCTTTTGAAACGTGGGAGATTATTTTCCGGAATATGGTAAGGAGCACAACAGAGCAGGGGTATTAGACCTTGAGGACCTGAAAGATGGTCAAAGCGTTCTGCAGACTTTTATATCCACTCAATTTCCTTAGCTTTGGTGGAGGACAGACTCTAATGAGCACCTTGTGTGATTGCATCTATATTTTAAGTGATGTTGGTTTTCCCGTGATTTTAATAAGTGGGTAAGTTCAGCACTCAGGACTGAGAGCCTAGGTGAAGAGAAGTTAAGTCATCTCCAGGCTCTGATTGCCACTCAATGTCTTGCAAATCTCTACTTGGAGGAAAAGAAGAGAAGAAGAAGTGATCCCTCCCTCAAAATGCCTCCAGGCATCTCTGACTTGAGCAACTCCTCTCTCCAGGCCTGGATCCTCGTTTCTGAATTTAAGCCAGGCTCTGCCACTTAATGAGCTGTGTGACTATAGAAAAATCACCCTACTTCTCTGATGTAGGCCTCAGTCTGTCAGAGGAGAGGTTGAGCCTGTGGCTTAAGAATCCCTTTGGCCTCTCACATTCTGTCATTTGACTTATATGTTGAAGGGGTGAAGAGAGCTTCGCGAGAGGCAGAAATGAACTTGAGAAACGTCTTTATTATCTCTGTATTCTCAGACGTACTGATGTGTGCATAGTGAGTGCTTTATGAATAGATGAAAGAATAAGAGAAACAAACTAATGCAGAATGAATGAATCACATAAATACAGAGACTGGCACCTCCTCTAAAGCTCACCAAGCTGCTTCTATCTTTCAGAATAAAGAAGATGAGGGAGAGATCACCAAAAGCCTCAGGAGACCAGAGACCTCTTACCGGCAAACCGGTCTAGCTCCAGGGCAAGAGTACGAGATATCTCTGCACATCGTGAAAAACAATACTCGGGGCCCTGGCCTGAAGAGGGTGACCACCACCCGTGAGTATCACCTTTAATGCCAATGATAGTACAATGTAAAATGTACTATGATAAAGTTAGTACAATGATAAAGTTGGTTGTACCTCATAGCACTGGGTTGAAAAGTGCTTTCTTATATAGCACCTGCATCATTTCGCTTTACTACATTTAAAGAAAGCCCAAAGGCAGTGGCTTAAAATAACAGTTCTGCAGTTGGTGATTTGGAGTTGGGCTGGGTTCAGCAAGTTGTCTGTTCTTGACGGGGCTCACTCTTGCATCTGTGTGGTCGAGGGGCTGGTTGGCCTAGGGTGGTCTCAGCCGGGATGGTGCCTTTCTGCTGGCCTGGGCTTGTTCACATAGCTGTTGAACAGGCTCCTAACTGGCATTAGATCATTTCTGCCAAAGCAAAGCCCAAGGCCAGTTTATATTTAAGGGATAGAGAAACATCCGTCTCTTGATGAAGGGAGTTTCAAAGTCACATTTCACAGGGACATGGATGCAGGAAGATAAATAACTGAGTCCATTATAATCTACCACATCATCTAACTTACTATTTAGCACCTGGTTTTATGACAAAGGCAGGGCAAATATTAATGTTATTATATTTCGAGAGTAGAAACGAAGGCATAGAGAAGCTAAATCACTTTAACTCACATCACATAGTTAATATTATGAGGGTCACAACTTTAAGCCTGGGTAAGTTCAATACCTTTAACCCTTTTACCACTAGCATTGAAGAGGCTCTGGTTTGTGCAGAATGTTGATTCCATATTTTTAACAGGAACCTAAATAAAATTTCACTCAATAATGTCAGAACTTCTTGGGGTAGAATAGGATTTAGCGCTACTAGATCATTGCATGGGAAAAACATCTGAATTTGGAGGTGTTCTTCCAGGAAGGAAATTTTTAAAAAGAAAAAAAAGAAAGAAAGAAAGAAAATAATTTTGCATTGCCATATAGGAAAACCTCTTTATTTTCTTCATGATAACATATCTGCCAACTCTTTAAGGAATTGACTTTTCTTGGCAGGGGGTTGTTGGAAAAGTTAAATCTGTTGACTAACGGCAAGAAAGAACATCTTACATTTAAATATTTGCACATTTTGCCTTAGCTAAGAGCCAATTTATAGGATTTTCTCCTTCATAAGCAAGTGTTTTCCATCATCTTTACAGCTCTCTGTGGTAGGTAGAAGGCATGTACGGACAGGAAAAAAATCATTAGCTCACCAGAAAGGCACAGAAAAGATCAAGCAAAAGCTATTTGCTCTCGAGAAGGCACATCGAAAATACAAAAGGCATTTCTTTTCACCTGACCTTTTCTTTTTAATCAAAATTTTGGGATTGGCTGTTTTATTTTCTTTTTATTTCAAGTCAAACATCCCAACATTTGAGGTTTCGTAATCACATAAATACCAACATTAAGGGACAGATATTTACCTGTTTATTTTGCTGATATACCTGAATTTTTTTCAGGTTTAAAGGGCCTTAAAACTTCCACTGCAAAATACCTTTGGCTCCTTCTCCCTGTCTATACAGAGGTTGTATTGTATCTATTTTGGACACGAGAATTTGTTTGAAAGGCATTGTCATGTAAAGGGGGAAGAGCATGGCTTTGGATCCAATCAGTTCTGAGTGTGAATTCCATCTTCACCATTCACCGTCACCTCGGAAAAGTCCATTTCTTTAAGCCTCAGATCCAACATCTGGAAAATGGGTTTACAGTGTCCTGCTTGTGGTGTTGTCATAAGCTCCATGCTTGACACATGATAAGCACAGAGCAACATTAGTTTCTGCTGACACATGATAAGCACAGAGCAACATTAGTTTCTGCTGACACATGATAAGCACAGAGCAACATTAGTTTCTGCTGCTCAAGGGTCTCAGATCCGGGAGATGTCTGTGTCCTTCACTGCATCCAAACTTCTTTGATGAAAAGGGTGCTAAGGAAAGTAGTGGGTACGATTTGGATGCTTGCTACCAGCTGTAAGAACGCAGGACAGGCAGCTTCACTGTCAATTTTTGTAGCATCGTTTTTGTATGTGTGCTTTAGTTGTTAAAGTAATTTGGAAAAGCATAATTTTTATTGTGCATTTTACGACTTTTATCATCTGTGAGCTGAGACTGATACAGCAACACCTAGACTTCAAAAGACAGACTCTGCAGCTTTCTCACAATCAGCTATGAATTATTCCTCCTTCTCATTCCCTGCATAAAGCCAAGTTCCTTTCATCTGATACTGTTTACTGAACCAATGCTGAAAACATACACTTAACTATTAAAAAAAGAAGAAGAAATATTTACTGAATGCATAAGATTCGCCTGTCTCTATGCTGGGGATTAAGAAAGGCCAAAGATCCACTTTCTGAATGAGTGAATGAATGAATGACTCCCTTTAAATAGATTCAAACTGTAGAGAAATTTGTTACAGAACAATGAGAAAGGTGCAGTGTTAGAAGGCTCTTGAAGGACAGTGGCAGTCACAAGGAGGGAATATGTGTTTACCTGGTTGCAGCAGGGTTAGAGAAGGCTTCTCCTTAGGGAGATTTTGAAGGATAAATAGGAGGTTTTTAGAGGGGAAAGGGGCAATCTCGGGAAGAAAGGAGAGAGCAGCATGTGCAGAGACCAGGTGGTGACAAACAGCATGTGAGCTCCCAGAGCCCTGAGCAGCATGCTGTCAGGGTACAAAATGCAAGAGTGGGCGGGGCAGGAAAAGCCAAGATGAGCATACAGATAGGCAACACTTGAGAGAGCAGTGACGTTCTTGCCTGAATTCTTTTCATCAAAAAATAACTTTCCATACACTGTCAAGACAGTCTTCTATCTCACTTTTCTGCTTCATAATTCTGATGGGAAAGTTGTCCACCATCCAGGAAGTTTTGCCTAATTAAAAAAATCAGAGAGATTAAGTCAATTTTTTACAAATGAAGTAGCCCTTAAGCATGTTTCCTGAACTTACAAGAACAGTAATAATAATAATAATAAAAGAACAATCCTTTTTTGTGTGTCTGCCATGTGCCAGGCTCTATGCTAGATGCTTTGCAAGCTTTATCTCCTTTTAATTTGAAAACCAGAAATAGAAACACTAGGGATACCTGCCATTATTCCCACTTGTAGCTTATCAAACAGGAAATGGAAGCTCAAAGAGTTAAAATAAAGTCAAGTGATCAGCGTACACCTAAATATATGTCCACAGATCTGGAGGGCTGCAATGCCTTCTCTGTGCTCAGCCCCTGTCACGGTCCTGACCTCTGACCTTGCTCTGTATTCCGCCCATCACAGGCTTGGATGCCCCCAGCCAGATCGAGGCGAAGGATGTCACAGACACCACCGCTTTAATCACCTGGTTCAAGCCCCTGGCTGAGATTGACGGCATCGAGCTCTCCTATGGCATCAAAGATGTGCCGGGCGACCGCACCACCATCGATCTCACACAGGACGAGAACCAGTACTCCATCGGGAACCTGAAGCCCGACACCGAGTATGAGGTGTCCCTCACCTCCCGCAGGGGTGACATGTCGAGCAACCCAGCTAAAGAGACCTTCACAACAGGTAAGAAGCCTCTTTCTGTTAACAGCCACAGGAAAGAAAGGATTGAAAGAGTTCATCCCATTCCATGTTGGGGTATCATCCAGGCTGATTTTACAGTAAGAAAAATGGAGTGGGGATTCCCACTGCTTTAAATTTCATTTTAAAATATTGTAGCAATTAATTTTTCAAAGAAAAAAATACCTAAAATAATCCTCTAAAGTACTTTTTGGGGGGGCATACATAGAAGATGTTGGTCTGATAGTCTCAGACAAAAATTCTGGTTAAAGTAAATTCAAATAAATATTTTGAAAATAATATACAGTGTATGGAAAATATAAATATTAATAACAAGAAAGCCTCCTAACCTCTTAGCCTATGGCATTATTTTAAATGTACCAAAGCATCAGTCATTCATTCGGTAAATATTTTTTCAGATCTCAATGAGCACTATATGAATTATTAGAAATACGGTGCTAAAACACAATAGACCAGTTCTTACTCTCATGAGCTTATTTGTATTTTCGTTGTCCTATAAGCACAAAGTCTTAAAAAAACACACAAATGACTAAAGTGTCACACACATCAATAATGGGGAAATGTACCAAATCTGTAGTATTGTTTGGATTTGTGCATCAGCTATGGAGACAGAGAAGTGTGGGGGCTATTTCTCTCCACAGGCAGGTGCCTGTCATATATCAGTTTGAATTATCAAATACTCCTCTCCTGGTGCCTGGTGTTTTCAATGCAAATGTTCCTTCTTCTTCCAAATAGGCCTGGATGCTCCCAGGAATCTCCGACGTGTCTCCCAGACAGACAACAGCATCACCCTGGAATGGAGGAATGGCAAGGCGGCCATAGACAATTACAGAATTAAGTACGCACCCATCTCTGGGGGTGACCACGCCGAGGTAGACGTCCCGAAGAGCCAACAAGCCACCACGAGAACCACACTCACAGGTGAGCTCTGTGCACCTGGTCCAGCCGGCCCCAGGGGGCCCTCAAAGGGTGGGCACCTGCTCCCGCATGTCCCTTTTTGCAACCTTCCAGAGAGAAATAAGCCCACTTTCCAGAAATTGCTCTCCCTGGGACTGCAGTGAGTTAGCTAGCAAAACATTCTGGACATCAGGCCATTTTTACCATCTTTTGAAAGTCTTTCTAGTTTCAGGCTGAGTCTCAACCTGCACATTCTCTCTCAGGTCTGAGGCCAGGAACCGAGTATGGGATTGGAGTTTCTGCTGTGAAGGACGACAAGGAGAGCAATCCGGCCACCATCAACGCGGCCACAGGTGAGGCACACCTGGGACTCCACCTCCTCTGAGCCAGCGCTGAGCAGACAAGGCAGGCCAGCGAGGCCAAAAGCTATTTAAAAAGAAAACTAAGTAGAAGCCCAGAGGAGAAAGGGACCTGCAGTACCATCTAGATCGGGTGTCTAAATTCAAAAGTAAAATAAGCGTGGCCCGTCTAAAGGATGCCGACACTACTCCCTCTGCACGGGAAGAGGAACAGGGTTTTTGTTGTTTTAAGAATAACAGGAACCAGGCTTTATAAGAAATCCACAAACATTTTTAAGTTGGTAACCAATTCTACTTTTAAATAAACCATTGCCTGGTCAAAACACATCTGGGGGGTTTTCTCTGAGGAAATTTTATGCCCCCATCAAGCAGACCTCAGTGGCAGGACCACAGTTAAATCCAGGTCCTGCCCTTATGCCTTGCACCCTGCAGCCGCAGCCTCTGGGTAAGGATGGTTTGAGACCATTGACTCTTTCCTCAAATGTTTTTTTTGGAAAATTTGCACTGCAAAAAGAAAACTCTTCCCTCTGCCTCTTCACCAGCCTCCGCCTTACTTCCCCCCAGGGACTGTGAGGAAGAGGAAGGCCAGTGTGTAAAGAGAACATAGATCATGCTTCATTGAGCTTCCGTGGTATGCAGGATCCAATGCTGGGCTCTCACACACATACTCTTTTTTTTTTCTGTCTTTTGAGTTTAAGGTAATTATAGATTCACATGCAGTTGTGAGAAATTATACAGAGATCGCCTCTACCCTTCACCCAGTGTCCCCCAAGGGTAACATCTTGCAGAAATATAGAACAATATCACAACTGGGAAATTGACATCAATACAATCTATCCACTTTATTCAGATTTCTCCAGAGTTGGGTGCTCTCATTTGTGTGTGTATGTGTGTATTTAGTTCTATGCAATTTTACCACATATGTAGATTTGTGAATCCGCCACTAGAGTCAAGACACAGAATAGTCCCATCACAAGAATCCTACGAGTGACCCTTTATAGCCACAGCCACCTCCCTCCTTACCCTCTGCCCAACCCTTGGCTCTCACTAATCTGTTCATCTCTATAACTGAATGCTGCAGAAATGGATCCCTGCATGTCGTAGTCCATTTGAACTACTATAACACAAACGCCTTAGACTGGGGGGCTTATAAGTAGAAGAAATTCATGTCTCACAGCTCTGCAGGCTGGGAAGTGCAAGATCAAGGCACTGACAGACTCGGTGTCTGGTGAGGACCTGCCTTCTGGTTCGCAGAGGGCCGTCGCTTTGCTGTGTCCTCACAGGACAGAGGGGTAAGGGATGTCTCTGGGGTCTCTTTTATGAGGGCATCAATCCCATTCATGAGCCTCCCAAAGGTTCCCACGTCCAAGTACCATCACACTGGAGATTAGATTTCAACACATGAATTTTAGGGGGACACAAGTATTCAGTCCATGGCGATACAGTATGTAACCTTTTGAGACTGGCTTTTGTCCTTCAGCCTAATTCTCTTGCGATCCATCTGAACCGTTTCTTGTGTCAATAGTCTGTTCCTTTTAAATGCTTTTAATTGAGTAGCATTTTATGGTATGGATATACCACTGCATGATTCTTCATCTTCAAAAAATCCAACACGGTAAAGTATAACCAGGCCTGTTCTACAAAGGTGGACAAAGGGACTCAGAGAGGCGAATCTGCTGTAGCCACACAGCCCCTCCATGGCAGACCTAGGATTCCAGCCTGGAGGTGGGTGACTTTCAGCCCCAGGAGCAGCCCTTCCTGGCAGCCTGAAGAGTGTTCATCTCCTCTCTCTTCTCTCCCAGACTTGGACACACCCAAGGACCTTCGGGTTTCTGAAACTGCAGAGACCAGCCTGACCCTGGCCTGGAGGACACCGTCGGCCAAGTTTGACCGCTACCGCCTCAACTACAGCCTCCCCACGGGCCAGCCTGTGGAGGTGCAGCTTCCCAGGAACACCACCTCCTACGTCCTGAGAGATCTGCAGCCAGGGTGGGAATACACCATCCTCCTGACAGCCGAGAAGGGCAGGCACAAGAGCAAACCTGCGCGTGTGAAGGCATCCACCGGTGAGTCCGCCCTGAGCTCCTTCCAAACCCGCTGTTGATTCTCAAGTTTGCAGATTGCCTCAGCCGGGTTGTCCTCACCTGAGAGGCCAGATGGGAAAACCTGCTGCCTTCTCCACACACGAAGCCCCTAAACACCACTTTGAAAGAGCCGCTTACTTGTCTTTCCCGAGTATGAACTTTTCCTCTTGTCAACTGATTCTGCAAAGTTCTCTCACCAGGCAATAGTGGTTTTTAAATATTTCTTCCTAGGAGAACTTAATGCCCCAGGGTTTGCATTTGTCTTTGTTTTTTTGTTTGTTTGTTTGTTGTATCAGTTGTCTTACAGAATCTTTTAAATTGCTTCTTGTTTATTTCCCTCCTTTAGCCTAACAATTAATTTATTTTTCATTTTATTTCTTTTAATGATGACCAAGATGTTGGTAATAATTCTTTGGTTATTTTCCATGAAATATTTTTATTCCAGGTCTTTTGCTTTCCATCAAGGTTACCCCTGAAAAGTTGCATGTGGTCCTCTGAGATTTCCATGGTCCCCTTCTCATTTTCCCTTTTCTCTCAGTCATTAAGAGGTAAAACTGCTTTTTCTGTGATGACAGCTTGATCCTGACCTCCAGTGTCCCTTCTAGCCCAGGCATCCTGTTCACTGAACCTGCTGCCATGCTTCCTCAGTTACTAAATCGAAAAAAACAGTCAGAAAAAAAAAAGATTCTTCCTTTATGAAAAATATGCACATTCAATTTTGGCCACCAAATATTCAAAGTGTATAGGTAGAAAATATTACTCATCCAGGGTAAGCAAGTAATAGTCTTTACTTTCAATTTAATTAGTAAGCACGTATTGAGTACCTACTGCATACATTGTACTGTGCTGATATTTGAGGAGAAGTAAATCACAAAGTCAGCATTGTTGTATTGACCCATATACTGCTGCTCACATGCTCATAGTCCTTGGGAAAGATACTGTCTCTGTTTGCATTAAAAGAAATTAGTGTGTGGCAGGCATCTTTCCCTCCCTTCCCCTCTCCTCTCCTCCCTTCCTTCTCCCCCACCCCTTCCTGTCCTCTTCTCTGAATCTCTGCTTTTGTATTCTGATAAACACAACTAGCCCCTGCTTAAGGTCAAGGCCATGGATTTGCGGCGTGCGATAAGGGGTATGAAGCAGGGGCTCTAGGTAAGAACACTAAGTCAGTGGAACATTTTTCCATAGCAACATAAGCCTCGACAGTGACAACCCTGTAATTCACGTGAATTTTGGAAGCAGAAAGGTAGAATTTTGTTCTTAGTCACAGCTACAGACAATAGAGAACATTCTTCTTTGACTTGCCATTTTGATTTTCTCACAGAGCAAACTGGAATTTATTCAAATGTTTATCCATCCACCAAATATTTATTTCTTACCTACTATGGGGCAGGCAATGCTTGTATATAGAACAGAAAGTTCTATTCTACTCTCAAGAAATGATGCACATTGAGATGGCAAAGAGAGGGAGCCAAAACCAAAATTATAAAAATGTAGGCTGTCTGTTTTAGGAGGGACTTGTGGGAGGTCATGGGAGCACAGAGGCTGGTACCCAGCACAGACCTGAGCAAAGGACTAAACAGCATCAGAGGTTGTTTTAGAAGCAGTGATGCTTGGCTGAGTCCTGGAAAAGTAAAAGGAGTTGAGCAAGTGGGGAAACAGTAAAGACATTACCAGGAGGGGGAACAGCATCTGAAAAGGTCAAAGACAGGGAAACGCAAGCTGTGCAGTCCTACTACGGGATAGAACAGGGAATGGTAGGTTTTGATTCTAGACACGTCGTCAAGGACATCTGCATCAGGCCGTGGGCATCATGCTAAGGGGCTTCATTCTTGACAGTTACAAAGAGTCACTGAAAGTTTGAAGGCAGCCAAGGCTTTTCACCTCAACTGTCTTATCTCTACAAGATGAGACCGAAGCCACTTAATCTATGCTTTGAGTTCGTCAGGCTTGGATTTGACCATCTGCCTGCTGTGGGAGAATCACTCTTTCTCCCATAAGTGAACACTAACGGTGGGTTCCTCATCAACACTTGGTAATTACCATCGACAAGATGGCAGAGATCTAAAGATTCAAAGTTGGCACTGCCAGAAATTCCTCCAGGCCAGCTGCTCAGCCCACCCTGAGCACAGAAAGGGGTTTTCAAAATTCTGATTTCCCAGGCCCACTGACATTGTTCAGAGGGTAGATTCCGACGCACAGCTGTAAGAAAAAGACAACAGCCTTTTCATAAAGAAATGCCAAGAAAGTCAGTGTGGAACTCTACAGCAGAAACACTTGGCTTCTGGGGCAGCAAGCCCACAAGTATGTCATTTGCTGTTGAAATGTAGAGTCAGCATTTATGTGATGCCTCTTGGTTTCCACCTCAACTATCGTTTGGTATATTTTTATTCATATTATCCCTTTCCTTTCATAATTCTTATCCTACTCCCTTTAATTTGTAACTGATTTTATTTGTGAAAGTTGCACCTTTTACTTATTTGGTTAGCATTTGTTTAGTGAAGGGATCTGAGTGGGGAACTGATAGTATCCACTACAGACATGGCCAGAGCACTGCCTTTCAAAGGGACAAACCAGTGCTCCTTTTGATTTGTCTACCAAAAAAAGAAGCAAACAAACAAACCAGTGGGAGAATAGCCAAGAGTTTTGGCAGAAATTTCAACACCATTACTATTCCTATTTACTGAACAACATGATATTATGTGAAAGTTACTCTATCAACTGTACGAACAGATGAAGCAGGATGTGAAGGTCATTATATGAAAGCATCAGTGACGTATTATAGAGCCGATTAAAATAGACAAGGTGATTCTTATCAGGAAGAGACATTTTCCAGTTTGCATCTTTTCCCTCCATCCCTCTTCTACTGTAGCAGCTTAATGGGCAATCCTGAGTCACCTCCTCCCTCCCCCAGTTACACAAATCTCCCCATATCTCTTTCAACCTGGTATCTGAAATTTCTTTCATGGAAAAAAAATATGTTTCATGTCATAATTAGAGATAAAGCTGAAAATACAGATACCCGCAGAGGAAAGACAGTGACTTAATTCATGCAAAGGGGTAAGTTGTCAATGTGAGATAAGTTCCTGACAAGTGGCTTTGGACAACAGAGGAAAAAAAGAGGAAGGGGAGCTTAGGAGCCGTAGGAGTGATTTCATTTTTCACTTAGACTTGTTTTTGTCCTACATCTCTCATGTATCAGGACTACTGGAACATTTAAGAAGGACATGCACCTGAGTTTAGTTGTGCTTAAATCCCATGGTCAAGAATGTAATTGTTATATCTGGGGACACAGTTCCTAACCTCACAAGGGCCCATGGGTTTAAAAGTAACTGACTCTCCTCTCTTTTCCCAAATCTAGATATATCACTTGGAGTTTGAGGTCCTCTCTTTCTCATACAGACCATGTTTAGGTGGTTAAGAACTACCATGGAGTCTTCAGTGTGAGCTTCAGGGCATGAGTTTGGGTTAAATGAGGCATCCATAGGCTGTAGTTCAAGGTCAAGCTTTAAAACATTTTTCATAAAAGGCCAAATGGTGAATATTTTAGACCTTGCGGGTCAGATAGTCTCTGTCACAATTACTCAACTGTGCCTTGTAGCACAAAAGCAGCCACCAACAGTATGTAAGTAAACAAGCATGGCTGTGTTCAATGAAATTTTATTTATGGTACCAAAATTTGAATCTCATGATTTGCATGCATCATGTAATATCATTCTTCTTAGGATTTTTTTTTTTTTTACCAATCATTTAAAAATGTGGGGCAGGCCAGATATAGTCCTTGGGTCATAGTTTGTGGACCTCTGTTCTAGATCAAACAGAACTTGAAGGAGTATAAACTTTGTCAATAAAACAATTAGGAAGAATGTTCCCCAGAACCTGGAAAAGTCTGAATTAAGTAGATTCTAGAAAATAAATGTTTTCCCCTCTGGAAGGGTGTCCTCAATCAAATCGCAAGCTAAGATTTTCAAGTTAGAGGTCTGCTTTAATGGACACGCAGAGCTCATTTGAAATGAGCAGCAATGTGAGACATTAAATAGAAGAAACAGTTTGTTCTTTTAAATGAGATAAAGGCAGTTCATACTCTCTTGTTTACAGGATCCATTTTCAGAGAAATCCTTTCCTTCCTAGGTCATGCAAAGTCCACTTAAGCTCAGCTCTGGGCAAATTATCCCCCTTAAGGCAGATTTAGACAAGTGAGTTTTTACTGAATTTTGTGTGTTCAGGAGATGAATGAAGAGGGTGCATTCAATTTTAGCTGAGCTTCATAAGGTCTTTTTCTCCCATGGCCTCATTCTTTCTTTCTGTCCAATAAGGAATAGTTTTTCAAAGGGTCATCACCTTCCTCTGTTCAGCCTTACTAATACTGTGTTAATTTATCTCTGATCTTTACTGGTCTGTGTAAATTGATTAGAACCCTAGAAACTGACAAAATCCAAATATAAACTATAAAATAGACCTTCCAGAGGATACCGAAGCAGCACAGAAAGGAAGGGAATCCAGGTATCTCAATTGTCTCAAAATACAGAAGGCTGGACAGCTCAGACCAAGACCCCAAGAACAGCTCCTTATAAGCTCTTTATAAGGGCCACCTCCTTATGATGAGACACACTTTCCAAAATGGAAAGTGAAACTCAGAGCATCACTAACATAGATCTGTAGAGTTTTCTAAATCTGCAGGACACTGGTCAGTAGAAAAGTACCATTTCCAAAAGACGAACCCAAATGTGCATGAAGGCAAAATAAGTATCCTATCAGCTTTCTGCTGGTGTTTTAGTGGGGACAGCCCCAGGAGGGGGTGCAGTGAGCAGGACACAGCACTCCGGCTGGGACGGCCTTTCAGCAGTGGCACTGGGTTTACTGTTGCTGGGTTCTCAGAAACCAAGCATTGAGAGTAATACTTTAACTGACCCCATCTCTGTCATTATTCAGAACAAACCCCTGAACTGGAAAACCTCACCGTGACTGAGGTTGGCTGGGATGGCCTCAAACTCAACTGGACCACCCCTGACCAGACCTATGAGCACTTTGTCATCCAGGTGCAGGAGGCCAACACGCTGGAGGCCACCCAGAACCTCACGGTGCCTGGCAGCCTCCGGGCTGTGGACATCCCAGGCCTCAAGGCTGCTACCCCTTACAGAGTCTCCATCTATGGGGTGATCTGGGGCTCTAGAACACCAGTGCTCTCTGCTGAGGCCTCCACAGGTACCTCTTACCTTCCTATCTACAGCTTCCATGTTTCCCAACAGGAAACTGCCCACGGATAATCAGACACAGCTAGCTTTGGGATGGACTTGTTTTGTCACAAGTTATAGTGCCAAGGGATCTAATAATGGACAGCTGGGTCATCAGGTTAAATACCTCCAAGGCCACCCTTGACACTTCACTCTAAGTGAATGACGCCCTTTGTAGCTGTACAGAGCCCAGCCTGGGCAGCTGTACACACAGCCCCAACAAAGGGGGCCCTTAGCTCTGTAAACAGGCTCTGCCTGCTAAGGGACATTAAGGCACTATATTTTAAAGGGAAAAAGATCATAAAATTAAGGCAATTCTTTAATAAGATAAGAAAACAAAACAAATATTTTCCCACAACTCATCCTCTTCGCTCTATTTCTAAAATTTAGAAAATTGCATGATGCATGTTTATCTAAAGAAAGTCATATTTTTAAAACAATATACAGCTTATTTTTGCATTGAAGATTCCCTGGATCTTGATGTATGATTTGATCACTAAACTAGTTCTTTGTCCTTCTCCAGGGAAAACTCCCAATTTGGGAGAGGTCACGGTGTCCAAGGTGGGCTGGGATGCCCTCAGACTCAACTGGACCGCTCCAGAAGGGGCCTATGAGCACTTTTTCATTCAGGTGCAGGAGGCTGACGCAGTAGAGGCAGCCCAGAACCTCACAGTCCCAGGAGAACAGAGGTCCGTGGACCTGCCTGGGCTCAAAGCAGACACTCATTATACTGTCACCATCCGCGGGGTCACTCAGGACTTCAGCACAACCCCTCTCTCTGTTGAGGTCTCGACAGGTATTCTAGACCAGTTCACTAATTTGCTTCATCCCCATTGTCTCTGCTCAGGAAGAATCAACGCTCTTCCCTGCTCTAAACCGGGTTCAGCCCCTACCACATTGGGGAAACACCGGTGAATCATCCCTGCTGCTTCCTAAAGGTCATATCCCTTATTTGGCCAGGTCCTAGTTGAAGCCCAGTTCCGTGGAAAATTCCACCTACTCTTCTTTTGTAAAAGTGAGAGATGACTTTTCTTCCAAAGCCAGTCTCAGTCATAGTATCTATGAACTTGAAAAGCACAACTTGTAAGTGAGAAAAAAAAAAAAAAAAGGCTCTGAGCTCATTTTAAGAACACCAAAGGACTCCCCAAAGCCCTATTTGTATGTCAAGAATGGAAGTTGTGAACAATTCCTAAAACTAGTTTTTATTTCCAAAGGCTGAATAGAAAAATCCTGGCTTTAGTGCCAACAATTAGAGTGTGTTCAACACACACTGTAAATCATGTATCTCTAATCAACACTAACCAGACAACTCATCCCAATCTCAGCCAAAATGCCATCTCACCTGAATCCCAGAAAGCACTTGCCTTTTTTAGTAACTCAGCAACTCTGTGTCCTTGTGCAGAGGAGGTTCCAGATCTGGGAAACCTCACAGTGACCAAGGTTAGCTGGGATGCCCTCAGACTGGACTGGACCACACCAGATGGCACCTACGACCAATTTGTCATTCAGGTCCAGGAGACGGACCAGGTGGAAGAGGCTCGCAATCTCACAGTTCCTGGCAGCCTGCGCTCCGTGGAAATCCCTGGCCTCAGGGCTGGCACTCCTTACACAGTCACCCTGCACGGCAAGGTCAGGGGCCACAGCACTCGGCCCCTTGCTGTGGAGGTCACCACAGGTATATGGCCCTCCCACGAGACCAGAGGTGTGATATTAGCCAGCCTGTCATTAGAATAGAGAAAACTCCCCATGTGGTAGAATCCTACCTAAATGTTGACAGGCAGCGTGAATCTCTAATTCAGGAAGGTCTGGGTTGGAATTCTACCTTATTGGCTGAATATTCTTGGGTATATCACTCTGCATATCTGAGCCTTCTTCTTTCATTTCCAAATCAGATATAATACCCCTACTCAGAACACTGTCATGAGGAGTCAATGAGCTAACGAGGGTGAGTGCTTAGCAAAGTGTCCATCATGCAGATAAGTATTGAATAACAAATAGTTAAATTGATCATGTAGCAGCAGATCACAGAGTCATAAAAAAATAGCACAAACAGTAGGGCTGTGGCAAGAGGATCAGAACTTTCTTAGAAAAACCTTATCATATTTGGCCTCAGAACCACTAAATAATACCCAACTCATAGTCAGATTTCTACATAATAATTTTTGGAAATGATATAGTCATCTTCTACTAAAATTATAAGACTTATAAGAGAGACTTATAAGGAGTCTCTCTTCTTAACAAATATCTTAAAAAAAGGACATTTTTAAGAAAGGACAGCCACATTTGACTTCAATGTTTTTTATTCACTTTAGGGAGGAAAAACAATTCTTATCAATTTGTACCATGAAAATATGCTGCTCCATCTGTTATACAAAACTGTGTGCTGCCCACGAGGCTCCTAGAAATAGCTTCAAAAGGGGCTGTGAGCAAACAGGCCAAATTTTTGGTAATAGGAGTTTTGTGCTGAGCCCTAAGCCCATCCTATATTTTGATAATGCCACCCAGATCACTAATTCAAATTATTTTCCTTGCTCATATATAATAAATAAACTTGGTCACAGCTAGAAACTACACATGATTCTGAAAATAAGAAAGGTGAAATTTTAATATACTTAAGCTGGCCAGATTATCACCTTGTGTTTCCTGG
Source organism: Propithecus coquereli (assembly GCF_000956105.1). Lineage (NCBI taxonomy): Eukaryota > Metazoa > Chordata > Mammalia > Primates > Indriidae > Propithecus > Propithecus coquereli. The sequence goes on along the minus strand of NW_012140858.1, from coordinate 4,629,269 downwards.
AATATCTTCCAGGGCCTTTGAGTAAAAAGGCCTTTAAGACATCTGTGATCTGGGTGCAGGACGCTGATAATCTTCACCTATAGTCTGCAAACGTCTGTTTTGAGTAGCAGAACTCCTTTTGCAAATGAAATCTTCCTACTGTACTGACAGATAAACAAACAGCTGTTCTTGGGGAGCCCAGGAAGAGGGGGATGCCTGCATCTGTGTCCCCAGCATGGTTCTTCCAGAAAAGCACTGGATGTATGTGGAACCCAGTTTGAAAACAGCCCCTGTAAAAGGAAGAGGTTGCTCAGACTCTCACAGTGTACTGAATCCTGGAGTACCCACGAACAAGTAGCTATCTCCCACATTTTTTGATTGAAATCCCTGCAGATGTTTTCCTCCCTAACTTCTAATCTGTGGCCACTTCAGGCTTAAGAAGAGTGGCTGAGAGATTGCACTTAACCCTGAGAAACATCCCACAAAGCAGTGGGTTTTTCCATATCCCGAATCCAAACATCCTAAATCAGCAATAATAACTACATTTTATTTCCTTGCTACGTTGCAAAAAATTTAATAGTAGGCCCTGCTCTGCACCATTTGCTGAGCAAAACATCATCGCTTTTAATTAAAAGCAGGCACACTCATTGCACACACACAGCCGTGCTTTGCGATGCAGCCGTCCTTCACTCAGACACACGGTACTAGCAGAAGAAGGAAAGAGAAGAACAAAGCCAAGAATCCTGTACATAACCTTTGATCCCCGAAAGCTGAGAAAAGCTCAGAGATTAAAGCATCATACCTGTCCAACCCTGAGACAGCATACACCCGATAAACCCAGGCAGATAACCTGTGGCCAGTGATGAGATGATCTCTCTAATTTCAAGTAATGAAATGACGCAGGGAATTCTCTCCCACGTGCCTGAGAAGTTCCAAGGGAAACACCTAAATGATATCTTTTGGAAGCTGCCACTTCTCAGGCACTCACTATATATCACACGTAGTACTCAGAGGTTGATGAATATTATCGTTTATTATTAGATCATCCGACTCAATGCAATGGTACTGTCAGCTCCGTTTGAAGGTCAAGAGAGTGAGGCTCAGAGAGAAGCTGAGTGACATGCCCAGGATTACGCAGCTAGCAAATAGCAGGGTTGGGATTCAGACCAAGGACCACCTGCCTCCAAAGTCTGCACTTTTAGCCATTGTCACTTTTCTTACTCTGACCCACACCCCACTTTTCCACATGAACGTTAGCTGCTGGTCGCACATGCTCAGAGACCTCCCGGTGGGCCATGCATTGGTTGCAGATGCCTTTGTCATCTCTGGGATGAATGATGCAGATGTTCCCCTTTCTGACTCTTTTCAGCTCCTGATGAGAGCTGTGGCCAGGGTACCATTGTTCAAATTGCAAATGCCCAGAGACTAATTACCTCCCTCCCCCGCCGCCCCCAAAAAGTGTTTCTCCTCTTTCTCTCTTTCCTAGAGTTGGGCTTTGGGACCTTTGGTTTCCTCATTTTTGCTTTACAGAACTGACAAATATCTCTCTGTCCTTCTTCAGAGGAGCTCCCCGAGCTGGGAGATTTAGCTGTGACTGAGTTTGGCTGGGATGGCCTCAAACTGAACTGGACCGCACCAGACCAGGCCTATGAGCACTTTGTCATCCAGGTGCAGGAGGCCAACACGCTGGAGGCCACTCAGAACCTCACGGTGCCCGGCAGCCTCCGGGCTGTGGACATCCCAGGCCTCAAGGCTGCTACCCCTTACAGAATCTCCATCTATGGGGTGATCTGGGGCTCTAGAACACCAGTGCTCTCTGCTGAGGCCTCCACAGGTACTGCTCCCTTCCAGTGCTTTCTCCCCAAGGTCCCCTGCTCCTTCTTCAAGAGATCATGCAGGCAGTCGGCTTCTTTCCATAACTGAATTCTTTCCATGTGTCCTTTAGCTGCTGGCCATGCATGCTCAGAGACCTCCCATGGGCTGTGCCTTTGTCCAGATGCCTTTGCCATCTCAGTGATGAATGATGCAGATGTGGTCCCTTCTGACCTCCAGCTCCCCAGCCTCTCCCTCCCACGCTTTACCTGACCGATCCTACAGCTACATCTCTTTTGAATGATGGCTTTTTGTTTCAGGAATCAGCCCGATGGTTTTAATTCACTTCTCCAGTGCTTGGATGTTACTAAAAGCCCCCCTTTCCCATGTGTGAGTTCTGGTGGAGCACAGATTATTTACTTTAGAGAGTCTTTTGCTAGTCGGAAATGGTGCTTTCCTCTCTCCAAATCCCTCAAGGGCATGGGTCCTGTGGTTCTTGTATTTAAGAAATGTATCTTTAAAATGCACTGAGTATAATAAGAGAACTGAATTACCCTCCTTCAGGCAATTCTCTCAGATACTGAGTCATTGTTAGAACATCAAATTAGCAAATAGCTAGACCAAAAAGAAAAAAAAAAAATCACACAATTATGACTGGAGACTGTACCAAAGACAAAACTATTCATTAGGAGAAGTATACACAGCAGCATTTGGAACAAGGACTGTCCCAGGCTATGAATGTCAAAGAACTGATGCCCTTTTTGCTCTTTTAAGCAAGAGTTGCTCTCTGGAGTGTTGGCCTTTGGATGGCAAACTCCAAGCCCCAGACCCAGGAGGGTACGTTGTGATTTACTCCTCGCCCTACTTCAATTACAAGGCTCCAGTGTTTCCCTGGGAGCCTGCTGAAGTCAGCAGCCTTCCCCCGGCACTGTTTTCCATTACTCGTCTTCATTCTTCGCCTCGGTGGGTCTGAAGCTCAGTAGAGACTGTTGCTTTGTTTTGCATATGACTGCCCCCTCCTTTCATGTAATTATTGCAACTAAACTTTCATGACATACCTATACCTGGTTGATTCTAGCAAAAGAATAACTATTTTAGCCCCAGCCATTTCAGTAACTCTTACTGAGATAGACAAACATAAAACACAGGCAACCACCGCATGGACAGTGATGCTGAAATGCCTAGAAATTGCAGTGGAGGCTGCCCTGAATATGCCCAGGACTCTTATCTGATACACACAAACCATCCCTTCCCAGGAGGCAGAGAAATCACCCACCACTTCTGATCTTTCCTTCAGATCTTGTGGTTTGGGTGTCATTAGGATTTTTATGGGCACGTGTGTTTTACTTTTTAACGATGGCAACATTCTTGCCTCTGATGAGTTGGACTAGGAGGAAAGGCCATAATCCCATCTGATCTGTGTCTCAACAAATCTGTTGGGTTGGTCTCAGAGCCCAGGAGCCTGCTTCCTTGCTAAAGAGACAGCACTAGCTTCTCAAACTCTGCCCCTTCCTGCCCTCTGCATGTTTTATTCCTTTTGCTCAGAAAAGCACTGGCAGGACCATCTCCAAGACAAAATGTTATTTCTTGGCTGAAAAGGTTGCTTCAACTGCCTTGTCTTGGCTTAGCTCTATTGGTTGGCAATGCAGTACTAGCCTTTTTGGCCTACATAGAAGCAGTTAAGAGGGGACAGGTTATTTTAACGGAATATGAGAACAGCTGGCTGGCCCTTGACTGAAGTATGAAAAAAATACCAAGAATTGCACTGAGAAATTGGCAATTCCTTTTAAGTCACATAATCAGAAGCCTGGAGGTACTACCTTGGGAAAGTAATGGCTTCAGAATTATTTAGCCCTCCTTTGAATAGATGGGAGATCCCTCCAAGCAAAGAATGTCTGCATTCAAGGAGGCATCCAAGTAATCTTGGTCTCCTGAGTGCAATTCAAGAGACTGGAAGCTGCCAGGACTCGTATCTTTTGACCAATGGCCAGCGGCCCTGAGGCGGGGCTTTCCAGAGGCATGCACGGCTAATAAGCAGCAGTTCCTGCAGAGATCATTCAGCTCATGTTCTCGGCCAGGGCCTGATCATGTGTGGCAACTGCAGAGTAGAGAACTCTAATTGCCGTCCTTTCCTTTTTTTATTTTTCTTTTAACAAAACTGCTTTTTCTCTCTCATTGGCACTGATTGGTAACTTTGCTTCATTTCGCCATAACCCTGAACTATCAGATCTCTCTACCCAGTAATGGTTCTACTAACAACCTCCATCTTAAAACACAGCCAGATAATTAATTCAAATTTATTTTTTTTTCTCTCCCACCCCATCCTTTTTCAGCCAAAGAACCTGAAATTGGAAACTTAAGTGTTGCTGACATAACTCCTGAGAGCTTCAATCTCTCCTGGACAGCTGCTGATGGGATCTTCGAGACCTTTACCATTGAAATTATTGATTCTAATAGGTTGCTGGAGACGGTAGAATATAATATCTCTGGTGCTGAACGAACTGCCCACATCTCAGGGCTACCCCCTAGTACTGACTTTATTATCTACCTGTCTGGACTTTCTCCCAGCATCCGGACCAAAACCATCAGTGCCACAGCCACCACAGGTACATGTGCATTCTCCCGTGTCTAACCCGCTCTTTCCGCAGTCTTCTTTGCAGGGTGAAACCACTCCACTTCCTCTCCCATCAACGTACAAGCCACAGGGCGCCACCTCTTCCATGATGCTAGGCTGGAGCTCTATTTAACATAATTCTTTTCCAACAGCAGCTCAAATAATGGTTTGCCATAAAGCCATTTGCCTGATTTATCACCAACCAGGATATTTGCAGCATAAAACATAGTTTTGTGCAGATCGCTTTACAGAATCTAGAGAAAAGAATTCTCCTTTTCAGTAACTAAAAAGGTATAGCAAGAGCTATTCTTGACTTGGAAAGGTAGTGACCTCAGTCAAAGAGGTCTTAAAAATTATATTTTTTGTCATCTTTATGTCTTCACCTTCCTAATGCCTTTGACATTATAATCCAATGATTTCATAATTGTGTTGATGGTATTATTTTTCTTCAATTTGGAAAGTGAAGAGAAAGAGCAAAGATTACTTATCAAATGAGTACAGAAGGTAGCTGTGCCATTCAGACCACCCCAGTTCAATTGATCTAGGAGAAAAGACTTCTAGAAGAAAAAACCAGACTATGCCATCTTGCCATTGGAACAGTGAATGGTAGATGGCAAAAATAAAAGTAGAAGCATTGTGTTCAAACAAGGAACTTGGTTAAAATTAAAAAAAAAAAAAGAGTGAACTGCTTTCACTTTAAATGTGCGGTATCTGTGGCATATATACCATGCCAGATGCTCTCTGCCATGCAGCAAAAGGGAATTTCGTGTGAATTTGGAAAGGAGAGCCTTGTGCCTTCAAAATAGCATTCTTAGCATGTTTTAGATGATGCTTTCTCTTGACAGGTAAACTAAGGCATCACAAACTGGAAAAAAAAAAAAAGGGATATTTGTAGAACAAACACAGAAGAATTTGTCCTTATACTTCACAAAAGAGAGAAAGAGAAAGAGAGAACGGGACCCATAGTCTGGGGAATCCAAGAATAGGGTTGAGATTGGTAGCATCAAAATTGTCTACCATTTAGGTCACCCATGGTTGAGGGAGGGTCTGTCCGCATTCTACATGAGATGACAAATTATTATCAGGGTGGTCCATAGAAAAGGCAGAGAGATGGCATTATGTAATTTCCCTCTCAGCAAGATTAAAATATTAAAGTAACAAAACCTAGAGGAGAAAATTAGTCAGCCAAATATATTTGTTTCTTATAGCTCAAACTGGTTGTCAACAAAGAACAAGTTCCTTTACCTTTTTCCTAAAGGTAAAGTCTAAAACTTTATGGATTTAGTCTTATGTGTTTTGATTTTGACTCTGTAACGGTGTTTTCAGTTGATACACTTTCATATTTTTTCTTCTTGCTTTAGTAGCCGAACCTCTCCTTAGCCACCTCACTGTCTCAAATGTGACCTGGGGCAGTGTGTCCATCTCGTGGATAGCTCAGGAGCCTGCCTTTGATAGCTTCCTTATAGAAGTTAGTAATTCCGATCAACCCCAGGAGACCACGGTGCACTCTGTGCCTGGGGCATCTCGCAGCTCCGTCATCACCAACCTCAAAGCTGCTTCCAATTACACTGCCCACCTTCATGGGCTGATTGGCGGGCAGCGTGCTCAGACCCTGATGGTCCAAGCAACCACAGGTATTTCTCCTTATCAGTTCTTCACTCTTTATTGAACTTCCTCTGAATGGCATTCCAAAAAAATCACCCACTACCAACTTTTCATCCTCCTAGTTGCTCCAGATCCTTCTCAAATTTGATAGAGCCATCCAAATCAAAGCTTTAAAGTTTCAAAATAACTCTTAACCCAAATTAAGGAACTTCAGTGTCAACCTCTTTTTCCTAAACATCCACTCACATCTGGAGTTGCTTTATTTGTTTGTATAGAGTTAACGTGACTTGCTTTGGTTGAATTTCTAAACCATCCTTTCATCTGATCTTGAATAATCTTTTCCAGTTCCACCCATTATCATCTGCCTGTGGTCTTTCTAATCAAAGCTTGCCTATGTTATACTCAAAGAGGTGCGTGCATGTCATTTCTGGTTCGTTGGTCAGAACGATCTGCATTTTCTTTCTCTCTACCAGGATTTTAAATAGTGGTGCCCTTAGCATGCTGAGAGGAGACCCTAAATCACACCCCATAGACTGCATGAGAGGACCCAGTGGTCTCATCTTGTTCTCGAGTTTTATTTGTTTGGATCCCCTACAAACAGACTGCTCTCTTTTGACATGTACTCTGTCAAGCATGTTTTGTAGCCCAGTGATATCTGTCACAAAATGTCAGAATCTTCTCTCTATCCATCATCTTGTCCAAATCTTGGTGCATGCGGTAAATACTCAGAGCATTAAATTTTTGGAAATGTCTGTCTTTCCTGGAAGCAGACTGCATGTCAAGGAATTGTTTCCAAAGGTTAGAAGTGGTAGGATAAAAATGTCCCTCGCCTGCATGGAAGACTGACCACACCCTAACTACTATTCTTTTTTGGAGTTTTTTCTTGCATCTCACTTTTTAGGTTGGTTGCACCCTCTGGGGAACAGCTGGAAGTAAAGCTGACTTCGAGAACCTAAATCTTATTTTGCATGGTGAATGTGTTGTCTGGTAGCATGAGAAGAATCCCAACATGCATCCTTAATTTGGGAGATTGTTTCTGCAGCAAAATGTAGGGAAAGAACAGAGTTCCATTTAGAGGATCTTACCTTTTGTGGGGTTGAGGGCATTTGCCAATGCTGTAGCTCAAAATTATAGCATCATTTAGCTTCTCAAACTAATTGATAAGTAGGAAATCCCATGTAATGCTTTTGGTTATATTCCACTTCTGAGCCAGGTCCTAGAGACTTTATAGCGTTGAGTTATGCCATGCAATTGTGAGTTTAAAGTTTGTTAAGATGAGCCCTTTCTTTCCTCAAAATTTTGGAGCTGAAGCAAAACAACTCCCAAGTCCTTGAAAGAAAGAGTGTGCTTCTTCTTAACCCTAAGTCCTGATCTAATATCTCAACCCTCCAGGACTATTGCCTCTCTCTAAAATATAGTCTGGATTGAATTCATTTTAATATTAGTTTTATTTGGTTAATGAGCATTTAGGAGGCCAGCCCATATACCTCTCAGTTGAAACTAACCTTTTAGGCCCCTTACATTAAATGAGTTGCTCTCATCCCTGATTGTCTAGACTTTAAGAGACAAGAGATACTTAACCTCAGTGGAACCATCCATCTTTCCAAATTGTCCAATAAGTCAATTTCCTAATCAGAAAATGCAATGCCTACCTTCAAGTTTAACTTTTGCATCCACCAGGAATTTTTTTAATGGAAGCCATCTTCACCTTTATAGTATTTATGGTGAGAGATAGATTTTCCTATGGCATATACATTTGAGTTTCTAAATAATATGGAGAATTTCTCTTGTGTGTATGTTAGCCTTTAATTTGTGCGCTCCACATAGATCAAAAGAAGCCTTAATAAGAAAACTCCAAAGTAGCATTTTCTAAAGCAAACTCTGTGGAACACCAGCTCCTTGAGATGTTCAAAGAATATTCCTCAGAATATTATCCATTGATCAATAAGTTTATGAAATGATGGGCTAACCACAATTAAATAGTTGATTTATAGAACCAGCCTGTTAGAGCCTTTAAAATGCTTGTCGGAGCCTTTAAAATGCTTGTGAATCTCTAAGGTGAGATATAATACTCAAGTTCACCATGCATACTTCACCATAAAGCTGTCCTTTCTTGAAACATCTTAGAAGACTTGTGCCCCATTACAAACCTTAGAAAATGCAGCCTTAATACCCTTCACATTAATCCAATCTACTGCTTTAATGGCTTGTTCACTTTTCTTCATACACAACTAGCAAAGGGTCTTGTCTATACTTTAAAGAACATAAATCCACACCTGTAATATATTCTCTATCATCATAATCAATACAGGTGTAGACACAGCCTAATATACTACCTTTTCTGCAAATATTTGGAGATATTGATGCTTTCGTGTTCTATGGCTACATTTTGGAGAAATCCACTGTTTCCTCTAACAATGTCTCTCTCTTTCTCTCTGCCCATGTTCCTTCCCCTTCAGAGCCAGAGCCACAGTTGGGCACGCTAATCCTTAGCAATATTACTCCCAACAGCTTCAACGTGTCATGGACCACTGGAGCTGGGCTTTTTGCAAAGATTGTTATCAATGTGAGCGATGCTCACTCGCTGCATGAATCCCAGCAATTCACAGTCTCAGGAGATGCACAGCAAGCTCACATCACGGGCTTGATGGAGAACACTGGCTATGACGTTAGTGTGACAGGGACCACCTGGGCTGGGGACCCCACCAGGCCCCTCACTGCCTTTGTCGTTACAGGTACTCAATCAGAGGTTCTCATTTGTCTGTTTAGAATTCTAACACAAGGGAACGGGGGAGATAGTCTAAAGGAAAATTCAACCCAAAATACAGTTCTTCATTCCAAATGTTAACTTCTTTATTTTATTTTTAATTGACAAATTATAATTGCATAAATTTAGGGGGTACAATGTGAAGTTTTGATATATGTATACATCATATAATGATTACATCGAGCTAATTAACATATCAATAACCTCACCTTTTGTGGTGAAAACATTTAAAATCTACTCTTTCAGCAATTTTGAAATATACAATATGTTTTTATTAACTGTGGTCGCCATGCTGCGCAATAGATCACTAAAGCTTATTCCTTCTGTCTAACTGAACTTTATGTTCTCTGACCAACATTTCCCCTTTCCCCATTCCCCCAACTCCAGTCCCTGGTAACCATCATTCTACTCTCTACTTTTATGAGTGCAACTTTTTGTTTTGTTTTTTTGTTTGTTTGTTTTGACACTGAGTATCGCTCTGTCACCCAGGCTAGAGTGCAGTGGCATCAGCCTAGCTCACAGCAACCTCAAACTCCTGGGCTCAAGCAATCCTCCTGCCTCAGCATCCTGAATAGCTGGGACTACAGGCACCATGCCACCACACCTGGCTAATTTTTTCTATGTTTAGTAGAGGAAGTCTCTCTCAGGCTGGTCTCGAACTCCTGAGCTCAAGTGATCCTCCCGCCTGGCCTCCGAGAGTGCTAGGATTACAGGCATGAGCCACCGCACCCCGCAGGGTTCAACTTTTTTAGATTACAAATATTAGTGAGATCATACTGTATTTGTCTTTCTGTGCCTGGCTTGTTTCACTTTGCATAATGTCCTCTCAATTCATCCAGGTCGTCAAAAATGACAGAATTTCCTTCTTTTAAAAGGATATATATAAACCATATTTTCTTTATCCATTCATCCGCTGATGGACACTTAGGTTACAATATAGCGTTGTTCACAATAGCCAAGATAACTTGTGTAAACTTCTAAGTAAAAAGAAGGCAGATACTATTGCAAAGGAGAGGTCTTTCACAGCCACTCTGGGGAAGGGGAGACAATGTTTCAGCTATTGTAGAAAGCTTTTAGGCATTTTTGTGCCCATTTTTATAGGCTATCTTAGCCACAGTTTAGAGGTTCTGGCTACAAAGTGAATTCTAAGTTAGTAAAAACTTAGGACAAGAATTCTGCCCATAAATCATACTAGGAAAGGCAGTTCGTAAACTACCTACCCCACAAGTATAATAACATTTTTCTTTAAAGAATAATTCTTAAAATCGACAACGGATTGAAAATGGCTCAATCTAGGACAGCAGGTAGATTCCAACTTTAATTAAACCTTGCCCATTTATTAAACTTGACTTCTAACTTCTCTCTGAACTATATAAAGAAATGGTTTTCTATTTCCTTTCCTGATATCATCCTGTCAATGACAAAGGTTGAAAATGATGTCAATTTACTAACTTTCTAGCCCCAAAAGCCTCAGGAAACACTTAGAAGTCTCTTGCCTTCCGTTATTGATAATTTTTCAGAAAATGGACTTTGCCATCTGATTTTCACATTAAACCAGGTCTCTCCCAGGGTTTAAGTTGCTATAAAGATGTTAATAAGTACAATTAAATATTTAATTGGAGACAGCATGGTGTCCTGGAAGAGTGAGGATTTTGAGTTCAGGCCCGTGTGGTTTCTAAATCTCTCCCACGGCTTTTTAGCTACATCACCTTGGCAAGTTCATAACTTGTTTGAACCCTAATTTCGTTATGTATAAGGAAAGGATACCCACAAGTACCTCTGGCAGCTTTGTTTTAGGGACCAAGTAGATACAGAGAAATTTAACTGCCTGGCATACGGTAGGTATTCTTTCTGCTGTCTCCCAACAGTGTAAGCAAAGTGGTGTTCTTAAAAATAACCACCCAGCCTAGATAGAAACAATAGATCTGTGCACTCACAACTTCCCTCTTATTTTTAAAAGAACATCGGATGTGTTTTAATGTAAGATTGAAAAACGGTTACTTTTTCTATCCAGTATCCTACGTGAATTAAATCATTTGGATCAGTCTTCAGACACAGAAGACGATAATTTCTCCATGCATGGCGGTAGGGAGGAGCAGGTGTGAGGTGAGACTCTCACTGCCCAGGACGGGCGGAGATGGCCACAGATCCCATCCGGCCCTGGCTTGCAGGTTCTTGCAGGACCTCCCACAGCACAGAGAGAAGAAAGAAAAGCGGAGATAGCTGGGCTTGAGAATCCTAGATCCAGTTACAGCATTGTCTCAACTAATCCATGATGTGAAAAAACTCTGTCTTTTAAAAGAAGCATATTAAAAAAGAAAGAGTGGAATGGGAGGGACTCTTAAAACAAGCCCTGGACTGACTAATTAGCCTGAACGCCCTCACTTTCACCGGAATTCATTGCTTTGATGGCAGGAGGTGCAAAGAGGCCAGCTATCAAAGAGAGACGCCACTTAACTAAACAAAACCCAGCAACAGAATTTGAGAACCCTTGTCTCTCGAACAGCCCAAGAAGACTGTTTGCACAGTAGAAGTGATTTCATCTTTGTCTTTGATAGAGTTATGATTCTTTGGAGATCTTTACGTGGAAAAAATGCCTCAAAATAAACACCAAGTGTTTCAAAATAAGTACAGGAAGTCCAAGCCACAGCAAAATTTGAGTCTCTGCTTAGGGGATGAGGACTTTCATTCACTTATTCATTCAGTCACCAAACACTTCTTTTTTAAACATTTTTCTTTACATCTCATGGATTAGACCCTGGGTGTTAGTGCAAGGTCATTTATCTCTTTGAAAGTTTCCATTTAGCTGCAATGGAAAAGAAGGCTCTAAACTAGACGCAGCTAGTTTGGAAATCCCATCCCCTTCCTCCTTCTGATAAAAAACATATATTCATCATTACTGTGGGTTTTTTTAACTGGAGAGGAGGTGCTGGACCTTCTCCACTAATCCTGTTTGTGCCTCAGGACCTGCCAGCACTGGTGGGGTTTACTAATTAGACATTGGCTTTGGGCATGGAAAGAACATAGAACTTGGAGTCAGAAGACCCAGTTGGATCTCAGCTTAGCCACCTAGTGGGTGTGTGATGTTGGATAAGTCATTGGCCTCTCTGTTTCCTTAGATGCCATGGGGGTCAGGGGAAGGTAGCAATGTCTACCTAACAGTGTCATTGGATTAAATAGGATGCTAATGTGAAGCACTGTCAAGTGGGAAGTATTGACAGAAAATTAGCTTATATAAGCTCCCTCCTTCTGGGAATCCCAGTGTGTGAAGAGGCCCCTTGGCACCCAAGAAACCAGAGTGCCTGGGACACAGATGTTTGGTGAATGAATGAACAAAGGCTGATAATGGAACTTACTGAAGATCCAGAGATGTCCTTGTTTTCTAACTCTATCCAGGAAAATAAACAGCAAACAATTTAGCAAATCTTAGAATTCTGTACTATGCCATAACCATAAATTGTGAACTTTGACACATGAAAAATATCTTACCTCTTCCCTTTATGTTAGTTTGTGAGGATGTGTCACTAACTGGCCTAATCGACTTGGTTCAAAATATAAACTAGAAGTAGGATAGAAACACATGAAATATATCAAAAAAGGAAGTATATTTGCCAAAAAAAAAAGCCGATTTGCTTCAAAACCAGAATGCAGTGGGAAGTAGAGGAAGGAGTGCAACCTCAACATAAGATATTTTATTTGGATAGAGAAATATTTGGCCTTCGAGTAAAATCAAGCTAAAAACCTTGCTCTATCACGTTCTAGCTCATGACGTTAGCCAAGTCAATCAACCTCTTTGAAACTCAGTTTTCTCACCTGTAAAATGGAGATAATACCTACCTCACAGGCATATTAAGATAATTGCGTGTAATAACGCTATCTGACACCCGATAAGCTCTTACTAAATTTTTCATTTTCTGAGCATGTAACACATGGAGTGGTTGACTGGGTATCTATCGGTGACCTTGGAAACTTGTGCTGTCCTGCCACAGTCGATGCTGCTAACCTGAGATATTTTCACTCCTCCCTTCTTTCAGAGGCCCTGCCCCTTCTGGAAAACTTAACCATTTCCGACATTAATCCCTACGGGTTCACAGTTTCCTGGATGGCATCGGAGAATGCCTTTGACAGCTTTCTAGTAACGGTGGTGGATTCTGGGAAGCTGCTGGACCCCCAGGAATTCACACTTTCAGGAACCCAGAGGAAGCTGGAGCTTAGAGGCCTCATAACGGGCATTGGCTATGAGGTTATCGTCTCTGGCTTTACCCAAGGGCACCAAACCAAGCCCTTGAGGGCTGAGATTGTTACAGGTATTTCAACTCAAGTGAGCCGTTCTCTCTTCTTCTGGTTCCCTTCCATGTCATCTGTCTACTGGATCACCTTGATGTTAACATCTTCGTTCACATTCGTAGATGCGCCCTGTTCCTTCATGTCCTCCCCGTGCTCTCCCTTGTCTTATGTATCTAATGAGCACTCCCTACTCCCGCCCCAGAAATGAGAAGGTCGAAATGTTTCTACTTCATGGCCCAAATCCTTTAGACCATGTCTTGTCCATATTCTTGCGCGTTTCCTCCGTATCTTCCCTTGTGTTCATCCTGGCTGGTCCCCAGCTGCATTTCAGCCTTCTCAAAAGAAATATACCAATGAGTATATTTTGAAAATGTATTCAAAACCTTTGCTATCTCAAAGTCTCAACCATGATCTTAACAAACTTACCCCATGGACTTGTCATTGGAAAACCAAATGTGAACTTCTTCCTTCGGTAATCACTAATATCAGAAATATTCTTCGACACAGACTAAATCCATAATTTTCTCAAGACTAATGATTCCTACAGAAATATAACCTTAACAACTTTAACAGTCAAAAATCTGTGTTTCCCAAAGCCCTTTTACAGATTACTAGCTCCATAGAATATTCAAAGTCCTACTTGGTGAGGAAATTCCGTGTTCAAATAAGTTTGGAAACATCAAGTCAAAGTTAAACAGGATCCTTAACCACAGGCTTTTCAGAACATCCTAATGTGCTTTGTGTACCTCCAAGAGGGACTTATCCAGGCAATATTTCCCAAACTTATTTGACAATGGGTACCTTTTAAGGAAGAGGAACAAACAGGAGTGGTTTGCTTTGAGCACACTTTGGGAAACTCAGCTCTAAATTTACCTTAACGTTGAGTTTTGTCTAGTGAAGGCAATCCAAGATGAAACCCCGGGTCCCAAGTATGTAGCAGGAGAAGTTCCAAGCCTCAGTTCTACCTACCGTCTGAACATATGTAATGGTTAAAATAGCAAGAAAAGAAAGTCAAGCAAGAAAGAAATTGAGGGTTAGGAGCCTTCTTTAATAAAACAGCTCTAAGAACAAAGCAAAAAGACTATATAACATTTTAAAAGCCATTTTGTTCAGGCTCAAGGGAAACAAGCAGCAGTATCATCATGGCTGCACTACAGATCGTTAATGCTGGTTTATTTGTCTTTTCAAAAAGAAAAGGAAAAGGTCGCACGGAGGATGGGCGCTCAGCCACTGGAAGACAGAGAGCAAGTGTAAACAAGTTACTGGCTTTGAACTTATTTTATAATACATGGGAGGGGCCCAGGCTGAGTCCAGATGTGGATTTATAGAATTGCTTTTAGACAAAACTCACATATGCAAGCATATGCTTGGCTTGTATGAATGTGTCAACTCCATCTTTCCCCTGTCCTAGTCCTGCTAGACTTGTTAATGTTGAATGATTTCATTTTCGGTATCTCAGGACATTTCTATCTCTGAAAGCTGGGGCATCACTGCGTATTGATAACCCCACTGGAGAGAAGATTGCACGGACTGGTAAATGACATTCTCTTCCCTCCTTCCACTGTTTTCTCCCTTTCTAGAAGCCGAACCAGAAGTTGACAACCTTCTGGTTTCAGATGCCACCCCAGACGGTTTCCGTCTGTCCTGGACAGCTGATGAAGGGGTCTTCGACAGTTTTGTTCTCAAAATCAGAGATACCAAAAAGCAGTCTGAGCCACTGGAAATAACCCTCCTTGCCCCCGAACGTACCAGGGACATAACAGGTCTCAGAGAGGCTACTGAATACGAAATCGAACTCTATGGAATAAGCAATGGAAGGCGATCCCAGCCAGTCAGTGCCGTAGCGACAACAGGTACCGTAAATAAACAGGAGAGAACAGAGAAAAGTCATGACTTATGGGTCCTCTGCTCACAGGGCTGGGAAATTACAAGAGCTTTGGATCCAGGCAAGCTTGCGTTCAGATCCTAGCTCTTTCAATTATAGACTGTGTTACCTCGATAATTTGGCTAAGTCGTTACGCAAAAAGAGTATGATGCCACTTACTTAATAGGATCATGAGGATTAAATGAGATAATTTGTATAAAGCCCGTAGCAGAGCAAGGCTCTGCAAATGACAGCTCTTCACTTTGTCATTACATATCATCATCATTACAATTGTCGCAGTTTTTTTAATTCCAACAGCTCTTCCTTCTTCCTGTTAGTTCATCATATTTTATCCAAAGGTACACTGCCTTGTTCTTTGGTCAAGTGTTCGAGTTACACTAGGCAGGGAGATAATGGAGAAGTGGCGTTTCTACCTATAAAGAGTAATATTTGTAAAATGTTAAATGTGAATAATCAGTCCGGAGACCAGCAAGGAAAAGGGAGGGAGTGGCGAGGTGAACAGGCTACTCTCCATGAAGCTCAGTCACTTTACCCTGTACGCACAACTCTAAAAGGCACCTAGAAGGAGAAAGGAAAACATTTTCCATGTGAGCTGTTCCAAAGAGGAAAAAAAAAATGTTTAATACCATGACTCTATAATAATAATACTAGGACTAACATGACTCTTTAAAGTCAGAAGGAAAGACCTGCAAGTCGGGTGAGCTCCTTCATGAAACTGGGGGAAAGGCAGAAACATAGCATGCGCTGGAGACAGCTGCTTCAAAGGGGAACCCGAGAAAAGAATCACATCACAGGGAGAAAAGGGGCCTGAGGAATGATGTAGCTCAGCCTCTTCTGTTTGTGTGTAAAGAATCCAAGGCCCAGACAGGTGACGTGATTAGCCTAAGGTTACACAGATAGATTCGGAGTAAACCCCCAATGACCAATTTATTTCAGTACCGTTAAATGTGAGCAGACAGGTGACAGATAACCGATGAATATAAGACTTGCTGTCTCCGATGAGCATAGGGCATCACAGCAGCCAAAACCCTCTGCTCTTTGTCCGAAGATAGGTATTTCGTTATGTCAAGTTGCAGGACTCAGTAAGCTCACAGAAACCACCGGCAGAAAGCATCATCAGTATTTGTAGATGGGGAGAAAATGCTGGGATCCAGGCAGCAAGTTAGTGAGATAAAAACCCTGTTCCTTATTAACATGGACACCCTATGCTGGGACGCAGGTCTGAGCCTCCTCCTCCCTGTGGCTGCCCATAAAACGACTCCAGATCAGAGGTAGGGCCCGATTTTGACCTTGGTTTATAAACACTGCTCTTCAAAGTTTACTTCTGATCATTGATTTTGTTTTGCTGATTTTTTTTTTTTAGAAGCCCTCTGGTTCCAAAGCAAAAAAAAAAAAGAGAATGAATAATCATGAGCTGCATTTTTTTTTTTAAGAACAAAAGAAAAGAAAAGGCAGACCCTGCTCTTTTGGAAAGCCCTCTCTTTGATTTCTTTCTCCAGGGCCTTGTATTTTCCAGCCAAAAAGCAAAGAGAGACAGAGAGAGAGAACACATGTGTGCCTGCTCGCTTGTGCGCTGGGACTCGGAGAAGACAGAAAGGCGGTGAGAGGCAGTGTAGCCTAGTGGTTAAGACAGTGATCTTAAGACTGATCCTTGGAGTCTAATCAAGGCTCTCTCTCTCTCCAGCTGTGTGACCTTGGGCAAGTCTCCTGTCCTCTCTGAGTCTCAACTCTCTCATCTGTAAAATAGAATTTAACTCTAAGGTCACCCACGAGGTTTAAATAAGATCATGAATGTAGAGTATTTAGCAGAATTTTCTTCCCCACAGTAACAATATTAGCTATTATTATGTTTAATGATTTAATGTAAATTTTATTTTTCATGAGCTACTTGATTCAAAATTCAAAAATTAAAAAAGATATACAGGGAAGTCGCTATTCTACTGTATCCCCGCTACCCAGTTGATCTATCTGGAGGTGACCAATATTACCACTTTCTTGTATGTCCTTTCGGAAATACACATATAGATAAAATTAGACATAAATTTACATTCTTCTTTGCCCTTTTTGGGAGAAGCACAAATTTTAACATATTACCCACTTTTCCATGCTTTGTTTTGCATGTATGTGTGTTTTTCTTACTTATTAATAGATCTCGAAGATAATCCCATATACATTATTTAGTTAACCAGTTCCTTACTGATGGACACTTAGGGTATTACTTCTATTGTTCCTTCTATCTGCTAATCCCTGCATTAGCTATGGTTTCTCTTCCTCTCTGGAGTTTGAGCTACTTTCTTACAATACTCTTGGTCCCCCTTAGAAAGGCCGAGAGTTGGCAGGAGCTTCTTTTGCCTCCAGGAAGTTAAACGCCAACATGCTTCTGTGTAGTACCATCTTGAGGGTCCCCAGAATGGGCAGAAAATAGGGAAGAAATCCCAGCAACTAAGATGATTTTGTCATTTTCTTCGGAGGATCCTATAGCCCACCTTGGGATCTCAAAGTGAGGACCCAGAAATGTTTCTTTAACCTGTCCCCATCCTCACCCCCATACATGCACCCCTGGAACTCCCTTCTACCCCTAACGCCAATAGGGTAGTCAATACCCCTTTGCCTAACTCCCAGAATGTGCCCCCATTCCCTGCCCCACCTTTCCCAGACAGTTCCAGTTCAGATGAACTTGAAGTCACATACTGAACTTTTCAACTCAGTTCTAGTTCAGATGAACTGGAAGTCACACCCCACAGAGTTGCAATGACCTTGTACCTGGAGGCCTGGGTCAGAGGGTCTGTAGAAACACCTGCTTGGCAATTCTCCCTTCCATTTGATGCAGGCTTTTGTGCTGGGCACCTCTGACTCTGACTTACACACTTCCCCCAAGAATAGAGTAGGTACTTCGTGTCACATGTGGCAGGGCAACTGACCCACTTTACCTCACTGAATCCCAATGACTTAGCACACCAACTGAGTGCTGCATTCAGCCCCATTTCACAGATATGGAAACTGAGACCCAAGGGGCTAAGGTGTTTGTAGCTAGTAAAGCCAGTGTAGAATTCAATCCCAGGTTAACCAAACTCCAAAATCCTTGCTCTTATACCACGCTGCCCACTGCAGCTGTCCCCTTAACTTAGCATAGGACCTGACACATATTAAGTGTTCAATAAAAATATGTTTAAGGAGAACTCTATTTTTTAAAACCATTGTCAATGGACAGATAATGAAAGGCATTTGATCCAGATTTTGGGAGGCAACTTTTTATGCAGAGAATAGATAGAAGCCCCTTCTTCAAACTCCTTGAGGGTTTTTAGCAATTCCAGACATTTCCCTAATGGAGTTGTTGTTTTCGTTTTTGAAAACCAACAGAGTGCTTTTGGAAAGAGACGAGGCATTACCTTGCATTGGTTTCCCCAACTTTTCAATAGGTGTGATTCAGTTGTTCTGTGTACAGCTATGTGCTGTAGGGCTGGAGACTTACAAGCCCTATTCGTGGCAGAAGGAGACATGCTATTATAGAATAACAAATAGGTTTCCACACCTAGGAAGGTCTGTCGTCCAAAAATATCACATCCATTGACCCTGGAATGGCACCGCCAATGTGCCACTCCCTTGGGTGATGCATGGCTGTCTTCCTGCTGCCACTTGCCAAGCGCATCCCCCAGGAGCATGTGATGGAGGAGGCTCCTAATTCTTACGGTGTGCAAGACAGGCCTGATATTATTGCCATTCTCAGATGAGAAAACAGGGATCGAGAAAGGAAGACTGGCCATAAGGTACACCTCCTAAAGTGCACCAGATATACACCAATGAAACTGTCCATCAGAGCAAAAGCCAGAGTGGACCAGGCTGGCAAAGGGACATGCTCAGTGCCTGAGTTTATACCCCGCACTGGGTTTTTTTCTCAGCTGGCTTCATCTAGGTCTTTCCTAACGGATACTTTAAGATCCAGGGTGGCCCATGGAGGAAAGAATCACATGGGAAAGAAAATAAAGAAAGGGTCATCATATTTACTGGATTCTTACTGCATGCCAGATGCTGTGCTAGGGGTTTCACATTTGTTATCTCTGCTAATCCTCAAAACATTCCGGTGGGTGGGTACCACTTTTCCCACCGGACAGGGCAACTGAGGCTCACAGAAGTGAAGGGACCTGCCCCAGGTCACCCAGCCTCTCAATGGTATTTGGACAATTAAGATCTTCTATGCTCCAGAGACCCTGCGGTTTCTCAAATTTCCATGGACAGGGCAAAAACTCAGGCAGCCACAGAGTCTGGGGGTGGCTACCAGGTCACTGAAGAATGCTGTAGGAGGATACATCTTGGATGAGATGAAAAAACAGAAATGGGAAGAAAAAAAAAAAACCCTCACCAAAGTTCTGTGGGTTTCAGAACTTAATGATCAATGTGGGTTGGAGAGGGGAAAAGATGAGGAATTGAGCTCCCTAGAGCCTGAAAATTGTTTCCTGAATTCCCTGGTTAAGAATGGTCAGCTGAAGAGGGCAAAAATATAAGCCAAAAAATACACAGAGAAAAGCCAAAGGAAACCAGGTTCTGCGGGGGTGGGGAAGGGGGAGGTATTTAGGAAGCAGAAATTTCCCTAGGCACGGCTTCCCGCAGGTAGCCCCAGAGTCCATGGGTGTTTGCTTTGGTGATGGCCTGAGGTTGCTCCCCTAACTTTGGACCTCCTTCCAGTTCTAAGAGTGGGTTTATCTAGGTCAATTTTCATGTGAACCTTATTTCCAGGATCCCAGGCTGTGCTTAGCTCTGCTGCCTAGTCCTGGGGCCCAGAAAGGAAACATCACAAGAATGTTCCTTGGAGAATGGAGCCTCAGTCTGATCCTCTGTAAAATGGCTGCAACCACATCTTCTTCTTGGGGGTTTCTTAATTCTGTATAAATTAAGCCTTATAAATTTCAAAGAACTATACAGTTGTCAAGTCTTGGTGTTA
Organism: Propithecus coquereli; assembly: GCF_000956105.1. Taxonomy (NCBI): domain Eukaryota; kingdom Metazoa; phylum Chordata; class Mammalia; order Primates; family Indriidae; genus Propithecus; species Propithecus coquereli. The sequence continues at coordinate 4,609,381 of NW_012140858.1, read as the reverse complement.
TTTAATAAAAGGAACTAGAAAGCAAAGATTTGAAAAAATGCTAAAAATCAAAATAAAAGGAGGGTGTATTCCAATCTGTGAAATCACCCTCCCTCGGTTCCTTAAAGCCAGCTGTGGTGCTAACAGTCTCCTTAAATGAAACTAAATCACTGGGCTCTGTACCTGAAATGGAAGAACAATTGTTTCTGTCAAGTCACAACTTGACTACAGATTACCGCATTCTCCATGCTAGAGACTCGGCTCGGACGCAAACCCAAGGCACTGAGTTTTCCTAGGAAAGGCATTCAGAAAGAACCAGAACAAGATAGTCAACTGTTTCTGGGTTTCTCTTGTGTTTTATCCTTGACAGCAATGGGCTCCCCGAAGGAAATCATGTTCTCGGACATCACTGAAGACTCAGCTACTGTCAGCTGGATGGCACCCACTGCCCAGGTGGAGAGCTTCCGGGTTACCTATGTGCCCATCACAGGAGGTAGGAGACTCAAGGAGGGGAGGGAGAGGAGGAGTGTGGAAGGTTTGGATGGAATCATGAAAGAGACCCTGATAATTCCCAGCCCCCCAACCATCATGGCCACAGAAAACTGCCTCCTTATTTTTAAGACCATTGGAAGTGACCCCATTTGTAAAGCACTCTGAGATCCTTAGAAGAAACTATCTTGTGAAGGGTCACTTTAAGAAGACCCTTTTCAGCCTTGAAATTCTAAAATTCTATGAGAAATAAATCTCCAATATTGTTTGCTCCTGATGACAAAAGGCCTTAAATACATTGGCCTTTTTATCTCTGAGCACACTCACTTGAAAAGTCAGTCTTGGATATATGCGAGGTTTTACCTTTGGGTGCCCAAATCTGTCTGTCTCAGGATGGAAGGGGGAGCTGTGACTTAGAAGATCTGTGAGTTCTAGTTCAAAGCACATGGGCTGTAATAGAGACCGTGGGGAGGAAACAGTCAAAGACAGTCGGCAGGTCGTATGCTGTCACTGGAAGTGTGTGAAGAGAGGGTGGTTGACGACCTCTTCACAGGAATGCTGTAGCATCTCTGTGGGGTGTTTGATCACCTGATGTGCAAGCTCTTCACCACCCCCCAAATTCTAAGAAATATAAATTCTAGACCTTTTAATAAATAGAACACGTACTTGACTATGATCATCTCTTTTTTCCTTAAGTAGAATTTACGCTAGTAAGGGAGTCTGTATAACTGTCAAGACAATAGGATAAATAGATCAGATATATATGACACAGTGAACTTCCCATATTCTTTGTGGGGGAAAAAAAAAAAGGAAATAAAATTTGCACCACATGCCAGTTCTTTACTGAGCGGAAACTTGCCATTTTTAGTATGTTGTGACTTCATGTTTTTTCCTCTCCTGGCTTCGTTTTTGGCATCTGCACCAATGGAAAAAGCATTATATAAAAAGGAAGGCCTCTTGCCTTACGCCAGAGGGTAGGAGCAAATGAGAAGTCAAGAGAATGGCATTGGATAAAGATACGGTTTCATTTCCAAATCAGATACACCAGATCTTGGAGAGTGGTGAGTAAGCTTCAGTGAGGTTCACTGTTCCCGATCTTGCTTGTACTCTGTTCCAGGTACACCCTCAGCAGTAACTGTGGATGGAACCAAGACCCAGACCAGGCTGGTGAAGCTCGTACCTGGGGTGGAATACTTCGTCAACGTCATTGCCATGAAGGGCTTCGAGGAGAGCGAGCCCGTCTCAGGGTTGCTCACCACAGGTGTGTTAGCTCTCGGCGTCCGTTTTTTAGAGGTCACCTGTGCATGCTGCGGTATTTCTCACCTTCAGCTTTATGGCCCATGACTCAGTAGCTGGGTAAATAAGAAGGTTTTATTTATAAAATCCTCGTGGAAAGTGGCCTGGATGTAGAGTGCCAAAGGCCTCATTTCTGGCTCGTCCCCTGCCTCATGAGCTGGGGAACCTTAGGAGCATCCTTTAACCTCTTTGGGCCTCCATTTCTTGGACTATTGTGAAAGAGAGAGTCCAAGTTTTAGAGTCATGCTGGCCTGGATCAAAGCCCAGCTGCATGAGCTGTCAGTTCATTTCTCTGGGGTCCAGTTTCCTTCCCTGTCATTTTATAGAGCACAGTGGGTACAATGCTGCTCCCCTGGAAGGGCGAAGTAAGGATCACATGAAACTGTATCTGTGAAACATCTGTAGATGTAAATAACTGTACAAGCTAGTCCACCAGCTGCTCTTCCCGGGACCACTGGGAGGGTCCCCAAAGCAGGTGCTTCACGTGGGCATGTAGTGGTGATGGCTACAAAGTAGTTATTCTCCATTTTGTGGCTACTGAACCCTTCACATTTAATCCCCACAGCTATTATCATCCCCATTTTACAGAGGAGACAACTGAGGCCTGGGGAAATGAAATACCCACATAATTAGTAAATGCTGGAACCAAATTTGAACATAGATCAGTCTGACTCCAAACCCTGTGTTCTTCTAAAATAAAGGGCTATTTTCCTACTCTAACCTGATTTGTGCAGTACACTGTTAAGAGGAAGAAATAATGAATCGCATTGAAGGAGAATGAAGTGGAAAATTTCTCTTCAGACAGCCATGTCTCTAAACAATTTATCCTTTGATACATGAGCAATCATCCAGTCCAATTCATTAAGGCATACAAAGAATAGAACTCATAGGACATTTTTAAAATATCCTCATAGCTTGAAAGAGTTGACAATATGCAATTAAAACATCCCATCCAATCCCAGAGTCCTGTCCACCCTGCCTCACAGGCCCTGTTTCCCCAAAGAAATCTTTCATCAGTGGATTCTCCACGGCAGCAGATTGCAAAAGCTGGATGCGGTTCCTCCCAGGGCCCATTGTTTTTACCAGTTAAAGGAGATTCTGTACATGCAAAATGAACAGGAAGGAGCTCAGAGCGGACCATATGTGCTCCCAAAATTACTGTGCCACACTTTGACTCTAGGGCCGGCTATCTTGTCTCAAGGCTCAGATGTCCCATCTGAGAAATGAGCTGAGGACAGCTGCCTTCCATCTTCCCAGGGCTGGCCTGGGATTGGTTGAGCAGTAATTGCAAAACCAAGGGGAAACAGTCACATTCAGACTAGCTTCTAAGAAAGGGATGTTGGGTAGTAGAGGCAGCAGTCAGTTAAAAGAGGCCAGAAAGAAATACCCTTTGAATATCCATCCTTTTGCAGGACATTTGAAAATCATACCTAAGACATATCAATAACAACTGCAATTACGGAGAGCTTCCTCTAGCAGATTGAACATACATTGTTCAGTTAGTCTTTATAGCAGCCACCCTTTGACCACTGAAGAAAGTGAGGTTTGGAGAAGGGAAATGACTTTCCCCAGGGCACAGGAGCACCAGGCAGAGAAGCCACGGTAGAACCCGGGACCACTGGCCTCTAGAGCCTGGCTCCTTATTATCTACAAGCCACCTAAGCAGAGCTGTCGCTCAAAGCCCAGAAAAGCCTCAGGCAGTCTTAACCACGTATGTCTCCTCTGTTTGTGTAGGTTCTTTCCCTGGGAAAAGTGATATGAACTATAATGATGATCCTTATCATGTGGTCAGCCTTTTTCAATTTATACAGCTCTTTCCACCCATAATATTATGTGAAAATAAAAATAACACTGAGGGTAAAGCTAGCCAGAAGTATTGTCCCCATTTTATGGGTAAGGAAAGAGAGACCCAAGGTAACTCATCCGGCCGGGCAAGGAGTCGTGACTCAAAGCCAGGTCACCAGGCTCCGGCGCAAGACTCTGATCTGACCCATGCAGCTGGCACTGTGTCCATAAGCCGTGTGGACAGCAGAGCAGCTGGGGTCTGATGTCCTGCCCCATGAGCTCCCCCTCTCCTGCCATCTTTCTCTGCAGCTCTGGATGGCCCCTCCGGCCTGGTGACAGCCAACATCACCGACTCGACCGCCTTGGCCATGTGGCAGCCGGCCATTGCCACTGTGGACAGTTATGTAATCTCCTACACAGGGGAAAGAGGTAAGGCCCTGCCCAAGGCTCTCCCCACCCTGAGCAGTGTCTGTGCTTCTGTAAACTCTTGCTGTTCCTCCTTCTCTGTGCCACATTTGGTACAGGATGACAAAAATGCATGAGTAGTTTGGAAAGGCCGGTAATGTCCTCGTGGCTCCCAGTTGCAACCCCCAGGGAGTTTAGTAGGCCATTTAAAGGGGAAAAAAGTACATCTCCAGCCTCCACGTGTTTTCCTGGCCAATGCCCCCTCTCCTGCTGGTCTTTCTACCTATCAGTGTGGGACACCCTCTCTAGGAAGCCGCTCTCATCCTTTACAAAGAAGTCTAGAATCTCAATCTCAAACAGACTGTTTCAGGCAGCACTGGGGAGCCTCAGCATCTCAGAGGCCACACGAAAGACCAGTGGTAGAAAATCTGATTAAAAACTAAGAAATTATTCACCCTTCTTTTTGCAGCCACCTGTGCTAATTTACTCCGTTGGCAGATTAAACACTTGCTTAGGGCATCAGCAATCCACAGCCACTGGAAAGGAACACCAAATACAAATAAGAGAGAGGACAACCAGATAGCCCTTTTCAACGAACTCATCCATAATTTTATAATGAGCTACTCTAGAAAGAATGTTGCTATTTCTTTTCCAAGTATAGGAAAGTTTCATATTTTATGGGCCAGTATTGTTTTGCTTTCAAGGGACGATATGAGAGGGCACCATAATCCGTGCCTGGGGCCTCTGCGAATTTTAACTCAGCCCTGGCAACCTCCCGAGAGAGTTCTTCGTGAGGGCAGAGCAAAGGTGGGGTGAGGGCAGGAGGAATGCTGGGATTGTTCTATTTACTCTTTAATTGTTAAATATTCCTTGTGAGCAAACTCGTCCGAATCAGGGAATATCGTATTGCCTCGTCTAAAATAAATCAGAATATAGTTCATGGGAATCGTGGAAATTGTGGATTCAGGGCTAACCAAGGGCTAGTCCAGAAGGAGGGTCGCTGCGGGGGCGGGGTTCACAGATGATGAGGAAAGCTGCCGGACTTGTCCCAGTTTGCCTGGAACTTTCTCGGTTTGAGCACTAAAAGTTCCACACCCAGGAAAAGGTAAAGGCAAGGTAAAGGCAAGCCAGGATGGTCGGTCACCTGTGATTAGGAAATATTAATAAATGCATGCACCTGGGCACCGTGGTTTGGTTTCCACCATTGCATGTGACCCAGTGGGCTGAGAGGCAGTGACCGGGGTCTGGTGTGTCCACAGCTGCGGCATCTTGGTCTCCGCCTCAGCCTAATGATTTGAACCATTTGGTAACTTATAAAAGGAAATGTGAGTAAGTGACACAGAAGGAGAGCAAGCAAAGGGACAAATTAAATTTGGGCAGCGCGAGGCTTGGGGATGTCACCCACAGCTCTCATCCAGCTGGGTCCTGTGTCTCGGCTGCGACGCTCTCCCAGCCAGGACCATGTGGAAAAAAGTCTCCAGTCCCCTTCCTTCTGAGTCGGTGCCTGGAAAAATCCAGTCTCCGTGTGATAAATCCTTTACATATGAGGTGAGCGCTCGAGAGAGAGAAAGAGGCGTGAGTCATTTGAGAAATCAAACCCGCTTTTCCGCAGGGTCACTGAAAGTTTCTGTGTTAGCAGGAGGTGTGTGTGCCGTGTGCCAAGTCCGCTCACGGCTCAGACAGCCAGAGGTAACTGCCTCGGTATGTGTGTTTCGTGCTCAGTGCCAGAAATTACACGCACGGTGTCCGGGAACACGGTGGAGTACGCTCTGACCGACCTCGAGCCTGCCACGGAATACACGCTGAGAATCCTCGCCGAGAAAGGGCCTCAGAAGAGCGCAACCATCGCGACCAAGTTCACCACAGGTACCAAGACGTGAGGGCTGGATGCTCTCCCTTCGGAGACGCCCACCCACAGCCCGTGTCTCAGACGGCAACCCCTCGCCAACTCTTCCGTCTTAAGTCAGGCCCTTGCCATGCGATGACGTCAGCATCACTTAACTCCACCAGTGCCCGCTCCCTCAGGGCCTGGAGAAACACACCATTTCCTTTTGAACTGAAATGACCTTGTGCTCCCCATAGATGAGGAAAAGATTTGAAGAGGAGGGCTTTTTAAGTGGAAAAACACTCCCCACTGGCCCTAAAGTCAGCATTTAATGATCCATGCTCCAGGCGGGGAAATAGTTTTGAAGAGAAGAATTTTTCGGTCAGGTTTTCCTAGATGTTCATCGGGTTTTTATACATTGAGACCTTTTTACAAACTGTAGCAAGCAGGGAAATGGAGGAACAGGCCTCTCAGTCGGGGTGAGTGCTGATAGTAGCATCCATCTGTCCATTTATTTAGAAACCCGGGGGGTGGGGTCATGGTGTTCACAGCTGTATCTTTCTGCAAAATCCAACCCAGGCCAATCAGGACCATGTTGGGCTCATAAAAACTCAGCCCTTAGAATGAGATAAACCACAGAAAATTTGTCTTTGGAGATCACGTGGCTTAACTTCCTCATTTACACATGGGGAAGGTTCTTGCCCAAGGTCATGTAGGTCAGGTGTGGGGAAACCTGAACCCTGTCCTGTGGATGCCCAGCCTTGATTTCAGTCCTATACTTGCTGACTCATTTGATACCGATTATCTTGCCTTCTCCAGACCTCGATTCTCCACGAGACTTGGCCGCTACTGAGGTTCAGTCAGAAACTGCCCTGCTCACCTGGCGACCCCCCCGGGCATCTGTCACTGGTTACCTCCTGGTCTATGAATCCGTGGATGGTACAGTCAAGGTATCTTGAAATACATAACAACTCCCGACTGCTGGTTGAAACATTGCATGGTCTTCAAACTAGGGAAGAATTACCCGATGCTGTTGTTCTACCCCAGGGCAACGGGGAAGCTGAGAAAAGTTAGTAGGGACTGGATTCCACGCCAGACCTTCTGAATCATACTGTCCGGCCTCTCTCATTTTAAGCAGACTTTACTTCTGATAGTCAGCCAAGATCAAGAACCACTGCTTACAAGACTTGAAGACATTTTAGGAGCTGGATTCTTGGTCCTTTAATATTTTAGTGAGCAAAGACCAAGAGTAGCTTCTGTATCTTTGCCTTATATATTTTCTCACAGGTGGTATCGGTGTCATTACCTTACATATTGCAATGCATTTTACCATGTCCTTGTGACATCAACTGCTAATAATGTTTATATCCATTGTTAACACTATTTGCATTCTCTACCCATGAATTTTTTTTCTTTTACTTCTTAATTTTAAATAACTTTAGACCTTCAAACAAGTGAAACAGATTTTCTAAAATTTACCTTCTAAACTTGTTATTGCATTTTTTTTGTTTCAGCTATATTCCCAAGATCTTTTATTTCTTCTCTGCACATTCATCTTTCCCTAGCACCTTGTTTGTGTTTTGCGTATCATCTCTTGCTCTCCAAGAATTATATTGGTATTGGTATTTTATTCTATACCCTGCATAGTGTTTCTTCCAAGTGCCTTTGTCCTGCTGCTGTTGTTGGGTTTGGTTTGCTTTGGCTTGGGTCTCCGCTGTCATGTTGGAGACTTGCACTCAATGTCTCTTGGTCCTGGTCTGTCTTTTTGTCCTCAAGCCAAGAATGAAAGAGCTGATTGGGAGTTCCAACTACACAGGCAGGGCCTGTCAATGTGGGGCTCACTACAATGATTAGGCAAGTACCCAGCAATTTTGCTGGGGGACCCCCAAATATCAGTGCCCTAAAGCCTGGGCTCTCACTGTGTACAAACCACCGGTTCATTTTATGTTTCCATTGTAGCACCTCCGCCTCCCCGACAGCTAAATCTGGTGGATTTGAATCCAGAACCTCCTCTCTGGCTCAACCTCTCCAGAGAGTCAACTTCATCTTGCCATCTGGATGGGGAAAAACAGTCACCTAGACTGTTGGAAGGGGCAGGATGGGGAGATCCAAGGGTTTAAACAAACCTGAGCTTTGTTCAGTCACACCCCACACTGGCCTTCAGAGTTGTCTTTGCTTTTGTGCACATTCCGTTGCTGAATTCGCTGGATTCTGGTGTGCACCAGCCAGCCCTGCCTGGCTCCACCTGCAGCTGTTAGTTTGTCCCTGGCTCTCCCCATCCTGCCCCCTCCGTGGTCTCTCTGCCACCCACTTTCCACCTACCGAGATCTGTTACTGAGAAGATCTGCTGTCTCCTCTCCTGCACCCCTCACCTTTGTGGATTTATACCTTATGTTCCTTTGCCTCATTTTAGTGGGTATCAGAAGCAAGTAGAGATACATGGCCATGTCTAATCTGTCATGTTTTGCCAGAGTGGATGCATATTTCTAGTTACTATCCTGGCCCTTCCTGGAGTAGTATAACAATGAACTAACTCACTCTGTGAACTGAGGCAAGTCCTTTATCTTCTCCGGGTGTCAGTGTTCCCATCTGTAAAATGAGTGCATTCGACTCACCCATCTTTGAGGTTCCCTTCAGGTCAGGCATTCTAGAATTCTGTGTTTACCTGAATCATGAGTTTCATTTTGATCTAGGGTCCCCTAATTGCCTAGAAAATGACTTTGCACAGCAGCCCAGAGAGCTGACAGGTAACTATATCCTCAAGTAATTCAATGAGTCCAACTGTGTACCTGACAGTTGATCCTTTCCCCAGGGACCAGAACTGGGGGCTGTACAAAGGCCATTGGGTATTAAATGGGCACTCACCTCAGTTTACTTTCCTGCATGTCCAATCCCCAGCTCTACATGTGTCACTTAAACAAACAAAAAAAAAAAATCAACTGATGTAGGAGACAAGAGCACTGGACAGGGTGCACGATTATCCTCTGCCACCGACCAATTATGGAGTGAGAGCAAGACTCTTAGCTGCTCTGAAACTCAATTCCCCCATTGGGAAAATTGGGATGAGGTACCTCCCCAGTCACAGGACACGGGGTAACCTTCCAGGGGCCCCCACACGGACTCATTACTGCCTAAACCCAAGCAGTCGTGTTTGCAGGTTGTAGGGAGCACACAGGTTGTTGTGTTTGGTTTACTAGGAGCGTAGGTTGAATTCCAATCCCAGACACCAAGGTCATCTACTAAAAAGAATCAGAAGCTAGTAAGAGAATTTGAAAAGATTGGTTTCTGCAAACTTAAACCAATCACCTCCTCTGGACATCAGTACAGAGACCAGGCTCAAACTGTAAGTATAGTCACTGTGGACCAGCAACTGTCTCTCACAGATACCTCTGTTCCAGAAGAGAGACACACTGGGTCAGCTGGCACCTTCATCATGCCGTGCCTACCGAGCTGTTATAATCATCATCTCCTGACTCAAGAGATCATCAAACTGACTGCACATCTGAATCATCTGGGAGCTTCTTAAATGTACAACTAGCCAGGCCCAAGCTCTGGCTACGAGGATTCAGGCAGTCTGGGATGGGGCCCAGGCATCGTGTTGTTTTAAAGCTTCCTAGAGGGCTGTGACCAAAAGCTATATCTGGGGAGCACTGGCCTACCTGGCCTCAAAGTCTCTTACCCTTGTGTAAGTCATCTTGCCACCAGATCGATCTTCTTAAAGTACAGCTAGGTTCATGTCATTCACTTGTTCAGAAACCATTTCTTATAATGTTAAACTTCAAGTTCCAAAGCTCGGCACTGAAAATTTTCAGGACTCCTCACTTACAATGATAGACATCAGATTTCAAAGCTTATCATTTAAGGTCCTTCATAATCTGGTAACATTTTCCACTGCTCCGCCACCTAAAACTAAGTACAGTTTAGGGAGGTTATTGCTTCCTCATGTTATTTTGACTTGCTCTGCCTCCTCTGGCCCCAGGACCTTTGTCTATGCTGCACTCTCCCCATCTCTGATATCCCAACAGTGCACATGGATCCTGGCTCAGAGTGGGCACTCACTGGGTTCTTGTTGAATGAATAAATGAATGGATGAGGGGATTAATGAATGAATAGAATGAATTCCCATTTATACTGTAAGAATTTTTGTGACCAAAACTATTATATTCTTTCTTCTGCCCTTAGGAAGTCATTCTGGGTCCAGACACCACCTCCTACAGCCTGACAGACCTGAGCCCATCCACACACTACACAGCCAAGATCCAGGCGTTAAATGGGCCCCTGAGGAGCAAGCTAGTCCAGACCATCTTCACCACAAGTAAGGGGGTGGGGTGCAGTCTGACCTTGAGATCTAATGTTGACTGAATCAACCCTCTACTTCCCCTTTGACTTCTACTTTAAATGTTTCAAACAAATTTCTGCAAAGAATCCATTCTCTGCTACTACTTGGAAGCCTGAAGAAAGTGAGTGCAGGAGGGTATGAGCATCCCAGTGGTGAGCCCATCCAGATTCAGTCCCCATTGTCATCACTTGATCTGGGTGCTTTAAGAACGTTGCTTTCATTATATAATCCTCAGTTTCTTCATCTATACAATGGGATTAATAACAATCCCCTCCTCAAAAGGACCTTGTGAGGGTTAACAGGTATTGTATTTGGACTCCTAGCCCAGTACGTGGCCCATGTATATAAGTGTGTGGTCCTTTTATTGCCAGGGCTCAGTATGAGCTCAACATCCCTTCCCTTCTCCTTTCTCATGTCAGTGTTTACAAAGCCTGTCCACATTCAAAATCACAAATGGTCCTCCCACCAAGCTGGTGTGGCGGGTCAGGATTATCATGCCCGATTTCCTGATGGGGAAATGGAGGCTCCCAGAGACTAAACGGCCTGCTCAAGGCTACCCTGTGAGTTACAGTCAGAGTTAGACTCAGGTATTCCCAGCCCAGGGAGCCTCCCCTGCACCTGCCATGCGCGTCTTCGGCAGATGGCGAACATGCAGGTTGTTCCATCGGTGAATAAGAGGCAGCATCCACTCCTGAGGATGGGAGGAGCCAGGCTCTGCAGAGCCCTACCCTGCGCCACTCGCTGGGGACACTCGTTCTGCACGCACCTGCTTCCTCTCTGCCAGATCTTATGCCAGGCTAAGAACACAAAACTATGAGTGTGCCTTGAAGATGCTCTTGTACTAGGCCTGTAAAATAAGCAAGAAAACAGCACGTGATGCAACCTCAGATGAACGTGGAGGTGCTGTTGGATCAGAAAAGAGAACTGCTGTGACCATCAGTTCTCAGGCCCATCTACTAAGCACAGCCCCAAGATTGTCCATGTCTATCGTGTTTTAATTTTTTTGCATCATATTATTGTCCTTGGAAATTCTCCAGGAATTCTTGTTTCATCTTTCTAAGATTCCCAGGCTCAGAGCAGTGAGATAACATCTCCAGTGTCACATAGCAAGCAAGCGGCATGTTCAGGACTAGAACTCTTGCCTCAGAATCCTCTGCAGAGACTAAGATGCATACAGATTGTGGATTGAAATGTATTTCTCTGGGGAGCTCAAATATCCAAGGCTTTTATCAGACTCTCAAAGCAGCCTGTACCCTAATAGAGTGCCCCAATCTGCAGTGAGCGGCCCACCATGTGCTAGAAACCCAGCCATCCATCCGGCCAGTGCATGGGTGCGCATCGGGTGCGCATCAGGTGTGCCTGGCTACTCCAGGTGGTTCCAGGTCACCCTGACACGTGCCCCACACAGCAGATCTGCTGTCCTCCCACGGGTATCACTGATGCCTCTATCAGTATAAGAGACTGAGATGTGTCCCTCATGTCCAAAACCTCCAAGCCTCATAGCCCCCCAGAGCAGTCTATTCTTGTCTTTTGCATGAGGGAGCAGAGACTCAGAGAGGTTAGGCTGCTTGCCCCCAGGACTCTGGCCCGTAAACAGTTAAGCTGCAGTGTCAAAGCTCCTACCCCAGTCCTCCTGCTCTGAGAGGTCACTATTTCTCCTTATTTCACAGTTGGACTCCTATACCCATTCCCCAGGGACTGCTCCCAAGCAATGCTGAATGGAGACACGACCTCTGGCCTCTACACCATTTATCTGAACGGCGATAAGGCCCAGGCTCTAGAAGTCTACTGTGACATGACCTCCGACGGAGGTGGATGGATCGTGAGTATCCACAGAAAGTCCAGAGCTCTCAGGCCTGGGAAGTGAAGGCAGAGGGCCTGGGGTGGGGGCTGGGGGAAGCGGGGAGAGGGGCGGAGGGGGAGGGGAGGGGCAAGGTTATATCCCTGCACTGATGCCCTCTGACACCTGACACCGATGCACATGAGGCTTTGCAAGATACTGCCTGTCACAGGGAGGCACCCAGGAATTCTCTCTTAAATAAAAGAATGGGAAAGAAGCCAGGGATTTAAAAAGAAAAAAAAACACGGAGGCAAAGAATTCTCTTGTAATTTATCTCATCCAGTCCTCATCTAACAACTCTGTGATGTATAAATGACAGTGACCATTGAATCCATTACTTATATTAATTAGCACTGACTAAGCTTTTATTATCTACCAGGCATTGTGCTAAGAGTTTTACATGAATTATTCCAACTTCATTACCATAGTCACTGGGTAGTAGTTTTTTAATTAATGCACTTTATTTTTTAGAACAGTTTTAGGTTCACAGCAAAATGAAGTGGGAAGTACAGAGAGTTCTCATGTACACCCCCTACACACCCACACAACCCCCCCCCATCAAGTGCCTGCGCCAGAGGGTGCATTTGCTACAATCAAGGTACCTACATTGACACACCACTATCACCCAAAGCTGGGTAGTATTTTTAATCCTTGTTTTTCAGGTGACAACACCAAGGCTTAGGGAGCAGAGGTGACCTGCCCAAAGTCACATGGCAAATTAGTGACAGGTAGAGCTGAGGACTGGTGCTCTTCCCACAGTCTGATGTTCCTTCCTCTAGGAAAGATGTGCTCTCTTTCCTGCGATAGCTTGAGTGCGCTGATTCATTGATATGTTTACAGGTGTTCCTGAGACGCAAAAACGGACGTGAGGACTTCTACCGAAACTGGAAAGCCTATGTGGCTGGATTCGGGGACCGCAGAGAGGAATTCTGGCTCGGTAATGCAGCCCTGCACGTTTGTGTCTAAATTGCTTATTTCTGCCCTCTTCGTCATTTTTCCTAACCCACAGTGACCTATGGGAAAGAAATAGGTTAGGAGGAAACACTAGTTCCAGTGGCAGACACAGAATATCGAATTCTTAATGGAAAAGACTAAGTAGATGCTCTGAATCATTAAAAATAACAATCCGATCACGCAAGAGCCAACAGTCAGGCCTTAAGAGTTAACCTGGCCTTAAGTCATTTGCTGAACCACTCACAGACTTATCCTCACTGATATCACTGACTGCTTCCCTCTCACGCCCCAGGTCGTGCTCTAAGTACACCATAGCCATAACCATTAACCCTCATAGCACCCCTGCAAAGTGCTAAATCCCACCTTGCACATGAGGAACCAGAGCCTCAGAGAGACTGAGTGGCTCCCCCATAGGAATCTAGCCAATAAGCAGTTGAGCTGCAATTGAAATCTCCCAAGGCAGCACACCATCACCTATCCATTTATCCACGCAACTCCCACTTCCAGCTCCTACCTGCACGGACCTTTGTTCTATATGCCACTGCGGGGGCCAGGCCAGGGAATGTCCATCCTGCTATCATACGCTGCGTTTCAACTACAAGGAGCTTTAGAGTTTAAACAGTACTTCCACCAGCTCATCTCCTTTGGTCTTCACGATACACTGGGAGGTTGGTAGGGCAAAGATGTCAACCCGATTTTACCCGAGGTTCAGAAACATCGCACATTTGGCCTGGTGTAGTACCAGCAAGGAGCAGAGCAGACTTCGAGCCCAGGGCTGTGCGACATGACCCTCTTTCCAGTGCACTGAGCTGCTGCTCTTGAAATAGAAATGATGGCCTCAGTCGCCGGTGCTTTGTAGCAGCCCCTGCCTGTCGTCCACAGGGCTGGACAACCTGAGCAAAATCACAGCCCAGGGGCAGTACGAGCTCCGGGTGGACCTGCGGGACCACGGGGAGACAGCCTTCGCCGTCTACGACAGATTCAGCGTGGGGGATGCCAAGACTCGCTACAAGTTGAAGGTGGAGGGGTACAGCGGGACAGCAGGTACAGAGCCGCCGT
>NW_012140858.1:4574059-4594610 GCF_000956105.1 Propithecus coquereli | reverse complement strand
GGTTCTTGGAGATTTCTTTGACTTGAAATGGCCTTTGTATGGTTTTCTGGCTCCATATTAGAGGAGAAATAAGTAAGGAAACAACATGTATTAAGGCCCGCTACGTACCATCCTTTCTTTGTAAATATCTCACCTGTATTATTCCCATTTAATCCTCCTAAAATCCATTTCAGGAAGATATTGTTATCATGTAGATGAGGAAACAAGCTCAGAAAAGAAATTTGCCCAAAGAAAGAACAGCTTGTAAAGGTGGATGCAAGCCTGGCCGCAGAGAACTGTTGCCGGTGGTGTTCTTAGTAACAAAAGGGATCAGGCCTGAGCGTGTGGACCACGCCACGGAAGCCATGCTCACTTTGGGTGGCTTTCTATTTATGAACACAGAACAGTCAAATGCCATGGCATATTTCCAGCATCTCTGAGCCCTGAAGGAAAACATCCATAAGGAGGAAAGCCTCCAGATAAAAGGTTGCCAAAAGCCAGGCTCAGTCTAAGGATGCACTAAGCTCTTTTAAGATGGCAATTTCGTGGTAATGAAGAGAGATGCCCAGGGGTGAAAATTGTTTTAGTTCTTGCAACCCTCAAAGAATTCTGACATTTTATTACCTGGCAGTAAAGACCTCTTTGGTTGAGATGGCTTCAGGCAAGGAGGATATTGTTACATGGCAAGCGAATCCACCAAGCAGCAGGAATGTGGCCTTTATCTGTCTCTCTTTGTATTTCCAGTGACAGAATGAGGCATAATATTTCCCTTTACTGAGATAACCTTTGTAAGGTTGCATTTTTCTGTGTGCTTTGGTTGCAGCCAGGACCTCCGCAGAAGAGCTGATATCTACCTGGCCCCCTCGTGTTCTGGGTAGCATTATCCGTTAAAAAGGCATCTGAGTCCCTTTGACAACTTGCTCCAAAATATCAGGGTAGAATGTCTCAGAGTCTTGAAATTTTTTGTGCATAGTACGTGGCTAGGGTTGAGAGTGAGGAGACACAAAAAGAAATGGCATTGAAATGCTTCTAAAATTCAATATATTAAATATTACAAACTATAGTCCCAAATACTATTATATATAAATGGGCTTATTGTCTAAGAATCAGGGAACACTGGTCTGACAGGCACTTTAAAAAATCACTATATGATACACAGACTCTTTAGGGGCATCTAATATTTGAAGGGTTTAATTATAAGTATGGCTAATATATACTTGTAGGGAGGGGAAAAGCATACCATTGTTACATGCAAATTTCTCAGCCTAGTCTCTCAGCTCTTCTATGTAAAGGGAATGCAGAAAAATCATAAAATAACAACAAAATTGTAATAACTATTTGCATCGCATGCTACCTGTTTAGAGTACACCTTTATATCCTTGTCCCAACAGCACTGTGAGATAGATGGAACCAATGTGCTGGTTCCATTTTACAGATGAGAAAACTGAGGTTCAGCAAGAGGCTTGACTTATGCAAGGTCACAGCTAGAGAGTGAAAGAGATGGGACTCGACGCTGGACCCTCCAAAGCCACTGCGGCCTACTTCCTACCACACAGTGCTGCTTCTATCTGAAATGGGTCCTGGGGGGTGACAATCCTGTCCTTCCCAGTCCCACATTCAATCTTGACTCTGGGCCCAATGTTCAAGGCCAGCCCACCCCAAGGCCTTTCAGTTGTCACCTCTGGTTCTGTCATTCACAGCCCAGAAGGGAAATTCCAGCCGGGATTTCTCAAGTCCGTATTTTCTCTCTCTCCCAGGTGACTCCATGGCCTACCACAATGGCAGGTCCTTCTCCACCTTCGACAAGGACACGGACTCAGCCATCACCAACTGTGCCCTGTCCTACAAGGGGGCTTTCTGGTATAGGAACTGTCACCGCGTCAACCTGATGGGGAGATACGGGGATAATAACCACAGTCAGGTGAGTGGACCGTGAGGGTACAGAGCAGGCCAGGCCTGGGAAGCGGGATGGGGCTGATGGGAGGACAATCTGAGCCCTCCGTCCCGGCACACGCTGGGAGGTGAGAGCCTCAGGTGTGTGAGAGCACTCTTCTTCCCAGCGCAATGAGAAACCTCAGTGATACTGCGCACCAGGCAAAACAGAAACTGCACATGTGAACCTTGGGGATCCCAAGGAGAACCACTGGTCAAATGGATCCCAAACTCAGCAACCCCAAAGTTAAAGCAGATAAGAGCGGAGGCCATGTAGGTAAAGCAGGGATGATGCAGACCCTGGCAGAGCCCTGGCCCAGGGGCACCTTCAGAACCCCCAAAACACATTGAAGTCCACAGACTTTTCATGCCTTCACTTTATGAGAAGACCAAGGCCCAGAGAAAGCTGACTTTCTCGAGGTCACAGAGGGAAGTTGGAGGCAGAGCCCTATTCTCCACCTCCAGCACCCCCCAACCTGGCATTTTCCCTGTGCCACACACAACTCTAGACAACTTCTGCAGTCACAGAAATGGATGTTTGAGGTCCGCTTTAGAAACAGGAGAGCGAAATGAATTCAGTAACCCGCACTAGCATATGCCTGCAAAGTGACACAGTCAGGTGGGACTGGCCACTTAATCTTGGCCAAGCCCCCGTCTTGGTCCCTTCTCAGAAGCTCGTCCCCCCTCCCTAGGGAGGAGGGGTGGGTGTTCTCACGGGGCCACATGACACTGATCCCTGGACCGCATGGATTCTCACGAGGTTTTCTCATTGGGGTCCCAGGGGCTTTGTAAAACTGCAACAGCCTAAATTACACCTTACGACCCCAGGGATTCTGATTCGATGACCTCCGGTGGGATGCAGCATCTCACATCTTTGCATATGTATATTTTTCTGTTGGTGGTTTTTGGGGTTTTTTTGGCAGGCTCCGCAGGTGATTCCAGACCTGCAGCCAATGTTGGGACCTGCCGTTCTCCACTGTTAGTCATCCTGATACATGTGTTTACGCCACAGTTAACTGCTAGCAAATGACACCTGGACCTTAAATGTAGCTCTTACCTTGACACAATTTCTGACACGTTTCAAAGTGTTCTCACCTTCTCTGTGTCATGTGCTTCTCACCTTTACCCCGAGAAGGAATCAGGACGTGGTTTTCGTGCCTGTGTGACAGAGAAGGCAGGAGTTAAAAGACACCTCTTGACACCTGTCCTGTGCTCTTTCCCCCTTATGACGTTACCTCAATAACGCTTCCACTCTGGGCATTATTCCACCACCTTGACTGCTCTGTCCCCTAACATTAGCTAATACAAAGTCCTTCTGGAAAAAAAAAGGTACACATCAAAAAGGAAGCCTCTTTTTCCATCCTTCCATTCCATTTTGGAAGAAGAATGAGATGACACAGGAGGCCACAAAGGAGTCACAGGAGTTCAGGCCCAGCTCTGGCTCTGCTCAAGTCCCTATGTGGCCTCTGTGAAGTCACTTTCCCACTCTGGCTTCAGTGTCCACCACAGCACAAGGAGGGCTTGGCTTCCTGCCCTGAACTGTTAGAGGAAGGAACCAGGGTGGAGGAAGGCAGCACGTGGCCCAAGCTGTCGGCCGCAGTACCTCACCGTAACTGAGTGATTACAATAGGCACATTTGCCCATGAAGTGAACTGGCCATTCTTAAGCCTCACCTCCCTGCTGGACTCAGAGACCACCCCATGTCAGTGAATGCCAAACAATTAGAAACAAATAAAGCATCTTTATTTTCTCCTTCATTTCACTAGCTCTTAACTTGCCCATGGACATGTTGGTTCACAGCCCCATGCAGGAAGAGGAGAGGGGTCAGTGTCTGGGGGTGGCCACTCAGGAGGACTCTCTGCAGCCACAGAGGGGCAGGGGGCCATGTGGGCCGTCAATGTCTGCCATCTGTAGAATGAGTCTCTTTGCTAAAGAGTCAAACATGGATCCTGGAAGCCCAGACACAAATCTGGTCTTTTCTTGTAGAAATCTTTGGCCAAACTTTCAGGGATATTTCTCCCAACTTGAAATTAAGGAAGTAATATTAGCAAAGAACCTAAAATGTGCCCAGCACTGTGACAGCTCCCTTATAAACTCATTTAATCTTCATACCATCTTTCATGTTTGGCATTATCAGACCTTAAGAAAGAAAGAAAAAACATAGAAAAACTGCGACCCAGAAAGATTTGATAACTTGTTTAACACCATTTATCTCTTAAGTAAGAGCATTCATATTTAACCTTGTATGTCAAGTGGCAAAACTTGTGTTTCGCCTATGTTCTTTCCTCTATTCCATACCAAACCCCTGTAAAGATAGTTCATAGAAATCCTGTGAATTACAGACACATGCACACACACATACCCTGTATATAGCTGCTCAATAGTGACTTAAATTCCTTTAAAACTTATTCCTACACATGGCAAGTTTCATTGGCCACCATTTTGTTTCAAGATGGCAGCCCAAAGTCAATGCAAACTCAGGTGACTCTTGACAAGGGTGAAAAATTGGGTCAGATTCAGCCAGACTCTTTGAAAGTTTTGACCACACAGGCAAACAGAGAGATGAGCAAGAGACAGCTCTGATATGCCAAATGGCCAAGTCAAAACAGAACTCGTTTTGTTTGAACAACTAAGTAGCAATGATCGGTGAACACCTTGCCTAATGTAAACCAACATGGAGGCCTTCTCTTTTGTACAGGGTGTTAACTGGTTCCACTGGAAGGGACATGAATACTCAATCCAGTTTGCTGAGATGAAACTGAGACCCAGCAACTTCAGAAATCTCGAAGGCAGGCGCAAACGGGCATGAATTCCAGGGACCACTGGGTGAGAGAGGAATAGGGCCCAGAGAAAGGAACGGATTTTACCAAAGCATCAATACAACCAGCCCAATTGTCAGTCCACACCTGGGCTTCTGGCAAGAGTCAAAGTTGACCATGGATCACTGCGGCCAGCGGCAACTGCACGGCCTCACCTACTCTGCGATTACCTTCTTCGCACCAAAGACACTAGTCTCCAGCAGGTTTCTGTTTTGTTGTTTGATTCAGCAAAACTCTTCCAGTGACAACATCACAATGGTTTTTACTTCTCTTGGGTGGCTCTGGGACTGGGGAGGGGTAGGCTGTACAGTGGTAGTTTGTTTTAGAACCAGCTGTATTTTACACAAAGCCGTATAATTAATTATTTTTGTTAGCAAAGATTAAATGTGTGTCATTGGAAGCCGTCCCCCTTTTTTTTTTTATATTTCATACAACAGAAACCAGAAAAGCAATATTGTTTCAATTTTTAAAATATGATTAATATTATTAATATAATAATGATGATGAAAACTAAGGATTTTTAAAGAGATCTTCCTTTCCAAAACACATCTGGACGTTACCTGATTGTATTTTTTGTTTTTTAATAAAAGCACAAGTACTTTTGAGTTTGGCTGTCATTTTGCCTTTCATCGTTGAGTCTGGATTTCACCAAAGCCAATAATTTGAACAAAGGGAGGAATACTGGACAGGAGAGATAAGGAGGGCTGGTGGTCCAGTGGGAGGAGGAGAAGAAAGACCAAAGGCTAGGAGAGAGATCACTTTTTTGAACAAAGTTGAACACAACTGGAAAAAGCTTACAACTGAAAATCCAACTTTTTGTCCACATTTCCAAGTCTAATGGTTTATGGTTTAAAAGATACTTTATACCCATTTTCTAATGTAACTTCCTAGAAATTCTATGATTTGGATGTGATGAGGGCCATCATCACGCAAAGTTTAAGATCCCCAGAGGCAGACTGCCTGGGTTCAAATCTGGGCTCCAGCATTCATTCCCAAGTTCCCTAATCTCTCCATGCCTCAGTTTCCTCATCTGTAAAGGGGGGATACTCACTCTTTTGTTTCACAGCATTTCTGTGAAGAATAAATTGCATCATCCATATAAAGCCCTCAGCGTGGTGCCTGGCACGTATTAAGAGCTAGCGTCAGCTATCACTGCTATCGCTTTATACGAGACGGACTGGGCTTCAGAGCCAAGCAGTGACTTGGCTGGAG
The DNA here is from genome assembly GCF_000956105.1 of Propithecus coquereli. NCBI lineage: Eukaryota > Metazoa > Chordata > Mammalia > Primates > Indriidae > Propithecus > Propithecus coquereli. The sequence continues at coordinate 4,588,668 of NW_012140858.1, read as the reverse complement.
CTATTACCCAACAAATAATAGAACTTGGATTTAAACCCAGGCCTTCTGGCTCCAAGGTTCCTACTCTCTTCCAGGTCCCTGATGAAACTCTCTCCTTCCCTGGGGAAATGTGTGCATGGTGAAAGAGTGCGGGTTGCAGAATGGGGGCTGTGGGGGAACTTCGACAGGACCCTTCATTGTGCTCCTACAGTCCTGAACTCTTAGAACCAGGAAGCGTGTCCGTTAGGAATACCTCCTTCTCTCCTGCAGCACAGCCCCCTGCAAGAAAGAGAGCCCAGTGTCCCCCCAGCCTCAGCCTGAACACGTCCAGTAATGGGGAACTCATTGCCTGGTACAGCAGACAATAGAGTGAGTCAGAACCGCACAGCGCACAACATTGCCCTTTTAAAACAAGGGTATGTCGGGGCAGAGTGATTCCCAGTTCATTCTCTTAGGGATTTTCAGCAAACTGACTTATTTAATGAAAACGTTTGGACTGATAGGCCTCGTTCAAATGGAATGTGATGGCTCAGAAGCGAGGATCAGAGGAATTCGTGGCTCCAGCCATATCCTCTGTTGCAGAGTTCATCTTGCTTTACTAAATGCTGTCATGTTATATACACAATTTGCTGTTCCAGATCATAAGACCTGGTGCATACAATTCAGCCATAGCAACACTCTCCTGGCTGCATAAACCCAAACAAATGGGCTCCCTGTAACCACCGAGCCTTAAGTAGGAGGCTTAACTCTCCACTGGCTGCTGACCCAAATCCTACCCCTCTCCAGGACTGTGGATATACTTAAGCTGTTAAGGGATTCCCCAGAAGCCACACAAGAATCGAGCTCTGAATGGTAAGAGGCCACCTCAAACAGGAGTCCTTAATCACGGCCTTGGGAAGGTTGTAGAGGCCTCAACCGGGACAGGGCAGGCAGCAGGGCCTTAGGCCATGGTATTCAAAGACCTCACCTGGCAAATGCAAGTTCACCACTTCTCAAACCATCCTTCGTCTCTGGCTCTGTGGCTTGGCTCCATCAACCTCCTCCATCTTGAAAGGCCTCTTAAAATTCCACTCCAGCCTCAAGGTCAGGGCCCCATCCCCGCCCCTGTGAGATAGGCAAAGCGTCTCTATTGAGAATTGATTTCCAGGCTGTTCAGTCTTCCCTTCAATCCGTCCTCCATCTGGCCCCTTCCTCCTCCCTGCTCTGTGCCCTGCAAGGCCACCCCGTGTGGATTGTGGCAATGTCCCCAGCTTCCAGGAGGTCATGGCATTTGTGTCCTAGGTCCATCCCTACAGCATCACTGTGGGCGGCCAGTTCCCTCATCAGAGTCACCACTGCTGTCCATGGACAGTCTCCGTGCAGCTGTCTTCGGGTTTCAGATGACGGCTCCTGAACCTGCCCCTTCCAGTCTGGGATGGCCGCTGCGTCCCGTGGCTGCTAGATCTGGGGAACTGGGCTGGCCTTTGTGGCCCTGCTTCACCTGCCTGCACCTTTAGAAATAGCCCCTGTACTCCAGCTCTCCTCAGGGTCCCTGACAAGCCAGGCCTGCCCACGATCAGGAACACTTGGGCCCACGATCAGGAACACCTGTGCCCTCGGTGCCTGCTTGTCCGTTATATTCTGACCTCCTGCCCCTCTCCTTACAGCAGCCATTGGTCATATAATGGCTTTCCAGTATCCAAACTTCTTTCTAGTTCAGACAATTTAGCAATGGGTGAGGCCCCTGGTCCCGCCATGGAAGGCACAGAGGGAAACACTCTTTTCTCCTCCCCTTGGTGGCCAGGGAACGGGCATAAAACTTGGGCTTTGCCAATTGGATACCTACAGAGGGCCTTTGAACCTTGGGCAAGGCGTGCAAAACAAAGAGCCTATGGGACTGCCTTTCCCACAGTATCTAGCAACGGGCCATCTGTGAGTGGGATCTGTGACCACGTCCACAGCAGGGTATAGCAGTGTCTTTCTTTGATGGTGACAATCATTTCCAGCAGTGACAAAGGAGTACTGGCCGATGAGCCCTGCTACCTGCCCTCCTTTGGTTCCTGAGAATTTTCTGTGCCTGCTTCTTCAAATTTCCTGTTAACTTTACAAGCTTCCTGATATCCTTCCAGAAAATTCCTTTTCTGCTTAGGTAGTCCCAGATGATTTCTGATGCTTGCAGTCAAATGCCTGGACTGATACGCCCCTCCCCTAGGCCAATGATCCCTCATGTTCATTGCCTCTCCTGTAGACCCAGCATTGTGCTTGGCGCTTTAAATAGTTGAAGTCATTTGAGCATCACAGTCACCTGTAAGACAGGTAAAACCATTCCATTTTATGCAGGAAACTAAGCTTCAGAGGGGTCATGTGGCTTGCCCACAATCACACTCTGCTGTTGGAACAAGATTTAAAGCCAGCTCGCCTGATTCCAAAATCCAAGTTCTCTGCAGCGAGGATATCTTATTCATGCCAAAAACCACACCAAATGGAGAACAGCACTTCATTCATTTATTAAATGCTTGTTAAACACCCCCCATGGGGAAGGGATTCGCCAGAGAAAAAAAGAGAAGATCCCTGTGATCAGGGAATTTAAATTCTAGCAAGGAACAATGAACGATGAAGGTAATAAATGAGCCAACGGAATGATGCAGTTAAAGGCAGTGAGTGCCGTGGGAAAAAGGACCAAGTGTAACAGGATAAGGGTGTGAGGGTGCCAGAGCAGGGGGCATGTCCCAATGTTAACACAAGGTGACCAGACAAGGCGAGCCTATGAGAAGGACTCGAAGCAGGAACAGAGGACATAATCGATGAGTATTTGTTGCATTGAATTATTGTTCATTTCCCTCATTTTAGAGAAGGGAAAACGTCCGGAGGAGAACAGGGACTGACCCAGGTACCCCAGCAATCTGGCAGTAGATTCTGATAAGAAGCCAGTGGCTTGCCCCTTGTGCATGGCTGTCTGTCCTGCAAAAGGAGGGAAACATTTCGGGCACTTCCTCACTGAGCTTCCCGGGAGCTGAGATCTGTCAAACACCTGTCTGCGCAGCCCAGCCCTATGGGACTATGATCCTACCTTCCTCCTCCTCAGCTCGTCCTACCCACATGGTTCTGCCCACCACACCTTGCTGGAAGCTCCTTGTGGGCTTGGCCAATTGGTCCTCTTCTCCCAAGATTTTCATTTCTTTTCTCATTTAAAAATCAGTATTGAGTACCCACCCACCCCTAATATGCCCAGCACTAAGTAAAGGAAATCATAACCACAGTCCCTGCCTTTGTGCAGCCTCCCTGCCAGGGAGGGGCTGGCCACAGTCACATGATCAGACAAGCAAATGTCTAATCCCAAACCAAGTGCAGCGCTTTGGAAGCCAATACCAGGAATTATGAGGACCTCTAATGGGACCTGACAGGGAGGGGTCCCTGAGGAAGGGGCATTTGGTTGTTTTGCTTTTTGAGACAGTCTCACTCCATCACCTCGGGTAGAGTGTAGTGGCATCATAGTAGCTCACTGCAACCTCAAACTCCTGGGCTCAAATGATCCTCCTGCCTCAGCCTCCTGAATAGCTGGGACTACAGGCATGTGCCACCATGCCCAGCTAATTTTTCTCTTTTTAGTAGGGACGGGGTCTCACTCTTGCTCAGGCTGGTCTCAAACTCCTGAGCTCAAGCAATTCTCCTGCCTCTGCCTCCTAGAGTGCTACGATTACAGGCATGAGCCACTACACTCAGCCAGGAAGGGGCATTTGAACCAAGATCTGGACAGCAAGTAGGAGTTAAGCAGGCAAAGGAATCAGGGCAGACAGAAGGCAGAGGACAAGGGACCTCTGTGGCCCTGAGGCTGCAGTGGTCACCAGGAACCAGGCTGGGCTAGAATAAGGATTTTGATCTGTTTCTTTAATGCAATGGAAAGCTACTAATGACTATTAAGCAGGGGATTATTACAATCACATGTTTGGGGGGTTTTTTTGACCATCTTTTTGTTGCAGTGTGGATTTGGGCTAGGAAGTGCCAGGTGGGAGGAGACCCATGAAGGAGCAGGAGTCCAGGTGACAGGTGCTGGAGTTCGGCTAAGTGTGGTGTTGCAGAGATGCAGCGTATGGTTCTGAGAGATGTTTCGAAGGTAAAACTCACAGGACTCGGAGCCCAGGGGAGCTTCTCCGTGTCCTCACCATTGTTCCCGAGCTGCCCTCGATTCCCACCGGAGACTTTTCCTGGACACAGGTGTCAGTTAGGGCATCAGTGGCAATTGAGTCAGGCTAGTTAGGGATGTGGGGAGCTGGAGTCAAGGCCCCCTTAGCTCTAGGGCCTGGGAGGCTGCAGGGCCTGGGAGCACTGGGTAGGGGTGGAGAAAGCAGGGAGGCTCCTCCAGGTGGCTGCAGTTAGAAATGAGGACCAGTGGTGAGGCCAAGGGGAGGCCTGTGGCTGGAGGCAGAGGGTGAGGGCAGAGGAGCAGGGCAGGGTGGTGGTAGGGCCTTGCAGCCAAGGCTTGGTGTCCTCCGAGTGCAGCTGAGAGTTGCGGAGGGTACTTAGACTAGGACAGCATAATCAGCATTGCTCTTTAGAAACCTCACTCCCTCACTAGGAAGGGGTCCACCCGTCTACCTGTGCCTCTGGCCTCCCCGGGTGGGGTACTGGAGTGCTCACGTGTGCACCGCCAGGGTGTGGGCCTGGCACGGTAGGCATATTAGTGGCCAGCAGGGGGCTCACCCACCTCCTCTTTCCTCCCCAGGGAGCTCACAAATGCATTAAAATTTCTGGAAAAGCAGCAGGAAAAGGCTCTCTCCAGAATCGCTCCAATCCCACCAGGATTGGAAAATAGATTTCAATATTTCACAGGAAAAAATACACACAGAATAGGCAGCTCCCACAAATACCCAGCACATTTGCAATTACAGGTTAAGAAATTGTATCTCAGAGTAGTGAAGTGACTTCCCCCCAGGTTCATTCAGCCTCTAAGTGCCAGAGCTGGGACTCAAACCTGAGTCTTCCGACCCCTCAGGTCACAGTGCCTTGCACGTCCATCTGCGTGTTCATTCCTTTATCCATTCTTCCATTATCCATCGGGAGACTCAGAACACCTGCCGGTAACTGGTTTCTCCATAAGGCTTTACAGTTTGCAAAGCCGATGTGATCGTAACAGCTACTTCAAAGTCATCATCTTTGTAGTGAGGGCTGAGCTTGAATCCCGAGTTTTCCAATTACTGAGTCATCTTGGTCTAATCACTCAATTTTTCTGTGTATCCATTGAAATGAGAAAACGCTATCATCGCAGGTTTCTCTCCCTAAAATTGGAAGGCAAGAGCATCTGGGTGAAATCCTCAAGTCAGCCAGCAGGTGGCAGCCTCCACCCGGCTTTGGGAGAGCAGGAAACCCAGCGCTCCTGGGGGACGCGTGGCCGTGGACGGGGCTGGTGCGGCTGCGCTCCCAGGCTCATGGGCGCCTTTGGGAAAGCAACTTCACCTTCACTGGAATCCTCCTCTCCATGAGGTCAGCAGGGAGCATGGCAGGCCTCCTCTTCTGTTCTTGGTTCCCATCTGCTACACAAAACCCGTCAACCAAAAACCCTCCTGCTTATCACCCCGCTTGCAAATGTACACCGGGGTTGGGGACAGGAACGAGAGACACAGGGCGAGTTTCTGGCTTGCGTTTCCAGTCTCCATCTAGATGCTGCAAGGACCACCCGGCAAGGACCCCCACCCTCCTCTGACACGCTCAGCGCCTCCATCTCACCCACGTCCCATCGCCGTTTACTTTTACTTCCCAGTCCCTCACTGTTGGTTGTGAAGGCCAAGCGTGTGCGTTGTCTGTCCTTCTGTGCTTTCCCTTTGGCTCGTCCCTGGCCTCTCAGCAGCAAGACTTCTATTCTCCTTCCCTCCGCTAACTCCTAATGCAGAGTGAGACGCATCCAAAAATGTGGACTTGGTCCTGGTGCTGCTGCTATTGCTTTACTTTTTCATCTCTAAAGCTTGGTTTAGATGGTGATGCTTGCAGTTTATTCTAAACACAGCTTGGGCAACACAGAGAATGAGGTAAAGGGCCCTGTGTCCCCAGCACTTGTGTTCTGGAGCCAGTCTACACCCCAAAGAGCTGCAGAGTGATCCCCTTGCAACACTGGGCTGTGTCATACTACTCTGCTACTGGAACCTTCCAACTCTTGTCTTCTGGCTCAGAAGAAAGGCAGAGATGTTACAGTGGCCTTCGAGGCTCATACTTCTCATGGTACTCCTGGCACACTAGCCTCCCTGCAAGCCCACCCCCACTGCAGGCCCTTGGCCCAGAATGCTCTCTCCCCCAGCACATGCATGGCTCACTTTCTCGCTTCCTTCAGTCATCTCCCAATGTCATCTGCTCAATGAGACCTTCCTCACCATCCTACATAAACACACACACACAAACAAACAAGCCCTCCCCAATCCTAGTACTCTGTTTTTCCCCACAGCACAGATTTCCTCCTGACACAATACTGATTTACTTATTCATGTGTTCGCTTTCTAGAAATCAAGCTCCATGACAACAACAGGAACTTTGTGTTTCCCCTGTTGTGTCTCCAACACCTAGAACAGAGCCTGCTCTAGCATTTCTCAATCATTACACATCGACTGAATATATAACCAGACCTAGGACAAGGGTGAAGCAGTCTGTATTAGCCTCACTTATTTTCTATTCGATTCATCAAGCACCAACTATATTCCCATATCATCATTTTATAGCTGCAACAAACTCAGAGAGGAAGTGATTTTCCCGAAGCCGCCATGTAATCATTGTGGATTTGAATTCGGTTCCCACTCACCCGCACCATTACTCAACAGGTAGGAACCTAAGAGTGTGATTTAAAGAAACAGCAAAGGAGTTGCTCTGTTAAGGACCCCCGGAGACAGTCTTTCTGATGGAGGGACTGGCTAATGGGCAGAGATTGTTTTATAGCAAAGAGATCTGGCAGGATGTTTAGAGAAAAAGAAATACCTTAAATATCAATCATTTCAAAGACAGAGCATGTTATATGTCCAACCAGAATAACTTCTCCAGGGTCTTCACACAGGGTCTCTTGGAGACCATTCTCCCAATTTTGGACAGTGGTCCTGCCACCCAGCCACACTGAGATCCATCATTTCTCAAGGATCAGTGGGACAGTGGGCAAAACCAACTGACTTTCTAAGCCTTTGTTTTACACCCAATCAGAGTAACAAAGATTTCTCAGATGATGAGGGGAGAGGGAGAGGGGGAATTTCCCAGGTATGGTAGGAGCATCACTAAACTGGATTCACTTAATTGGGGGCTCAAGAACTTCTCCAATAGAGTCCTGGTTCCCAGTGTCAAAAGAAGCCTTAATGATCCCCCGGGGCATTCAGCTTTTGTGTATACATTTTTCTACAGTCAAGCCTTCCTAAGCAGCTAGCAGAGAAGAGAGCAGAGCAAGCCCCAAGTGTATGAAAGGTGTTTGGGAGAGGATAAGAGAGAGACACAGTAGACCCAGAGAGGACCACACTCCACCTGGACACCCTTCAGATGAGCATCAGAGTCAGGTTTGAAAAGGTGTCTCCACCCAAAAGCCCCGTTCAAAGGTATTAAAGAGCCTTCAACTCAGGGCAAGTCTTGGTTAGCTCCGGAGCAGGCTGCAAATCCCATGAGGGCATGGATTGTCTGGCTGTGCTCAGCACTGCATCTCCAATGCTGCCTCCCCAATGCATGGCTCTTGAAGATAGTAGTTGCACAATTAAGATCTTTTTATTAACATATCAATTTATAATAACTGCCTGGAAGTTACTGGGAAGAATTTGGAGGTCACAACCAGGCCCAGTAGGAAAAAGGTTTGTATTCAATTAACAGGTGTCTTATTATTTCTCATCCTTAGAATGGAGCATATTTAGATCATTGGGATAGTGAGAAAACTAGAAACCCCACCTCTTTAGAAAGAGAACAATGGAATAATGAGCAGGGACATAATCTCTGTCTCAGAATCTCTGAAGATCTGTCATGGAGAGGAGAGAACAGACTTATTCTGTTGGATGACGGAAAGAAGAACTAGGATCCAATGGTGAAACCCATATGGGAGCAAACTGCACTCAAATAAAAAAAGAACTTTGAATGACCAAAGCAATCCAAAGCACTAATGGGCTGTCATAGAAGCAGTGAGCACATTTTTTTATAGAAGCAGTGAGCACCTAGCAGTGACACTGGAAGATCCCCAGGTCTTGGTGGCAGTTGGGACATTAAATTCAGTGGTACGGCAATGTCCCCTCCGGCCCTCATTCCGCACCTCCGGTTCAGTTACTTGTAGCATACAAGGTGCCAAGAATGTTTCTGCTCCAGGTTTTCAGTCTCCAGCCTGTGTCTCGAATGCAAAAAAAGGAAGTGCAATCACGAAATGACATAGGTGTTATTCTTAAGAAGAACGTGGCTCCTTGGGGAGATGGGAGGGGAAAAACACAGAAGTGTTGACTGCTCTCTGCACAGGCAGTCCTTCCCTCAAGGAACATGCTGGGGAGGGTCCACACTTTCAAGTTGACAAAACCCTAAACCTTCTAAAAATGCTGAGTTTAGTTTCTCTGAAGCAAGCTCCTTACTGGAAAAGAAACCTGCAGCCCAGCCATGATCTGCTGGGGGAGAATCTCACTGTCCCTGGCGCAGAATAATTTCCGAAAGAGATTGCTCCACGCCAAGCTCCCCTTTCAGGTGAGCTTTCTAAACTTCACTTAGAAAGTTACATGGGTCTTGATCAAAGGTCTCCATAAAAAGGGACTTTTAGTGTAAAAAGAGATACGATGTTATCATTAAGCTCTCAGCCTCAGCCACCACTTCATCGTTTTCTCCCCGACGTAATCCCGGCCGGCATTCAAATGGAATTTAAATGGCTTGGTGTACGCCGTGTAACACGTGTTTTCAATATTATGGCTTGAGCTTGGGTGTAACAAGACCCCTGGACGCAGAGTCAGGAAATTGCCTCCCTGACCAGATGGAGGGTGGTGTTGGAGGCAGGAATCATTTCTTAGCAGTCTTTGTATCAGCAGTCCCTGGCAAGGAAGATAGCAATGTGTCAAATGAATGAATGAATCCATTGATGGGTGGTTTCAAGTCCCAGCTCTGCTACAGAAGTAGCCGTGTGAACTTGGTCAAGTTACATAACTTCTCTGAGGCTCAAATTTTTCCATCTATAAATCAGAAATAATAATAGCAGCCTCTTATGATTGTTAACAAATGCGATGTTGTATATAAAGTGTCCCAGACTGCGTCTGGCATGTAATTGGTGCCAAAGAAGGTTAACACCCTTTATTCCCTCTTTACAAACATCCTTTACACAAAGTAAATAATCAATAACCATTTGCCTGTCTGATCAATAGGTGGAACTAATACGAATGCTCTCACTTAATTTAGGAGGAAGCACAGATTAAGTCAAGTGCCTCAGGGCATACGGCTGCTTTATGGAGGAGTTTGGAGCAGAGGAAGGGAAGCAAATGTAAAATCTAAGTATTAAATATATCTCTGCTAAATGTGAAAGGCAGCCAACACTTGTATTTGTCTTTCATTTACACCATGATTTCTACTTTGGTATTTGAGTTTCATAAAACAGAGTCTCTAGATCGTCCAGAGGGTCATAACTTTAACAGCCTTTCATAGTAAAACTAAACATATAGATACAATAAACTGTACTTTTACTTAAGGGAACCACACAGTAAACTCTTAATGCATCTGGTCCCCATTCCCACCCAACAAAGAACTTGTTTCTGCAAATCAATGTACATCTGAAGCTGCGATCAGGAAGTGAAATACATGTCATCCAACACGTTCCCCACCTTCCTTAGCTGCGGGGAAAGTAAGGACTTATTCCAGTCATCAAGCTCAGGTCTATGGCATCATGTATTCCTTCTAGTTCCTTCCACCAGTGTCTGTTCTCTTTTTCATCCCAATGGTCCAATTTTGCTTTCTGTTGAATCCATGAACCATTGCAAATCCTTCTGCAAAAATGTAATACAGAAGAATATTGAAAACATTAAATTGCACAGATTCCCACTTTGGAAAAGACATCTGACTTCCTCAGATTCACCATGTTTAAATGAGCGATGCTGCTAAAAAGTAATAACATCAAATGCTTATCGCAATTTCTGATATATGCCAGGCACCGTTGTAGGTGTTCCCCGTGTAAAAACTCACACCATGCTCATACAAATGCTATGAGGCAGGTAGTATTACAATCTCCGTTATACAAAGGAGGAAACTGAGGCGCAGGGAGGTTAGGTCACTTCCAAACTACACCATTGAGGAGGTGCTCCACTTAATGCAGTTAGGATGACAATGGAACACTTTGATTGAGAACCCCATCCTCTGGGAACCGTGAGGACAGCCATGGACATAATGAATGTACTGCTAATGGTGGCAAAGCAGTCAGCCCATGCAGCTGAAATGCTGATAGGATGCTAAAGAGTAAATTTCATTTTCCTTCCATCATCACGACCTGCAGAATCTGATTGCAACTGGAAGAAAAGCCAGGAGGTCATTTATTATTGTAATTTTGGCTTGAAGGGGACAAAAAAAATTCCATAGGATGAAAGGGCAAGTGCCCTAATGTCTCCTGTGCCTACGAGCCAGGCACATCACCCTGCAGACTCCTCTTGCAGAATGGAAATTTTTCCCACAGCGTGGAGAATTGAGACCGGAATCGTGAGGTTGCTGCAAAGAGGAACGCACAGCCCCTGCCTCTGACCACAGCCCGGGGGCTGACTCACGCTGTATTCAGATGAGCTGGCCCTGGGGATCTGGTCCGACGCAGAAGTGGCTCCTCACCTGCAGCTTGGGAAACTGTGGCAACAGAAGTCACTTCCCTGCTGAGTCTTCGGAATTCTAGGGGCCACGGAGAGCTGTGCGAGGACTGTCTGCAGAAGCCATTTCACTTCGTGCCGAGACTCCGGGCCCTGGATCCCCACTGCCTTTGGAGTTTTTGAATGAACTTCCATCAGACGGACACATGTCTTCATTGAAGTGTGTAGGGAAGCGGTCACTTCTCCCCGGCTTGAATGGCATCATCCATATGGCCACACGGAGGGAGTGGAACCCCATACCGAGAAATGCCGTTACGCAGGCCTAAAGCAAGACCGGAAGAAATATCTTGTCCATTCCCGAGAGAGCCTCCTGCCAGCCTGATGTTGCCTGCAGAAATAACACCTGCTGTCTGGTCTCCTCCTGGGCCAAGCTCCTGCTGCCTGGTTACTCCCTGCTTACTGCCTTCCTGCTCCCCATGCCTGACTCTAACTGCAGAATTTCTTCCTCTCCCCTTCGGACATTTTCTACCCCAACCCTCCTGATCATCAGCTGAAGCTTTAGCACTCTTTTTGCACCTGCTTCCTGGACTGGCATTGGCATCTGACCCCCTTCCCACAAAGTGCCCCCAGCCCAAGTCTGGAGGTCTTGTTGGAACCCATCCCAAGACACGGACACACTTGTGGCCTGGTAGATTTTAAGCCCCACTGGCAAAGCTGCTAGAAAGAAGCCACAAGAAGAAAATAAGCATGAGATGCAGTAACCACAGGTGGGCGCCTTCAGACAGGAGGTCAGGAAAGCCGTCTCTGAAAAGGCGACACATGACCCTAGACCTTCAATGCGAAACAGGGCATAGTTCATGCAAAAGGCCTACCGAGGGAAACAGCTTGCTAAGTGAAATGACTTCTATAGATGCTTTTTGTGTCCACGTTGTCTCCGATTGCATGGCTGAGTGGACGGTTCTCCTTCAAGCGTGTCTCTGCCTTGGGAGTTTCTCCAGCACCTGGAAAGCCCACTCCAATCTAAGCCAGGAATTTTTCAAAGTGGAACATCCCCAGGGGGATCCTCCACCAGTGAGGGAGGGGAGCAGTGGACAAATGTCCGAGGCTCCTGTCCTACGGCAGGACAATTCAGAGGCATGTTCTACCTGCCTTCTTGGAGGGGTCCCCGTGGGACTGAGCCACGGCTGCCCAGAGCAGGAGCTGACTGAACAGCGCAGCACTTGCTGGCATTTCCTTCCTCCCCGTCCCACCCGGCGCACTCCTTACTCCTGCATCCTGGGACCACCTCCCAAGCCCTCGTCTCAGGCTCTGCTTTGGACCTAATGATCTAAGGCAGAAGCTTATTGTGGTTGGGACACGGTGAAAATCCGGAGTGCAATAGGAGATGAAATCAGAGAGGCGAGCATGGGCCAAATGGTGAACAGCCCCTGGAAAAGCTTCACACTTCAGGCCTCAGTGCCTGGGTGGCCAAGATGGGGCAGGCCTGGGGAGGGGTGGGAGGCACAGGGATACGGCCTCACCAGGGCTAGATGGAGTCTTCAGGCCTCAGCTAAGGTGGCTAAGACTCAGGGAAGAAACTGGGACCAGCAGGGAAGGGACACTGAGCCGAAAGGCTGCTCACAGGAACAGAGCCAAGAGGGAAGCCACAAGACGAAGGTCTGACTCAACCGTTATGCAAGTGCCCAGAACTCAACTCTAGCATGTTGGACATGGCATGAAAATAACCGCAGCTTTCCTGAGCGCTGCCAACTTACAGTCAGTCTGCTAAGCAGTTTTCATAATGAGCTCACTTAGACCTCAAAACAACCTTGTAAGTTATTCTCCCCATTTTATAGATGAGGAAAGCGAGTCCACTAACCACCGGAACCAAGATTCATATCCGGAGTTACGAGATTCCAAACTCTATGCTCTGGCTCACCAACTACCCCGCCAGGGTCTGAGGGTGCTGCAGCCAAGGTTCAAGGTCAGTGATGGACCCTGAAGATGTAAGACTGATGGCTGCAGGTGGGAGGGCCTGGGAAAGGTAGGAACTGATGCTCAGTGTCGAAATGCACAGACAACATGGATCCGCCGGCATCTGCTGGGAGGAGATACTTCCTGTGCCACAGACTCACAGCAGGAGCCTGTGTCCTGACAGGTCACATGGCAGCTGTCCTTCCATTCACGAGGAATGTTTTCAGCTTGTCTTCTCTTTTCATGGCTGGAAGAGAAAGGACTCCAAGGAGGGGCGTGTAGGAAAGATGCTTGGCTCTTGTCATATAGAAAAGAAACCACAGTCATTCTTCTATCTGCGGGGCAAGCACCTATTTACAAAACATAAGCCAGTGCCTGAATTCGCAGTCCTCGGGGTGGGCAGAGCAGGCTGTACGATTCCCATTTCAGAGAGGTGCAAACTGAGGGTAGAGATGTTGAGAGGCAAGATGGTGGGGTGGAACCACCAGCCACTGGCCATGGAACCAGGAATGCCTGCTCTCGTCTAAGCTCTGCCTGGACTCACCTTCCCTCCCTGTGGGCTCCCTACCATCCCTTTGGTGCTGACTGCAGGCTATATGTTGGACGGGGAGGAGTCCAATGATGGAAAGAGCACGACTCCCGGAACGACTGCACCCAGCAGAGATCACACCCACCCACAGCACCAAGCCGTGGTGTGAACAAAATAAATTTTTATAATGTTGCACCACTGGCTTTACAGAGCTTTTTGTTATAATAGTAAGCCTACTGCAACTAACATGCTTCCTCTGCTGTCGAGTCTGCTTTCTCCCCTGAGTCCAGCAAATTCAGCCTCCTTTGGGACAACCATCCAGTATGTTCAGAGCTGAACTTCACTGGTGGCATGATCCTTGGTTTCTGTGATGTCTATTCCTGGAGGCTGGTCCTTGTCCAGCGCTCTTCCTCATTGCCCCAAAAATCAGTGAGAAGGCAAAGCCACACATCAGCCAGCGCCATCCCATAATCCAAAAGACTGATCGCCCGACCCTGTCACAAGAGACCCAGACCGTGTTTCCTCATCTCCAACTCTGAAATTCAGGGCTTGGCCTCACTGATAGCAAAGCATCCTGCCAACGCTTTATTAGCAGGATTCTCACAGGTAGACGCAAAGCACAAGAGAGAAGGATGTGGGTTAGTTAGTCAAAGCGGTGGGATAATTAATGAAGGTGATTTCCCCAGACTCAGAGGGAAAAAAGGTTTCATTGAAGGGGAGAGAATTCTTGAAGCTGACGTCATGTTTACGAAGGCAAAAAGATGAGAACATTTCCATAGTTGCAAATCCGACTGAAAGGTAGCAGAGGAGAGTGGAGAGGCCACAGGTGCCGGATCAGGCAAACCTGGGTTCAAATCGCACCTTTACTCCTAACTGGCAATGCAATGGGAGGAATTCGCTTCATCTTTCTAAGCCTGTTTCATCACTTCTAAAGGGGTACATCTCAGAAAGTTGCAGTAATTAAATGAGATAATGTGAGTAGCCCATAGGGTAAGTTGCAGCAGGGAATTCCCTTTCCTCTCCTTGTGCTATGGTGAGGGATGAAGCTAAACTGGGAAAGGAGAGGAAGGAATCGAGGCATTTCATTGCTTTATGGATTTATTCATGTATCTCAACATCCTGTGTCAGGCACTGGCAATGCAGAGCTGGATAAACCCCCTGAGCTCCAGACACGCAGCATCCAGGTGGAGAGACAGGCACATACACAAGCCGATGATCCCCTAGTGTGATAACCACCTCACACAGGTAGGGAAAAGCCAGTCCTTCCGCTTCCAGAAGCATACGATAAAGGGATATACACAGGTGCCCATGGAAACATACATAGCCACTGCAATTCTGGCTATAAATTTAAAAATTAGAAAAAAAATCAAATGTCATCAGTAGAAAAGTCTATAAAATGTAGCAGATGAAGTGGAGTCATT